>NC_135767.1:23012986-23375486 GCF_052425735.1 Oculina patagonica
TCTTTGTGTGCGTCGCGTTAATTTCCTTCATTTTGAAATGTTACCCCCTCTTTCACGTTAATTTCCTTTATTGGGAAATAGTTTTTCCTCCAATTCGCGTTAATTTCAAATACCTTAATTAACACAAACGTTAATTTCGTATAATAAGGTAACCTGGAGGGCTCTGAAGGGGTAAAATGGAAACTGGGATTGGGGCAAATTTTCGCTTGGAAAATAAGATGGGATTCGGGTCGAAGGGACTGGGAATCACAACCAAAAAACAATAGAACTGGGACTGGCCGGGATTTGGGTAAATTCGGGAAAACAAGAGGCTGGGAAATGTGATTTGGTCAAAATTTGAGCTGCAAAATGGGATTTAAAAAATTCCCTATTTCCCAGCTCATATTTTGCCCAAATCTTGTCATCCTTAAAAGGTCGAAAAAGATACACTCTTTTTCTGCCCAAATGCTGATCTTTTTGAAGCTTTTCAACATTCAATATCTTATTTCAAAACTGGTCTGTTTTATTGTTAATTCCAGGAAAAAACGGAAATTGCTGATGTAATATTCGCGCGAAAATGTGCGATATCATCATATCACTGGCTAGAGGCATTTCAGTGGTATGCATGGATTTTTATCCACCAATCAGTCAATAACTAAGGTCTATTTAAATTGTATTTTTCTTGTGATGTTCTGGTACAGTGTAATTCCGATTTTTTGAACTTTCAAGGGAAACAAAAATTGGTTTAAAAAAGTCCGAGAAAATATGGGTAAGATTACAGTGTTCGACATAAAACTGAAGGGAAGTGACTTTTGGTTCGAGTTATTGGGAGGTTCAAAAAATCGAGGATTTGAAAAATCGGAGTTCCACTGTATTTAGAGCGGTTTTCACTTGAGTGTCGAAAGTAATTTGTAATTGCTTTGGTTTTGCATTACTTCGCTTACTGATTGGTTAAAAATCTCGCGCCACTTTCTTAACCAATCAGAAGTGAAACCAAAACCAATCGTGACTCGCTCACATACGTTTTCCCGCGCTTCGCGTCGGCTACAAGTATTTACTTTGCGTTTTGATTGGTTTACTGGATTGTTTGTGTCTGTTTTGATTGGCCAGAATGATTGCTTTGGTTTTGGTTTTACGACACTCATTTAAAAACCGCTCTATAATCTGAAACACATTTTCTCGTTTAAGTGCTGGCTAAAGCGCTAACATTGAATTCAGGCGCGTTTACACGACAGAAAAAAGTTGGATATGAATCCGTCAAAAATTGGTCCGGACCTGACCAGTTTTGTAGAGAAACAGTCAAATCGCGACTATGGCGCGTTTACACGACAGAGAGATTTGGGTACGGAGCCGTCAGAAAATTGATGTGGACTGCCAAAAAGTTGGTCCGAAAAATTAGGTACGGACCCGTCAAAAAATTGATGCGGACCTGACCACATTTGTAGAGAAACAGTTAAATCAAAACGGGGCCATATGCGCCTATGGCCCCGTTTTGATTTGACTGTTTCTCTACAAAAGTGGCCAGGTCCGGACCAAGTTTTTGACGGGGCGTACCCAAATTTTCCTGTCGTGGTAAAACGCGCCTAAAATCTGCCTTGCTTCACGTCTCGTGCAAAGTTTTTGAAATTAAAAGCGACCATTAAAAAGAAACAAACAACAAACAAGCAAACAAAGCAAAAGAAAACAAAAGGAAAACCTTGAACGATGATCAAGGTCACTCACCTGAATTGATTCCACTCTGTTTGCCTTGGAGCCAACATTTTTAATCGCTCTGCTGAAACCTTCAACGATTTCTTGTGGTTTCACATTTGTAGGGTTTACTTCACGGTAATGCCGAGGTTTTGGGATGTTTTCTTGTTGTGCGGCTAGGGTTATCAAAAGCCAGAAACAGATGAACTTTATGTACGCCCGCATTCTTGAAATCCTAAGTTACAAAGTCCTGATTTTTAGACATTTTGCTGCCACATTTTTTAACCCTCGATCGAAAAACTGATGTCGTGTCCAGAGCAAAAAACGTCACAAAGGCGCGCGCCTTCTAATTAAGCGATGACGTATAACTTCCACTTGGCTTATAATTTTAAACAACCGACCGCAATGAATATTTAAATCGAATCGCTCATGCTTCAATCTAGATTAAACTATTTTTTAGACATTTATTTATCATTATTATTATTAAGATTAGCTTGGGTTTAAGAAACCCAGAAGAAAATACGCAATATTGTGCGCGGTCACCTGAAAAATACATGTTGGATAGTTGAGCTGAAGTAGTCTGTCACAGCTCAGTTTGAACGTGTTTTTGAAATTCAGGGCCAGATTTTACAGCTTTCTTTCTTGAGAATCTTTGTAAGAAGTCAGACAGCCAATTTCGAGTGAAGGGTTTAAGAAGTCGGCTTAAGTGAACTCTTTATAACTTGTCTGCCATATTTACATCTTACAAGCGCGCGCTGGGATCCGAATACTGTATATTTTGGCGCGATTTCGGAGACGGCTTAGCTATGTTGTCTGGATGTTTTAAGTGCGTTTTACATCCTTTTCTATTTTTTCTCCCAAATTATTTCTGGATAAATTGCTCGCCATTTTAGCTGGCGAGTTACAACAGGTGCTGCTGTCGTTTGCGTGCTGTCGTTTAATATAACGCTAGAAACTTCTATCCCATCGCGGGCTCTCATGGCTTGGAATCGAGTAGTCTCCGTGCAGAGTACGAATCCAAGATGGCGCTCGCCCGATCAAAATGCGTTCGCTTGCTAAAATACGCCTGCATCGCAGACTAGAGATTGAGGTTTTCTTTTCTGTCCAAGTTAACTGAAAATTGAAGTTAGTGTATTAGCTGGATTTTATATCCTTTTCTTGCTTCAAGGTGATTAGAACGACCACTAAGTTCCCCAGTTACCAGACGACACAGCAAACAACAATCTCTTTTGTCATCCACAGTCACAATGGGTTCCTTATTTTCTCTACAAAATCAAGCCACTTTTGTTGCTTTCCTATGATCAAGGTATATTTTCATTTTTCGACTCATCGTACTAAAAATAGCTAAAGGTTTCCTTTTCAGTCGTGGGCGTTAGACATACGGAAAACAAAATGAACTTCCCTAAAATGACGTCGCTAACTGGAACATAGCCACACCTAGCTTTCTGTAAGGATAATTTTCTTGAAGGAACACTGAACAACTTGTTCTTACGACTAAAACTGAAAGGCAGAATAGAAACTAAAAATTGTTTGACGTTCAATTAGGATAAAATAGCATTTAAATCTGGAAGAATATGGGCGCAAGACTCATTTCACAGAATTGCAAACATTTTGCCTCAGTTTTTTGTAGCTAGAGGTCAGTTTATCGTTATCTGGCAGTGAACTAGCCTGCGTGGCAGGCGTAAAAAGGGGAGGGAAAGGGAGAGGGCAAAAGAAGGGGAAGAGGCGAAGAGGGAACGCCTGCCGTAAGAACCCGGTATTTTGCATAACGCCCACCAATTTTCCGGTAATCCAATTTAGTAACTGTCAGTTAACTGTTAGTACGTTAACCAATCAGAACGCAGCGCGCGCTTCTTAGACACGCAGGAATTTATGTTTCCCGGGACACCGGAAGCGCGAGTATTTTTGTGCAAAGTAGGAAATCTCACCTCGGGACAGCCATGATTTAGCGTGAAAATGTCCGCAACTCCTACAAAGAGTTCAAAACGCGCAGAAAATAGAAGGAAAACGAATTCAATGATCTCTGTCGATTCTGTGCTGTGGTATTTAAAAGTCCATCAGGTTCAAGAGCGTCGTTTAAAAATTTATTTACGAAATCTACAAGGCAAGAGAGTCAGGGAACAGTTCTGGCAGATTCATGTTCTTCGATTGGATTTCCGTTACTTAAATGCCAAAGTTTGTCAGAACGCGTTTGCAGAAGTTGTGGCCGCAAAATACGAAATGCTGCGGAGTTTTATTATTTTATCACGGCAGCTGTAACTTCCAGCAATGCCACTGCTTTTCCGGCGGCGAATTGTGAGTCAAAGGTCGAAGAAATCAGCACCAAACGTCAACTTCCAACGACGGTTACTCCGAAACGAAAGCAAGGAAAAAATGCCTACAACAGAACCAGATAAACATTTAACGGAGCAGGGCAAATCAAGGAAGTCGCTGCAGTTTTCTGTTGAAAGTGCAATTGGGGAAATCGAAGACACGGCTGAAGGTGAAAAGGCGACAAAGGATCAAGATCAAGATCATCGCTCGATAATTTGGACAAGTCAGCCGCAGGGTAGCCCAATGATTCCAAATCCTGGAGCTAATCTTCGATAATGCTCTTCAGTGGCGAAATAACAAGAATCGCTGTATTATCGCACTGATTTTCGTTTAATAATTCGTGGTTCTTTGCACGCACAAACATTTGATAAATCAAACTCTTGCCGTAACCAGTAGGCAAAACCGCCAGGACATCTCTACCGGCTAGAAGAGCCCTGGCAGCAGATTCTTACCCTGGTTTCAAGATAATACTATTAGCAAGATTTAAGTCTCTTATAGCCTGCGTAGCAGGCGCCGAAAGGGGGGGGGAGGGGGAGTTGGGAAGGGAGAGAAAGAGAGAGAGGGAAAAAACGGTGGGGGCGAGAAGGGGAGGGACGCCTGCTCTAAGAACCCCCTTTTGTTCATTTCTGCGGCCGCTGGCAGCCGCAAAATTCTGATTGGCTAGGAAACAATGGGTATTGTAAAATGCAAGTTTCACAATTTAATTTCACAAACAACTAAGATGGCGGCGAACGTGGATGTATTAGCAAGTGCTTTAAGAGACTTAGCCTGCGTGCGTCGCCCCCACCGTTTTTTCCCTCTCTCTCTCTTTCTTTCCCTTCCCAACTCCCCCTCCCTCCCCTTTCGACGCCTGCTACGCAGGCTAGCAGTGAACTTTCATAAAAGCTGTCAATAGCAACTGCTGATGTATACCGGTACGCCTTGACACTAAAGATGACTTCCTATCCATGAAGTTGTGCAAACGCCAGTCACCCATGTACAACAGTTCCTTCGTAGGAAATAAACCCTTCTCGAAATATTTCAAATAGCCGATCATACTTTATAAACTTAACTTATACACCTTACTTGGTTCAAGTCTTAACCAAACGTTTTTTACAGGTGAATTGTTTTTCAGACTCTTCTAATCTTAAAAGTTCTAAGCAGATATACAAGTTGAATAATTAACATTTTCAAAAGCTTCCCTTTGCCGCGTTTGATCAATATAAAGGATAAAGGACAACGTTCAATATTTTCTACCGCTTTTATGTCGTTTCAGCCGATCGCGCGATGTCATGTTCTTTGAATCTCGGCGAAGTCTCAAGTCATGACAATAAGCATTGATATGCGACTGGGTTTGTTTCTTTATCTCAAAAAGCTAAAGAATCCGGAAAGATAGAAAGGCTAGAAATTCAAATAGCATAAATTCCTTGAGAAAATGTGAATTGAAAAGCTTAATAGGCGAGTAGGCAAAGGGGGTAGAAATTATGTTTTTATGGAATCCGACGGCAAAAAATTTTTAAAAAAAATTAATTTGAAAAATTTATAATTTAAAAAATAAAAAAAAAAAAAAAAATTTTTTTTCCCCGTTTTTAAAAAATTTTGGGGAAAAAAAATTTTTTTTTTTTTTTTTTTTTCCATATTTTTTTAACCCCCCCCCCGTCATTTACTTCCAATTCTCCTAACTAAATGCCAGATTTTTCTTTAAATGTTAGTTTTGAGAATTTGGTGTTCATCAAGACAAGATCTTCCAGCTCACCATTTTCTGTATTTCGCGTCGCCTTTGTGCTTCATCTAAGCACACAATGCATTAATAATCATGATATTGTAAGAACAAAATAAACGTGTTAAACTTCATGAGAAGAAAGTTTTGATAGCAGCTGCTGGGAAATACTAATTAAGTAATTATATGCAAATTTTTGTTACCATGGACGGCCATTTAAGGAGTTAAACAAAGCAAAACCGTGTTTACAAAACACATTCAAACTAACGTAAAAGAAACAATTATTTCTTATCATTTGATCTTATAAAAACAACATAAAACAAAACAAAAACGACATAACTGCAGTGTTCAGTGTCCCGTAGAGAATGTGTGACGTGCAAACTCCATAAATATTTAACCTTGTATTTGCCTTCCAGGTCAATATCACAGTTACATACCGTATATGGGAGTAACAAAACATTAAAGGTGGTATAAGGTCACAATATTGACATTTTAGGACGCAATTTAACGGAAGTCGAATGCAAAACGCGTTGTGTCGCTTTAGCTTTGAGGAACGAAACTGTATAAATAGCGACAAAACTATTCGTTTCGCATATAGCTGTAAGACTACCAACCCAAGACATTGCAGAAGATAAGCTAACTTAGAAACTTCTACAGACAGAAATAACTACCTTATAGTACTGTTTACGCAAGTTCAGACGAACAATGGCTCAATGTTATAGAAAGAAAGTCAGAGCTGTGATAGAAGACCAAGAGAATCGTCCGAGTGCATCTGAAGTGATAAAAACATTGGTAGAGTTACAGCTTACCAACCCGGCCGAAGGCAAAGTACTGTACATTCAAGGAACAAAGAATAACTATTGCTGGAGACCGATGTGTTACGCCAGCCAGAACTTCAGAGCTTATTACACTTTGCAGCTCTTTAACGCTCGAGTAAACTTGACCGTTAAAGCGATCGAAAAAGCCATCGAGGAAGGTTATGTTCCTCAGCGATTCTTCAAAACTGTTAAGACTGTGGCAAGCCTCGGCTGTGGACCTGGCTCGGATCTTTGTGGATTAAAGACGTTTCTGAGCGAAGCGTTTCCGTTTAGCTCCAGAGGAAAGCAATCCCCTCAGTTCACTGGCTATGATACAGAGCTTGGATGGATGCATTATTTGCACAATTTGGGCTTCGATTTTGAAAACGTCGAAATAAATAAGACATTTGTTAGCGAAATGAGGAAGGTCGATGTTGTGTTGATGTCTTACTGCGCCAGAGAACTTTGCCGTGAGTTCCCGGTTGGCAAGAACGATGAAACGCTTTGGAAAGCAATATCACAGAAAGCGAAATTTGTTTTGGTTATTGACAACGAAAAAAGTTTGTCGAATGACTTCCCTTCTGAGAAAGAGCAGTTTAAACAGTTCACTTTAGATGACGTTCTGGAAAACAAAGCTGTTGTATATTGTCACTTTACAGCTGAAGACTAAGTATATACACATAAACCCGGAAAGCAGTGAAGTTAAGACTGTTATCAAACAAGAGATATTTGATGTTTGATAGGTTCGATTTCCGACGCTCCCGCAAGTCCGGTCTCCGTTCCATTTCTTCCCGAATACGCTGGATGAAATCGAGCCTAAAGATTCGACAGAGAAAAAATATTTTTTGTTTCATGTTTGAAGCGAGAATCAAAATTGACTTTTATAGAAATAGCCTTTCGTTGTATTTTATATTTTCCATATTTTTTGTTTTAAGTTCATTGTAAAAAGCGTTAAGAAACATTTCAAAAATAGAAACTATCACGTACCAATTAAAGTACTATCATCCGATATTGTACAAACGTGGCTGATTTGGTATTTTAAGAGAAGATTAAAAGAGCTTATGTAAAATTAATGGTATTTATTATATAATACTCTATTTACAGATCATTATTTTTGCAACGTTATTAAAGGTTTGTGAGGTACAGTATACTAATTGTTCTGAACGTTAATCGGCACACAGCACTTTTGTCATTCAAATTTATAGAATTTATGTGTAATGCAGCAAATAAACAAAACGTTGAACTTCTAACTTCGTCGTATGTATATGTATTGTTTTTTATAGAACCTTCCTCGAGGAATAAGTTTTAGAAAGCTGGATATAATATCATACTCGGCTAATTCTCAATACGACGAATCCAGCTATCTAAAACTTATAGCCGCCTTTCTCTCCTTAGATTCTATCAGGCGCTTTACAATAATTTCGATAATCAGCTGATTAAATATCGAGTCGAGGTCCCCTTGGCCAAAATTTACACCCTTCATTTCAATTTGAACTTTAATGGCTCCGTAAAACCGGACACTGACTAGGTTTGGCAAAGTCGACGCGAAGTCTCCAATTTTTACTTTTCTTTTAAGCTGTCATGTGGTCAGTTGCCAAACACAAACAATATATTTGCAAACGATATTTGTTGAGTAACATAAAATGTTTCAAATGTTACCTTAAAGAGCCCTGTTAAAAGCTTTTAACGCTACGTCAATTTAAAGAGATGCTGAAACTAGTTAGAAAATTTGATAGGATTGAATTAGTTAGTCCGAGAATCGAACTGAACGAAGGGTTTGACTTTATTTTGTTTTTCTTGTTCGGCGATCGGGGACCATAAATTATGGCCAAGCTAAGGTATTATTAACCATAATTGTTCGGTATTTCAATCAACAAAATTTCTGATATTGAACTGACGTTGTGACCACGGATATCATTGTTTCCAAAGCCCTTTCAAGACTAAATAGCCACTGTATGCAACATGCTGTCAGGAGCTTCATCATTTAGCTTGCAACAGCTCCCAATTTAAATCCTAAAATATGTTGAAACTAAAAGTAGTGAGGAATCTATTCGAAACTAATTCTTTTGTTCTGATCTCATTAATTCAAAGATAATAGACGGTTCAATATCACCAGCTTTTGTTTTTGCCGGAGTGGTGCCGTAACCACCTCCCATATACAGGAATGATTAATTACCACAAGAAAGCGAACGCATTGCATTCCGCTAAGGGTGGATTTCCACTGACGCGTTAACCTGCGATCAGGCGTTATTTTTCTCGAGTTATATTTCTCCTTCCCTCCGCCGCGAAAAAAAGAAAGCCTGATCGCAGGTTACTGACGCGTAATTTTTACGTTCGTTTACGTGCGTGGAAAAAATAGAGACAATGGAGGACTCGCGTATTAACGTCTACGCAAGTCGTTCATACGTTGTCTCTAAATTTTACGCGGTGAAAAAAATTACGGTTTAGTGGAAATCGAACACCGAAAGGAAACGGAACCATCAGAAGAAAGAAGAAGAAAAAAAAAACTATGCAAGCTAGTGTTGTTCCCACGTTTGTACGGATGTTGTAAATTCAATGATCTTAACAAGGCTTACATTTTACATATAACTTATACAAAATTCATATCTTCTCGCCACCGTGTAATATCCTGTAATGAATAATATTTCACATCATCCACGCAAATACGTAGATTCGAATCTCAAGCCCAGTCTCCGAGGAGCTGGAGGACCCTTGGCTCGAGATTAGTTAAATTAAATCTTTGGATTTTGGATCCAGCAATATGAATTACGGGTTCAAGCCATTTTCTATTTTCTCCTCACAAATTGTTTGGCTGAACTTGGCAAGAAGCAGCTTCAGGACGCGACTGTGGGGGCGGGGAAGGGGTACTACGATTGGGGAGGAGGTTCAATACTCGTTTCCAAGAATAGAATATGACGTGTGTAGTCCGGTTGTTGAGGTACAGTACCAGGCACAAAAGGTACATCTTTTGGGATGAATATGTGGACATTTTGTGGAAGGCGCAGTGGAATAATGGTTAGCGCGCTGGACTCCGGATCGAGCGGTCCTGGCTGGAGCCCTAGCCGGGGTCATTGTGCTGTGTTCTTGAGCAAGGCACTTTTCTCTCAGTGCCTCTCTCGAATTTGCGCTTGGGGTAACACTGCGATGGACTAGCATCCCAACCAAGGGGGAGTTGAAATACTCCTAGTCGCTTCATGCTACAGAAACCGGGATAAGCTCCAACCTGATGGGCCACTAGCCTCCAATGCAGACTATGTGGAAACTTTATTATAAATTTACAGCTATTTCGAGAAAGGTTGTCGGAAAAAAAAAAACATCAAAGTGCACGCGACAAGACCGAAAGGTAGTCTGGGTATTCACTGGAATTTTGCATATTGGCCTAGAGGAAATTTACAAGTTTTTATTTTTGCACGTGGAGAATTTGTTTTTCTTCTCAGGAGGCCTATATCTGTATCTTTACTTTTACTGTCGCATGTCTTTGAGTGAGGAAAAATTCTTCTGAACTTCAGAGGGTCTAAACGTACCTTGTTTCTACATGTCTGAAAAGAAAGAAAACTGAAAAAGGCGCTTATTTTGTTGTTATATTCAACACGTGCAGTAGCTCAATACGTCTACCCATACTACCTTTAGGGATTGGCTTGTGCAGTTTTGTGCTTTTTTCCGACGTTTCTCGAAATAGCTGTATACACAGCAAAATACACGGTAAGTGATTAAATTATAAATGGTTTTAGTCTTCTTTTGGAGGTGGAAAATAAAAGAGAGAGTTTGTAACTGAAGAGATAACTATTTCTCTGGTAATATGACTTACATGTACAGTATATGTCAAGGGGTATTTTCAGTGGTATTTAAAGACATACGAGCACTCTGCAGGCTATTCACAAAACAGACAAACTTCAGGTACACATCTCTTGGCCAGAAACTGATTTAAACCCATGACAGAAGAAAAATTTTGTTTTCTTGCTAGACTTACTAGTTCATGTCATATTTCTTTCTAATTATTTTATATTTAACACCAGGACAGTCCTGCACTCTGCCGCCCTCAAACAACACCACACCATGCTCCTGTAACACTGCTCCCTCGCCAGGAATATAAGCAGTAATCACTCTGCCATTGCTGAGTTTTAACAGTGCGCATTTCCGGTTCCCAGAGTTCGGTTTTTTTGGTTTGCGTGTGAAGACCTTGATACAGACTCCTTTTCTCTGAGGGCCCAGGAGTATCCGCCTGGATTTTGGAATAACTTTCTTTGGCATGTCAGCCTTGGTTCTAACTTTTTTCCATCTGTACTGGTTTACTGTGGCAAGAAATCTTGTACCATTAAGGCCAGAAGACGACTGTAATTCCCAGTTGGGCCAAAGCTTACTTCTAAGAGAAGCAAACAGGGTTGCTGATTGTGTCATCAAAGTTGGTTGTCGACTCACAAAAGGAACAGAGAGAAATCTTTGACCATGGACTAATCGTGTTTGCTGTGCAGTGTATTTTAAGACTTGAAGATTGCTGTTGTTGGGAACTTGCTGTAGACTCCTTGTAACAGACTGAATCTTGCCTAAAAAAGAATTCATTTTAACACATTATTAACAGAGTAAAACAATGCTTTCAAGCTCACAAGCAAGATGTCTGAGATTTTCACCAAAACATTTCACAGAATGTCTCTGACTGGTTGTCACTCAGATTCAGCCAATCAGTGAAACCACATGGACATCATGTCCTTTTCCATCCTGAGGCTGTGATGCCTCCGGTCAATACCAAGAATAACAGCCTTTGGCCTGTTTTGATTTTTTTATTAAACCATGTGCTTATTACATACTACTTATTAACCGACAGTGAGGTCATTACAGGGGAATCTCAGACCGAGGCCTTGATGTATTGACCGAGCGATAGCGAGGTCAATACATCAAGGCCGAGGTCTGAGATTGCCCTGTAATGAGCGAACGGACGAGGTTAATAAGTTTTTTATTATATGGCCTTTTAGCGCTATTCTAAACTGAAATATCTAACAAACACCGAGGTGAAACTCGCTCTCGCTCTCTGTGGCTTTTTCGTCGCTCATACTAAAGAAGTATCGGTATGCTAATATTTTTCTTTCAGTTGTTGAAAAGATAGTTACATTTTGTCGGTATTTATTGTCGTTCTCGCAATTGCGCTAGTAGCTTTTACTCACAACTCAAAAAACCGCCGAGCCGAGAAAATTTTTCATAATGCCCGGTCATTACAAGAAAATAATGCCCGCTCAGCAGCCAATCAGAGCACGCGTACTATTGTAGCCATATAATAATCATTTTTAATGATTAGCTATAATCAGGTTTGAGCGGAAGTCCACAAATCACAGAATTTCAAATTGTAACCAGCCAAATGTTGATATTGTTGGTGCTGACCAAATGGGTAGCAGCCTCTGGGATTGAAAATGTCCGGGTCATTAGCATGGAATTTTCCAGTTCAAAACTCAGATAATTTTGTCCCAAGGGTGGAATGAAGCATTATGCTCTCTTTTTCCTGTAAATTGTTAGCATTGTAAACATACCTGTTAAACTTGTATATCTTCTTATTGGAGACATCAACAAATTGTTTAGGTGCATTTTCTAATGAAAGATAAATAAAATAGTTGTGTGTTGCATTTAAGTCACATTTTGGGGCAAAACAATTACATGCAAGCTTATCAAAATTCGAATTCAAAGCAACAGGGCAGCCATGTGATGTCACAAAATTGACCCCAAATCTAATCCATTTGAGAAAGATATCAATGAAAAAGTTTAGATTAAGACTTGAATGTGCTAAAATATATATTTAAGTATGAGCAAAGTCTTACATTTACAACCAAGGAAGCTTGAGATCCGCATCTCCACAAACCACTTCGACCACAGAGGGCCGCCATCTTTGATAAAGAGTTTGCTGACTTGAATGACAGATGGCTCAAATATCCCATGATTATACGCGCGCGTGCTGGCAACTGCGCAATCGTTGAAGTACGCCAAAATGGCGGCTTCAGGGGCCCTTGAACCTCGTGTGCTAACGTACTCGATTCACAAATGTTCAAGCCATTCTGCAAATTATTTGCCAGCGTAAGAGCTCGTACAGACATCGTTCTATCATTTACTAGAATTTGGTGGGAATGACAACAGTTAATTTTGGAAATATTTTCATGTTGTTTACAGGAACATTTTGGTTGACAAACCGAATGATCAGTCCTCGAGATGGTCTTCGGACAGCAATTATCCACCACAGGTAAATTAAAAGTAGGAATCTTAAAAGAAATAAGCATTTTACGTCTTTAAATAGTTAATTGACTGGTTATGCGCGGAACGTATCGCTATTTTTACGTTAAGATGGATTTCAAATCTATCTTAACTTGATTAAACTTGGTTAAGAAATCAGGTTAACAGATTTTGAACTGTCAGAATCACGGTATAAATTATTAAACACAGGAACACTTTTAATAACTTAAACAGACATATAGATCTGAAACTACATAAATGTACAACCCCTAAGAGCGTTGGCATGCTTCATGTACATTTTCATTTTCATTCCTAGTAAAAATTCATCTCTGCAGTAAATTTAACAATTGGTTCATGCTTTAGCGTGCACTATTGGGTTATGGTGCATACGGGAATGAAGAGCACGAAAGAAGCATAAGAGTTGCCTGAGGCGGTAGCCTCTAGCTTCTTATAAGTGCTTTTCAAACTTCCCAAGTGCACCATTACTTGATAATGCACAGCTAAAAGCATGAACCAATTGTTTTATAACGTTGCCAGTGGAAATGTAGATTTAAAACCACGCAGAAAACTCATGTGCAAGAAAAAAATTCTGGCGAAATCAATATGCTCATGCCATGCTTATGCTATCAGTTTGCACTGTTGGGTTTTGTGCATGCTCACATATATTGAATTTGATTGCGTGGCTCTGCTAGCTATGTTCCCAATTTCTGATTTTGTCAGAGTCAAGTCCTGTCAGAGTAAAGCACTTGCTTTCCAAAACCTTTCCAAGTGCTGTGCAGTAGAGTGATACCTATAATTAATTAGTGTTAATGGCTGGTTTTGTTCTTTTCTGCAGTTTCTTATACTGAAACTAGAAAAACCAGCCATAGTAATGAGTGTGACATTTGGCAAATATGAGAAGACCCATGTATGCAATCTCAGGAAATTCAAGATTTATGGAGGATTGAATGATGAACACATGACTGAACTTTTACAGAGGTACAATGTTATAATGAGGTGCTGCCAGAGTAAATCTGACAAGTGACATGGCCAAAAAAATAATGACAGTACATAAAATGAAATTGCAAACTCTTTTAATTATTGACAGATCCACCGTATAAACAACTATCCAATGGATAGTGTAGTATGTTTCGTCAGCATTTATCCACTGGATAGCGATTTATCAGGTGGATAGCATTATCCACCCTTTGAATAACTGGGCCCAGGTTTTAGTTACATGAAATCATCCAACCCCTTTGCTTGTAGGACCTCAATAATTCATGTTTTTAATACTACGATTTAGTGTGGGTTAACATTAAACACATAAGAGGCAAGGCCATTACATGTACATGTGTGTTCTTGGGCAAAAAATGTTATCTGAATTGATGCTGCATCCTATAAACAGATATATTAAAAAAAAATTAATTGTTGATGTATCTCTTCATTTGGTTGCTGTATAGAAACTATTCTAGCAGGTTAAAAATATTGTTTGTTTCTTGCAGCGGTCTAAGGAATGATCATGTGAAAGAGACATTTGAGCTTAAACATGAGTTGGATGGGAAAATGTTTCCCTGTCACTACATTAAAATTGGTGAGTTCTGACGACCAGATGATATGCAGTAATTGACTGATCAGGGAGAGCTGGGTGGGTTAAGAAGCATTTTGCATGTTCATGTAACAAGGAGCTACCCAACAAAAAGGCTTTTTTAATGCAGTGTATAATGTACATGTAGAAGTGTTCAAGACCTGTGCTATCTTGTTTGCAGTTCCTATTATGTCATGGGGACCCAGTTTCAACTTTAGTATCTGGTTTGTTCAGCTGTCAGGAGTAGATGATCCAGCGATTGTTCAGCCAAGTTTGGCATGGTTTAATACAGTAAGTGTAGCAATAAGTATAGCAACAGGGCCATAGATGCTTATATATATGGCCCCGTTTTGATTTGACTGTTTCTCTACAAAAGTGATCATGTCCAGACCAATTTTTTGGCGGTTTGTGTTAACATGCCTTAAGCCTTATAATTTAAAGGCTGGGGGCATAACCAACTTATGTTGAATTTCCAACCGTTTTCTATTTGTTGTCAGAGTACTGTGTCTTATCCTTTGCATGTGAGCTACAATTAAATTAGAAAACATTTCTCTGTTTTTTTTTCTCACTGGTTTTCTTTGCATTTTCGAGAAATAACCTACCAGTAGGCAAAAGACTTCAACTTTACTAGCAGATTTCTTTGCATTTCTCTTTTGGAAGGAGAAACAAAGGAAACCTTTTGTTTCTCCGAGTTAAGAAACCAGCATAATCTTATTATTAAGATTATGCAAATCCTATGGAACATACAGAATGGTCTAAAATTCAACATAGGTTGGTTATGCCCCTGCCCTTCAATTACTGCCACCTTGTGAAGTTAATACAGCCAACTCATTTTTGTGGCCTTCAGTATGTTATTTAGCACTATTGTAAAATATTTTAGAGCAAACATCACATTGGTTGTTAATTTTTGACTTCCAGTATAGGGAAAGAGAAGCAATTCGCCTTTGTTTGAAACATTTCCGACAGCACAACTACACTGAAGCTTTTGAATCATTACAGAAAAGAACAAAGATCACTCTTGAACATCCTGTTCTGACAGAACTTCATCAAAAACTGGTAACAGTCTAAAATATTGTATAATATTGTAACTGTATTGATATACTGTTTTCTTGTGATTCTTGATTATTGATTTGTTGCACTTTTCTGTTCTAGGTGATAAATAATGACTTTGATGGATGTGAAAAAATCATAGAACAAGCTTCCAAAGGTAAACTGCTTGTCTCATAGGAAGTACATGTTTAAAGTGCTTATATCAGTAAAGTATACCGGTAATAATAAATTGCTATCTTTATTTGTTTCCTATGGGGTAATTTGTTCTCTCTCTTTTTTGCAGATGCTATCTTCAGTCATTACATCAGTCAACAAGACTATAAACCAAAGTGGACATCAATTATCCCTCTTGCTCAAAGTACATGTAAGTTTGAAAGTCAGACACTGATCAATAGTATGATCAAGGTTTGTTTTTGAAGTCTGTATTTGGCCCTAGTGGCATCCGGGATCCCAGTCCATGACAGGGTTACCCCAAGCAATTGATTTCCCTGCACCCATTTATAGCTGTATACACAAAGGTAGGCACTTTGAGAGTGAATTGCCCATGAACACAGCACAGTGACCTTAGGCAGGGCTTGAACCCAGACTGCTAGTTCCAGAGTCCTGTGCAGTAGCCATTAAGTCACTGTGCCTCCCACACAAAAGGGGATGTGGCAGTTGTCTTTAAACACAGCATAAGTCTGATGTTACATATAATATGCTGTTGTGTTCTCAGATGAAGACAGCAGCTGTTCACGTCCTGGTATGAGAGGTGGACATCAGATGTCAATTGACATGGAAGCTCAAGTTATCTACCTTCTGGGTGGCTGGGACGGGATGGTCGACCTGGCTGATTTCTGGGCATTCAGTGTTGAGTCAGCTCAGTGGACATGCTTGTCACGTGATACTGAACAGGATAGAGGGCCGTGTGCAAGGTCATGTCACAAAATGTGTCTAGATGGAAAAAGGAAGTTGATTTATACCTTGGGTAGATACTTAGACTCTGAAATGAGAAATTCAACACCACTTAAGGTACAATGCTTAATATGAATAATATGTTTCTCTTATTCCTAAATAAAGTGCTTTTTTCAATAGTAAATAGTACTATAGGATACTGACTGCTGCAATGATTTGATAGTTTGCTGGTTGTAAAATGTTATTCTATATGCCAAATTAATAAGCACACAACAGCAACAATGCCAGTCTTGAATGATTCTCGTTAGGAATTCCATGACAAATACTGTCAAATCTTCAGTAAATCATGAAACACTTATTCTGCTGCTATTTTTTTTGAAACGCAGCAAATAGCAAAATTATGTAGTTTGATGACACTGTTCATGTACTACAGGTTATACAAGTTTCTGGACAACTTGTCTCATAGTGTAAACTCTCCAATAAGTAATGATTATTAATAATTGTTACATTGTATAAACTAATATAATATGACATAATTAGATATTACATGAAATTATGCAGTTTCATAGCACTGATTACAATAATTTTAATCATTAATACAGAGTGAATGCTGAATTATCTGTGAGACATGCTATCATCATTGAAACTTGTGATAGCCTGACATAGCTACATAGCTATACCTTAGCTTAAGGTCATTGCCCTGTATTGCATTGTGCATCCTTATTGTGCAGAATTTTTATGCGTAATTAGCGCACGCCAATTAACAAAATGGTGGCTTTTTTTCTATGCGGCTAAGTCCGCGAAAAAATAAATCATATCTTTTCTCGTAAAGGAGTTGGTGACCTATCAGTTTTTTCTCAGATTTTGGGTGTAGTGATCAAGTTATTTCTGTAAAACGAAAACAGATCAATTCCTATGTTTGAAAAATAGATTATCACTAAAAATGTGTACTTTGGCAGTACTCTCAAGGGAATTATTAAGGAATTATGTGGTATGTACAAGGTCTTTCTGCTCCTAAATGAATATGGGGACCCCATTTTTTTCTTTCAAAATGTAAGTCCCCTTAAAGTTATCAACAGATAGGCAAAGTTTGGTTGAAAATCTATTCAGTTTTATTTCAGGGCAATGACCTTAACTACATGTAGCAGAAGCTGCAGTGACAGTCTTTTGCTTTTACTTTTCAACAGAGTGATTTTTATGTTTATGACATAACTTCCAACCAGTGGACGCTAATAAGTGAGGACACAGCATCTGAAGGGGGACCACCTCTTATCTTTGATCATCAGGTGGGTCAGTTGCTCAGTAAATACAAACAACAAATAAAACAAACACAGAAGCAAATAAACAAACAACAAGGGGTTTAATTGAAGTGTTGTGAAAAAGTTATTACCTATGTTGCATATCTGTGGTCAATGCAGTAGCCTGCGAATACGGCTGCCTCTCCACGTTCCGATCCGCTTGCTGCGTTCGGATCGCAGACCTCTCTCCCCTCTGAACACAGCAAGCGGATCGGAGCATGGAGAGGCAGTTGTATTCGCAGGCTATCAATGCAGTACATTAAAACCTGTTCTTTTATTTTTTCAGATGTGTATTGATGTTGAGAAAAGCACAATTTATGTCTTTGGTGGTCGTGTACTGACCAGGTGAGATATTTCTCTTTTTCTGTTTGGTTTGTGAAATGGAAAGTTCTTTTAATTGAAATCTAGAAATGAGAGAGGAAAGCCCAAGAACTCAGCTCCAAAAGCCCTCAAGCAAGACGAGGACCAAGAACATCTAAATTGTTTTAAAGGCATCTATTTTCCACCAATCTGTCTGAACTATACATGTGTGAATGCCATTTTCACAGCTGGTTTACAGAGGCTTATGCCAACTTGGACCATCTGTAGAACCTCCTCTTAAATACTGTTTTGTATTTGTTCTCAACCATTGCTTTTCTGTTTAATGTCCTATGCTTCCCCAAGTCCCTAAGTCCCCCCCCTCCCCCATTTTCTTCTGTTTTACATCTTCCCTGAATTCCAATCCCCTTTGAGGTTTGAAATTGAACCTAGGTCTCCAATGTTAGCCTGGTACACTAGACAACCTGTCAATGATAAGAACAGCTAGGTGACCCTAGAGTATTGAATTCAGGTTACCCTGAGTCCTGCTCTAATTTCACCCCTTTCCCGCTCTTTCCTAACCCCCGCCCCCCTCCCCCAATGGTTACAAATACTTTTGACAATGATTGTTGAAGAATGTGCTGTTTTCTGTTTGTGATATTAGTGCAAGTGGAGACGAGAGAGCACAAGAAACATTATTCAGTGGACTGTATTCTTACAACTGCCAAACAAATACATGGACTAAACTCAAGTAAGTGTGCTTAATGTACAGGGTTGCCACAGGTCAGGAAATGGTCAGGGAAAAATGAAATTCTTCAAGGTCAGGGAAAAGTCATGGAATTTTATTTTGAGTCAGGGAAAATTGAAATCACCGCTCTTTTTGTAACAGATCTCATCACCTGAAAGTAAACTTTGTATTTTGCAGGGATGATTGCTCTGAGCTACGATCAAGAATAGGACATTCTATGTTGTTTCATCCTGTAAGTCATGGAAATTTTTTTTTAAAAAAAGGAAAAGGATAGGAAACATTTTAAAATGGCAGGGCAAAATAACCTGTTTCATAAGATTTCCTCTCAGGTCAGTGCTGCCCTGCCATTTTAAAATGTTTTGTCTTTTTTTGTTGTAGGAAAAGAGGCTTCTATATATTTTTGCTGGCCAAAGAGGAAGAGACTTTCTAAGGTACCGGTATAACTACAAATTTTTATTAGTATAATTTTTTTTATATATGGGCCGGAAACAAAGAAATTTAAACAGTACCACATGAGAATACCAGTTGCTTATGAAAAGTTACAGAAATGTCTAATTGTAGAGCATAATGAAGATTTAAAAGCTAGAATTCGCTTTTCGGCGTAGGCTCGATTTCCGCTGCTGTCTAGAGTCCGGCCTTTGTTCATTTAATGAACAGTGGTTGGTAATCGAGCCTATTTTTGACAAGTGGGAAAAAATTAGAGAGTTTCTTATGATATTCTGGAGCTCAAAAATTATGTTCATGAAGTGCAATGTTCTAAACTGCTGCTTTCTTTCTTGTTCAACAGTGACTTTATCACGTACAATGTGGACACTCACGAGATATCATTTATATTTGATGGAAGTAAAAAAGACTGTGATCAAGGTAATATTATTACATGTATGTTGATGTATCCACTGCTGCTTACAATACCAAGAGGCATGGGGGCCTAATGGTTAGCACAAGACTCTGGATCGAGCGGTCTGGGTTCAAGCACTGGCCAGGGTCACTGGGTTGTGGTCTTGGGCAAGACACTTTACTTTCACAGTGCCACTTTTCACCCAGGTGTATAAATGGGTACCAGCAAATTTAATGCTGGGGGTAACCCTGCGATGGACTAGCATCTTGTCCAGGGGGAGTAGAAATACTCCTAGTCGCTTCATGCTACTGAAACAAGGAATAAGCCACTAGGCTCGTATGCAGACTTTACCTTTACCTTACAATACCAAACATGTAACACGATCTATTTGAGTCACATCTAAAATGATTTTTTTTTTGTTTTCTGACAGTTCCTGCTGCTGGTTTTACTCAAAGAGCAACAATTGATCCAGGGCTGAATGAAATCCATGTGTTATCTGTAAGTAGTCTCATAAAATATTAAGTCCTGCTGCGAAATTTTGCTTAATTTGGTGTCAAGATTCAGATCTGATGGCTATATTTGCTTTTATAGGGCTTGAGTAAAGATAAAGAGAAGCGAGAGGAGACAGTGAGAAATTCATTTTGGGTTTACGATATAGAGCGGAAATCATGGTAAGTATTTTCAAAGGTGATATCTGAATTGTTATACATGCAGTCAATAACATGACCACTGTACATTGTAAAATGTCTAGCTAAACTGATTGCTATAACATCAGTTTACACATGGTGTTCTTCTAATGCAGTGGGCACAATACATAGTGTTTGTAAAAAAAGGAGATTTGTTAGACATTGACTTGGGCAACATCACAAGTTTCAAATGACGACTGCGAAGAAGACTGTCACGCGCGATTCAGAGCTTTTTTGTAAAATTTCCCATTCGCAGCCATTACTTGGGGCATCACGCAATGTTCAGTGAGGAGAAGCATTGTGTTACCATCCAAATAACGGCTGCAAAGGAGAGTGTCACACAAGAATCAGAACTATTTTGTAATATTTCCCGGCATTCGCAGCTATTTTTTAGTTAGTCACGCAATGTTCAGCAGGGAAAAGCGTTACGTGAAGACTAAATAACGCTCTTCAAAGGATACTGTCACGTGCGAGTCAGAGCCATTACCAGAGCATTTTGTAATATTTTCCATTCAGGTCCTGTGTTTATAAGAATGAGAACATGGGTCAACAGTACTGGACCAAGATGCAGAATGTGGAGCCGTGTCCTCGGTTTGCTCACCAGCTTGTGTATGACGACTTACATAAAGTACATTACTTGTTTGGTGGCAATCCTGGGAAATCCAGCATCCCCAAGATGAGACTAGATGACTTCTGGTCACTCAAGGTATGCAGAGATACAAAGATTAATTCTCATTACTTGTTGTTATACATTTCTTTTAATGTTAGTTCTGAGAATTAGGTGGTAACTGATTCTTACTAATTTTCGCGCGTATGGGAAATTAAAAACGTCACTGAACGCTTTCTAGCCCAGCTTCATCCTTCAAACTCGGCGAATAAAAACCTTTGCCCAGCATCTTAACTTTACAATTCATAAGTTGTCCAGAATTCAATTTTTGTAAAAGATATTTGCCGTCGGATTCCCATACAAACACTATAATTTCTACCCGCTTTTGAAATGGCGTCGAAAACCGTGATGAGGCCTATTTTTGGCGTGTTTAAATTTCACGCAGTCTTTTTTTCGCGCGTATTAAATCTCGCGATTATTTTGAAATTCCAAAAATCGCGAAAATTAGTAAGAATAAGGTATATCAGGACATTTTACTTGCTGGCTCGCTTAGTACTTGCGCCTGTCTTCTTCAAATGTATTGATATCGTAATTTTCACGTTCCAGCTGTCAAGACCTTCAAGAGAACACTTATTACGAAGATGCAGATATTTAATACGAAAACAAAGGTATAGTTTAAATGTGTGTCGGTCATTGTGTCTGTTTGCCTGCCTGCCTGCCTGTCTGTCTGTCTGTTTGTCTGTCTGTCTGTCTGTCTGTCTGTTTGCCTGCCTGCCTGCCTGCCTGCCTGTCTGTCTGTCTGTCTGTCTGCCGCCTTTCGTCAACATGACTCGCCATTGGTCACGTCAATCACGTGTTATTATTTGATTGTTTGATTAGATTTCAAGAAATGGCATCACGTGATCCGTTTGCCGCTCTTCAGTACCTGCAGGTAATTTGATTTTCCCTGCTGTGAAAGTTACACGGAGGACCAAGCACTAATCAAGTGCATCTAAAACATTGATTCGCAAATCCTCAACTTTTTGAATCTTTTCTATGCACAGAATGAGCTCTCAGAGACAGTGGCCCATGATGACCCAGAGGAAAGTCAAGAGGTGACTGAACATTTACTTGAATATAGACATCTAATTTATTGTGTGTAGTTCATGTTTGTTATAAGAGGTTGATAAGGTGCTTATTTTGGTTTTGTTTTTCAGTTTCGCCTTATTGCATCCAGCCTATTTTCACATTCAGTCTCCACACAGGAACGAATGGTCACTGACTCGCCGGGTTAGTTAGTATTCTCTCGTACATCTGGCGCAATTTGTTGAAATTGCAAACTATAGTTGAATAATCCAAGAATACTTTATCTCTCAATTTCAAGAAGATGTATATTGAAATTTTCTCTTAATCTTCAGAGTCTCTATCGCCACCCCCGAGTGATGGTTTCACGGGAAGAACACAGGTAAAGATGAATGTAGAACAGCATAGATTACAGTCAACGCTCTCTAAAACGGACATCGTCTGGACCGGCCCCATCCGTCCGTCTTACAGAGGTGTCCGTCTTTTAGGGAGTTTAGTTACAGTAAAATGACTGAGAAACGGCAGGGACGGGACCAACATCAGGTGCCTGTCTTAAGGAGGTGTCCGTTAAGAGAGAGTTGACAGTAGTACATGTTTGCTGCAGTGTCCGATGACGAAAATGCTCTACATTGCTGCTGCAAACCCGTAAAAACTTGAGAGCTAAAGAAATACTTTCCTTTCATCTCCCATCCAACTAATTCATAGCCTGCGAGCAGGCTCTCTGGGGGCAGCGCGAGCGGCGAAGCCACGAGTTACGGCGAGCGACGCGAGCAACGAGATAGCTCGCGTCCGCACGCAGGCTCACAAATTCAACGTCAACATGCTTTCAATAGCGAGTTTAAAGGCTTTTTTTTAACTAGCGACAGAGTTGGAGTTAAGAGATCTAGTGAACATCAAACTGACGGAGTCGTAAGCAGAGTTTCGATTCCGCTTATGTCTCCGTCGCTTATGATTTGGTGAAAACTAGATTGTCTGAGTCGCAAGCAGAAAGAAATCACTTGGAGGGTGTGAAAACTAGGATTGTTATTGGTTTGTTCTTCCGCTTCAGCTTGCGACTCCGACAATCTAGTTTTCACTAGATCATGAGCGACGGAGACATAAGCGGAGTCGGAAGAAAAATGGAAACTCTTTGATTTTTCCGATTTTGATTCCGCTAAGGACTCCGATTATCGATTTTCACTAGGTTGTAATCACTCTGACCACTCCGATTACGACTCCAACTCCGACTCTGTCGCTGGTGAAAACCAGCCTTAAAGGCACTGTGTCACGGCTGAGTTAGTTAATTTTATTACGTTTTGCCAAATACTCGCTCTGAAACTTAAGAGCGGAATTCTCTATCTTTTTAGAATTTCCGGACAAAAAGGTTAAAATCGAATTTTTTTTTATTACGCCAAAAAGACCCTTTGGGTGAACTATTTTTGAAAATATTATGTAAAACTTCCAGCGAGTTTTATTTTTTGAGAAAACGAGGAAAGTTTGTAATTCGAGCTCATGCTGTCTGAACGCCGAGGAAAACTAATTAATTGACAGCAATTTCGTAGCATTTTCGATGCGCTCGTTCTCAACTTCAGAAACTTGCCTTGAGTTCATTTTTACATGAGTATTTAACCATCCCTAGGTCTTCCTTTTAAACAGAAAATCTTCCTGAAATATGTAATTGTTGACACATTTCTACCGCGTTAAAAATTCTATCGATCGCAATTTAATTTACATACCGAATTTGACCTAACTTCAGAGGGCTAGAACACCAAGGGTATACTCTTCTATCGGTAAAACATGGGTTCTTTGGAAAGCCCTATTCTTCCTTCTTATCATATCCAAAGCGTTAGTTTGGCCCGTAAAAAGTGAGTGCGCTAGCACGAAAAGTAGACAGGCATTTTTGACATGTTTCCGCCATAATTTCCATTCTGCAGTCAACCGGGTAATGTCGAACTTAATTGTTAAAACGAATTAAATTTGGTCTTATGCTTCGCCGTTATCAGTTTCAATTAGTTTAATTTTTTGCTACAAAACTACAATATCTCAATTTTTAACAGAAAGGAACAGTTTTAATAAAAAAATAAATAAAGCAACAAACAAGACATGCTCACCTTCATTGTGCCGCCGTTAATTTATGCGAGGGAAGAGAATTGTCGCTGTATGTTGTTTTCATTTCCACTGAAGCGCTTCCTTCCACTTCTCAGTTTTTAAATATAAGAATACCCTTTTTACGCATATACATCTCAATTTAGACGACATTCCTGACATTTAGCAAGAATCTTATCCACCAAAACGGCAAATTCGTGCTATGTGCTGTTTGACTACTCGTCACGCAAGAGAATTTATTGATATCATATTTCCAACACAAGTTGACGTGACGTAGGGACGGACCATTGAAATATCCGGTGGGGTGTTGACTTTTTCCAAAAAAAACTGTTTCAAGAAAAAAGGGATGTGACATAGTGCATTGTTGAAAAAACAAATAATGCAAAGAAAGAACCAAAACGAGCAGTAGTTGTCATCTTTTAGCGGAGGAGTTTGGGGGTGGGAGAAGGTTTCGTATTAGAAATTTTGGATTTTGTGGGGTGAACAGGGGAAAAACGTTCTGATAAAGAGAGGGGAGATACATTCAACAGGCATAATCAAATCCCTCCCACTCAACCCCATTCAAACTGAATGGTCCCAGGAGCCCCCAAATGTCGCTTAATACAGAAAACAACTGACCAGAGAAATGAATTTCAGTTATGATATTTATAATAATTCTTGCGTATAAAATCTTACATGCGTTACGAAAAAGGCCTGTATCTTTAGGCAAAAACTGAACGTCATGCAATGCTTGTGCCCTGGAATATAATCCTGCAGACAAGTAGGCCCACTAACCCCCTTCCAGCTAATGGTAGGTCACAAACAGGTAAAACTCTGCGTCCGCGTGACCACAATGTACACCCGGGGGGGTACGCCCTATAATGGCCTATACGGGGAGGCTCCGCCCGAAAGGGGTACCTTTTTCAGGCTCCAGGTATATAAAAGGGTAGGGATTTCACAAGTTTAGGTATATGAAAGGGTAGGGAAATCTGCCATAATGATATTTAAAAAGGCCTTTACATTAAATATTTCGAGCAGACGCAACTTTTGGCTGTATCGCCTTAATTTATTAAGCGCTACATAAAAATGACAAGAAAACTTCCCGTTTTAGGTAAATGTGATGTCGTGTAGGTATATGAAAGGGGTGCCTTTTTGCAATAAAAGGTATACAAAAGGGGTACCTTTTCTATCAAAATGGTATATAAAAGGGTAAGGGGTTGGATCTCCGGGTGGAGCCTCCCCGTACAAAACTTTTTCGAGTACCCCCCCCCCCCGGGAATGTACACTGCGGGCTAAGGCGTCATGAAAGGCGCAACTTAGCGGAAAATTATTAAATTAATCTATTTGCTATATGTGATAGATATAGACGTCCACTGTTCTTCTTACAGACCTGGTGAAATTTTGTCCGCCAAACAAGCCGTAGCCTGATCTCGCGGGCCTGATATAGCTTCAGGCAGTCGGTTTATAGTTCAGGTATTAGTTTTGAAGCAGCGCAAAAAATAAATAAATAAATAAATATATCAATAAATAAATAAGTAAATAAATAATTTAATCAATCAATATATATATATATATATATATGTGTAAAAATAAATAGAAAAGAAAGAGTTTTGGGTTGTTCTGATAGACAGGGAGAATGAATAAATTTTTCCGCTACTTCGCCTGCAGAAGACCCTCGCAACTTTTTCCGCTCGCCTTTATTCTCGTTAATCGCATTTTTTCGTGCTACTCCCAAAGTGTTCACCAGGGTTCTTGGTCAGCTACAAGCAAAAGAAATTAGCAATGGTCGTCCGGTTTACGTTTGGCGGATAAAATTTCAGCCGCCGCGTGGTTTAACGTATTTTCTCGATTAAACGCCAGACCTCGATTAAACGCCGGCCTCGTATAAAAGCCGGGACAAAATTGCTTATTTTTTAATAAACGCCGGGGGCGTTCGTTCGTTGCTATGAATGGCACTAGTACGGTATGCTACTTTGGAATTTTCAATGAACGCTGGCGTAACATAGCTAGGATGGACGTTGTACAACAAAATATAACCTAGCAGTTTTCGCATTCCCGTCTTTCTTACTGACGCATTTTCGTTCTTGTGTTAGTGCTTACAGGCGTTGAAATCACGAGAAACCCTCAGTTCAAGGCGTTTATGAACTTAAAACTTTGTATCCATAACCTTTACTTCATGCTCTTTTGTGTAGTTAAAATACCGTTTATGTTCCTTTTGTCATAAATCATGGTTGCAACATAAACGTGTTCAATCCGCAATAATGTACCCTTGGGAAACTGTAAAACTTAGATGCCCAGGGAAAGTTTTTCGGGGCAAAACGAAGAGCAAAATCGCCTTGCTTTGTAAAACTGCCCCATGGTCTCGGAGATCGACAAAAACAAATCAATCTGAAAATTTGACAGAAATTTGCCTTCCGTTAATAAACGCTCGGCCCGGATTAAACCCCGGCTTCAAATAAACGCCGGGTCCACCAATCCAAGTTCGAAATAATCGCCGGGGGTGCTTAATTGAGAAAATACGGTAATACAAAAATAGGGAACATCATGATCTGACATACAAATACGAGGTGTAACCACCCTAAATTAATGTTTTTAATGTGTACGGATACTGGATCTTTCCATAATATTCGGACAAAATTTCTTCAGGCCTGTAAGAAGTATAGTTGACGTCTATTAGTGTCACATATAAATAGATCAAAATACACTGTTTTTATTTTATAAGAATCTAGTTAATAAGAATATCAAGGCTGAAATTTGCGAATTTTTAAGAATATTTTAAGAATAAATCTAAGGCTGAGATTTTGAAAAGAATATAATTTTGTGTTGAAAATTTGTAAATAGAATAGAACGGACAGTCTCTAAACGGCAAAACCG
The DNA here is from genome assembly GCF_052425735.1 of Oculina patagonica. Taxonomy (NCBI): domain Eukaryota; kingdom Metazoa; phylum Cnidaria; class Anthozoa; order Scleractinia; family Oculinidae; genus Oculina; species Oculina patagonica. The sequence goes on from NC_135767.1 coordinate 23,039,656, forward strand.
TTTACTATCCAATAACACGATAAAAATTTGAGCCAAAATGTTCGATGCCCACGATAGTTCGATGAACAGTACATGCAGTGCCGTAGCAAGGGGAGGAGCCGGGGGGGGACCCGTGCCCCCCCAGTTTTTTTCCCGAAAAGTAAAAACAGACCTGTATAAAATGTTGAAAAATAAAATTTTATCTCCCGAGAGGTTTGAAACAATAACATTTGTACTTCTTCTCATTTTTTAACGTACATACGTGCTAATTAAAAGTTCTAAGGCAACTCAGACAGTTTTTAAAAAACTACAAACTCACCATGATGACTCTAAAAGGTGAAACATTTGCTGGTTTCATGATACAGAGACAGTCGGTTTTCTATTTTGTAATTGACGTTAATAGTGTTATACTCTCTTCAATGTGCATTGGTGTGCTAAGACAGTGTAGGAAGTAAAGAATTCGAAATATGCGTAAATCACAAATAGCTCTTGGAAAACGCTGGAAATAGCATTTCCAACCCTCTAGATTTCAAAATTTTCTGCAGGGGGGGGGGGGGGTATGCCCTCAGAACCGCTAGCAGCTCGCGCCTCCGGCGCTCACGTGCCCCTCCTCCCTTATTTTACCCTTGCTACGGCACTGACATGATCAATAGATACCCATTGCGTACTAAACGGAAATGTTAAACGATATAAACGAATATTAGAATGTTCATAAGAATATTTTCATTCTAAATTCAGCAGAAAACCTGAGTCGGAAAAACAACAGATTTATCTAATGGACGTACAATTAAATATAGACAACTGAAAGCAAGGCTGATCGTATATTACGTGAAAGGTTGACTTGGCGAGACACCACCGCGACTAGAACCGATACAGAAGTTTGCAACCGCAGACAGCTTTCTCGTTCTTATTGGGACTCAATGCGGTGTAGCATATCTAAATGACACCAGCTCGAAGAGCCAACGCAAATATATTGCCCAGTAACCCGTACACTGTATCAAGTTCCGTACTTTGCTGGAGGAGGGTGGGGGCAAACATTTTTGGCCTACTTGTCTGGAGGATTTTATTCTAGGGCACAAGCATTGCAGCGACATTTGGGGGCTCCTGGGACCGTTTAGTTTGCCGATGGGGTTAAAGGGGAGGGATTTGATTATGCCTGTTAAATATATTGTCCCTTTCTTTATCAGAACGTCTTCCCCTGTTCCCCCACAAAATCAAAATGTTTAATACGACCCCTCTACCCTCCCCCCCCCCCAAAAAAAATAAAAATTAAAAAATAAAACTCCTCCTTTAAAAGATGACAACTACTGCTCGTTTTGGTTCTTTCTTTACCTTATTTTTTTTTAACTATGCACTATGTCACTTCCCTTTTTTCTTGAAACAGTTTTTTTGGAAAAATTCAACACCCCTCCGGTTACTTCAATGGTCCGTCCCTACGTCACGTCAACTTGTGTTGGAAATATGATATCAATAAATTCTCTTGCGTGACGAGTGTAGTCAAACAGCACATAGCACGAATTTGCCGTTTTGGTGGATAAGATTCTTGCTTAATGTCAGGAATGTCGTCTAAATTGAGATGTATATGCGTAAAAAGGGTATTCTTATATTTAAAAACTGAGAAGTGGAAGGAAACGCTTCAGTGGAAATGAAAACAACATACAGCGACAATTCTCTTCCCTCGCATAAATTAACGGCGGCACAATTGCAAGGTGAGCATGTCTTGTTTGTTGCTTTATTTATTTTTTTTTATTAAAACTGTTCCTTTCTGTTAAAAATTGAGATATTGTAGTTTTGTTGCAAAAAATTAAACTCATTGAAACTGATAACGGCGAAGCATAAGACCAAATTTAATTCGTTTTAACAATTAAGTTCGACATTACCCGGTTGACTGCAGAATGGAAATTATGGCGGAAACATGTCAAAAATGCCTGTCTACTTTTCGTGCTAGCGCACTCACTTTTTACGGGCCAAACTAACGCTTTGGATATGATAAGAAGGAAGAATAGGGCTTTCCAAAGAACCCATGTTTTACTGATAGAAGCGTATACCCTTGGTGTTCTAGCCCTCTGAAGTTAGGTCAAATTCGGTATGTAAATTAAATTGCGATCGATAGAATTTTTAACGCGGTAGAAATGTGTCAACAATTACATATTTCAGGAAGATTTTCTGTTTAAAAGGAAGACCTAGGGATGGTTAAATACTCTTGTAAAAATGAACTCAAGGCAAGTTTCTGAAGTTGAGAACGAGCGCATCGAAAATGCCACGAAATTGCTGTCAATTAATTAGTTTTCCTCGGCGTTCAGACAGCATGAGCTCGAATTACAAACTTTCCTCGTTTTCTCAAAAAATAAAACTCGCTGGAAGTTTTACATAATATTTTCAAAAATAGTTCACCCAAAAGGTCTTTTTGGCGTAATAAAAAAAAATTCGATTTTAACCTTTTTGTCCGGAAATTCTAAAAAGATAGAGAATTCCGCTCTTAATGTTGCAAAGAAATTACTTCTGTGGATCTAAATGACAAAACCATAGCTTCATTGCAACCAAATGAGTCTCCCGGGCGTTATAATTTAAAGTTACAAGCAAACGAGATTAACTTTGAAAACTGTTCAGCCTAACAGTAGTTCAAAAACCCACATCGCAATCCGTTTCAATCTTCTTCATTTTTGGCCATCCGTACCTATTTTGGTATTCTCTGTGATATTGAAATGTTCCTTCACTGTTTTAAGCCGTTACATATATATGACGTAATTTGGTGGCCATTTCCTCTGCCTAAATGTGACTAAAATCCTTGGCACAGTTTATTTAACTTCTGTCTTTTCTTTGTTGCAGTTGTTCGATACCCTGGTGTCCTTCTTCCCAGAACACATGACACAGCCTAAAGGAAATCTTGTTGATCTGATCACGTTTTAACGTCGTGGACGTCCAAACAAGACCGAACAAACAATATAAAAGAACAGCAAATAAAGCAAGATCCAAAACATTGGGGACTCTGCCAAGGAGAGGTTCAGAGATATCTATGAACAATGTTAAATTGACCCGATGAGGACATTGCTGCCGTTGTGTGAAGTTGGAAAAGTCAGTAAATGGTTATTGGACGCACGCTGGCAGACAACCGGAAGTGACGTTACCGGAAAAAAAGCCTTAACCGAAAGTAATTTTAACCGAAAGTGTTATGACCACCACTTGACTAGTGGAGGTAGCCATGGTTTAAAAGGGACAACCGTTCCGAACTTTTTCAAGTTGTCATGTTTCACTTACTGACGAGCCTATAATAACGGCATCAGCTACTAAGAGAGAACAAAGGAGCGCGTCTTTGCATACCTGCAGTGTTTATAATTGAAATCGCATTGTGTTCGGCTTTCGTTACATATGATCGAATGTTTGAATCGCTTGGATTGCACATGGCTGTGAAATGTACCGTTTGTCGCCAGCCGCTAACGTGTTGAACAACAATCCCAGATACATTTTTTTGGCATGTTGCTTTTTTTTAAGTTCTTCGTCTCTTGGACAAGTTGGTTTTAAGTGGTCAAGGAATGAGACCAAACAAACAAACAAACTTAAGTACCGTAATGATTCGATTTAGCGCCCGGGGCGCTTATTTACTTTTGGCACCTCGAGGGAGGGCGCTTATTCGAGACAGGGCGCTTATTCGGGACAGGGCGCTTATTTAATTTTTTGAGAAACAGCCAAATGTATCTAACAATACAGAAACTGTAACAGTTAGAAATTGTTAAAAGTTCAGTTACTTTTAAAATAATTGTTTATTTTAGCAGTTAATATATTCATGAACTGTATGGTGAACGGTCAGGAGTTTATCTAGTTGACGTCAATGACTTCAGCAGGGCCAGTTTTACACAATAGGGGCACTTATTAGGATAGGGGTGCTTATAAGAATGGGGGCGCTAATTTGAATGGGGGCGCTTATTGGAATAGGGGCGCTTATTTACAAAAACACATTCGAAGGGGGGCGCTTATTCGGAAGGGGGCGCTTATTGGAAGGAGGGCGCTAAATCGAATCATTACGGTATTCAAAGTTAAGCATTAACGGCACAGCCTATTTTAGGAAAGTGAAGAAAAAAAGATGAGTTATTATTATTAAATAATTTTTTAATGTACAGTTTAACTTGGACACTGTATAAAGCTATGTTTTGTACTTTGTAGTTAGTGTGAAATAAAACAGTGTTGTCTCACGAGACTTTCATCCTGATACCTTGCCTCAAACAGTTCTCAAAGCTGACTGATCAAAGCATTCCTGCAACCTTAGCCTATGTTTACACGGGACCGGTTCCAAACGGAGCCGGTCCGATTTTCGGACCGGATAGGCCTTCTGTTTACACGGGATCGTTCGGGAACCGGTCCGGAACGGATCCAAAACTGGACCTGCTATTTTGCAGGTCCAGTTATGGATCCGTTCTTTTTTTTTTTTTTACGCCCACTTCAAGATGGCCGCCACTTACGGTCGTCGACTGGTAACTAGTACCGGTTAGCCTGCTATGCACTCCGGTTAGCCTACTATGCACTCTGGTTAGCCTACTATTCACTTCGGTTAGCCTACTATGCACTTTGGTTAGCCTGTTTACGGTTAGCTATCGATATTTGTAAGGGAAACACGATATATAGTTAAAATTTACGAATTCTGGGAGCCGGCTCCCGGTGGCGTAGCGGTATCACACTCGCTCTTCAGGCAGACGACCCGAGTTCGATTCCACCCCGGGGCACATTATATCGAACATTTTCCTTAAAATTCGAAAAAAAAAAACGAAGTGTCTAAAGTGGGCGTAAAAAAAAAAATTGTCCGGACCGGTTCCAGAACGGTCCCGTGTAAACACCTGGATCGGTTCCAAACGGTTTCATGTAAACAAAAGCTGATCCGGTCCGGTCCCGTGGAAACGTAGCCTACCGGACCGGAACCGTTCCGAACCGGACCTGACCGGATCGCCTTCGCAGCCGTTGTTTGGATTCGTCGCGCAACGCTGCGATGTACAGCAATACAAACCATACTTAAAGACTCAGTGTTATATGGTTATATTTTTTATCTTAATTCTCAAGCTTATTAGCTCCATACGCAAACATTTTTTGGCTCGTCACGCAATATTTCCTTCCCATCTCAACCCAGCAGCTTGCTTTTCAAGAAAACTCATCTCCAGGTCACTCTCATTTCGCAAATTCGCCATGCGATCATGACTGACGTCATAATTATCCGTTGTGACGCAAGATTAAATATTTTCGGAGTGCAGCGCATGCGGCGATCAAGATGTAACAGCTAAGATGTCGCTGTCCATTTTATTGGGCGAATCAGAGCCCTGGCTGTTAGGAGCTGGGGCCTGTGTAGTTATTTTGTTAATAGTTTCGATTTTAATGTTGCGCAGAGGTGGACAGCGTAAGCAAGCAAAATCTGAAGAAGAAAAAGTGCTGACGCCTACTCCAGAAGAGTCACAAGACGAAGTAGTTGAGGTAGGGCAGCAAAACACAAAAAAATTTGGCTAGCCATGTGTATAAGAACTGTGTAGCAAATGTAATGATTTCGAATTCTGTAAGTAAGCAAGTGCGGTACGACGGTTTTTTATCTCAGACCAACCGTAACTTAAAAATTCTTACCAAATAGGCGGCGCGAGATAGATTGATCTCGGAACCAAAATTTGTGTCGGCTGGCCAAAATTACATTTTTTAAAATTACTTCGGAAACATTTCCCTCAAAAACCAATTTTTCAGTGCGGGAAAAACTGGAAAACGTCTGTTTTTGCAATAAAGTTGCCTAGCATATCCACGCCCTACCATTTGGTTTTATTTTTTTGCGCGCGCAAAAGAACTAGAAAACGCGTTTAAGAACAGCAATAGAGAAATCAACTCTTTCGAGCTCTCAAACATTACCACAAGTTTTACAAGAACTATCGTACGTAGGATGAAAGGGTTTTCAATATCTTTTGAGATGAAATAGCTATATAGACTTTTGGTACAAGTTTACGCAGTTCACATTGCAGTTGTTTGGTAAATGTTTTCAATCAATCTCAGCGCGCGCATAATTTTTTTTTTACAATAATATTCACCTCATTTTCTCACTTTTGTTTTACGCACAAACAATGACAGCAAATGTGACCTTCTTCGGGTGATATAACATTCAGTGTGTTACAACTTCTCGCAGGAAGAAAACACATCCACAGACAGTGAAAGTGAAACAGAACCGCTGACCACCTACTGCAACAATGGATGCCAAGGGGCATGCGCGTGTCCATCTTTAGAACCTCCAGAGCCAGCTCCAGAGCCTCAAAGGGAACACAGCGAGCCCACCTTGAGCCCGCAGTCATCTTTGAGTCCACCAGACGTACCTCCCCCTGAGCCCCTCCCGGAAGTCAGCAAGCCCGACAGCCAGAGCAGTTTGAGAAGGAGAAGCTTGGATAAAGGCAGATTAACTTTCCAACACCTCAAGGAAAAGCTTCACGTTGGTTACACGCTAGTGTTAGTGACAGGAGCGGAAGTGAATTGGACGGAAGTGGACGAAGAGGAAGCGAAAGCCCAAAAGATGAACGCAGGTCAAGCCTGTTTGCGGGATGGCGGAAACGAAGTTTGGCTACCGGAAGTAAGCAGCGTAGCAGTGAGCAAGTCAGTGAAGCAAGCTCACAACACAAGACAGAGTCTCTCAAGTTACTTCGTGGAATATTCAGCTTCAAAAAATCCACGAGCATTGAAGGGGTCAATGGCCCTCCAGTAGACTCCCCAGTGGCGTAAATTTGAACATTTCTAAGTCTGGCAAGAATTACTTTTGACATCTCCATTTTTTCATTTCCTTTTACCTTTCATTAATCCCTGAACATTTTGAAATCAGATATGACTAAACATTTGGAAAAAAAAAAGTGATATTTGTTTCCTTTGTGACAACAAACAATTCTTTACTCTGTCAGCTGCGCTTTAGCAATAGTCTCTGTCACCTTCAAAAACCGTTATAAAAATCTGGATGACTACCGCAATTTTTTTCCTAACAAACACGATTTTATAGTACTACTGTTTTTATATATATAGATTTAAAATCTATACAATTATGCTTTTGCATTTTGTTTGTTAAATATATTCGTTGGAAAGGAACTGATTCTATCAAATAGCAGACAGCTAATATCATTCGAACTTTATTACGTAAAATGCACAAGTTTCTTTTTAACTACAAATTTTTCTTTTTTTGACTTATTTCGCTTCATGTTACTAAAATCAAGATATTTTACTGAAAATAAAGATTATCGTTTAAACTGACAAATCATTGTGGTTCGTTACTGTTGTGTGCAAAGGAATAGCCTTGACCCCTGCCTCGTCCCCAGGCGCCGGTCGGCCGGACGGTCAAGGCGGTAAGGCGGGAAAACAGGGAGCGCGAGGGTTGTTGGTCCGTTTTCCCGCCCGCATCAGTCCCACAACGCCAAGCGAAGCATGCACGTCAGTCCCACAACACCAAGTGAACCGTGCACGACCAAGGAGGAGGACGCCTGGGGATGAGGCAGGCCACAAACTCTGTACCTCCCTTTCTTCCCTCACCCTCCCACTTTTAACCTAAATGACAAGGGAGAGGAGACCAATCTAGCGTGGTATAATATGTCATTAGCTGTATCGACATGGTCTGAAGCAATGCTTCGAAGTGATTTCCAGGAACATAGGACGCCCATGAAACCACAGGACACCCAAAGGATTACAGCACACCCAAAGGATCACACGATGTCGACGCAACAAGATTTGAAAGCATTCTCCTTCATTCAACGTTACAAATCAAAAACAAGCTTGACAGTCATTAACATTTATTTACATGACATAACTAACGTCTACATTACATAATTTACAGCAGTTTACTTAAATTATAGATCTACTCAATTACATTTTAATGCACCACATTGCATTTCTTACATTATAATATATAGATTTAGGCAAGCCTAAAAGCGGAGCTCCCCATTTATTTAATTTTCACTGGAGCTTACAATGTTTTCACTCTAGTGAATAAGCGGCCAAAGTACTAATGTTTATGGCGGTTTATAGGTGCGACACAAATTTAAATAGCTCACGGTTATACTGAATGTCAGCAGTACGACAAAAATAATAATCTTAAATCGGGGCAAAATCATTACTCATGGCACGAAAAATTACTTTAGAGTACAGTAAATTATCTGCTTTCTAGCAATAGAAAATAGTTTCGCGATCCTGTTATAGTTTCGCAGCAGTTTAGTAGACTCCACAATATCTATTACATTGATATAGGATATATTCAACGTGTATTACAGAGTCTGTCGGATTAGCTCAATCGTAAGGTGCCAGTCTGCGGATCCGGAGGTCGTGAGTTCAAATCCCAGAGGGTCAAGTTTTTTTTTCTTTTTTCCTTTTTTTTTTTTTTTTTTTTTCTTTTTACCCCGTAGCAATAAAATGGTTTGTTTATTCTATCAACCCGATTTAGCTTTCGAATGCTCCTTCATGTACGATGCTGGCTTTACAGATAGACACGAAAGTCATCGATCGATTATGGCTCTCAATGTCCACTTTTTTGGCGGTCGATTACTTTCTACACGTAATTTTCAGCCACATTTTGTTTCATTGCTTCTTGTTTTTCTTTTTAAACCTCTTTAAATTTTAAAGGCCGCCTTTATACGGCCGCCTTTATACGGCCTTCTTGCTTCACTATGGCCGCCATGTTGCGCGACTCCGTACGGACGCCGCCGTACGTACGCGCCCGCGAACCATGCCGCTATCCATGTTGACCATGAAAACTCATTTCGATAGTGTTCCTTCTTTCATACCATTTGCCTGTCTATGGGGCTCCGCACAAGGCGCCTTCGGCGCCTTGGGAGCTCCGCTATTACACCGCCACACTTTTTACATTATAATACATACTGCACTGCAGTAGTAAACGCAACTTAATTCATGCAGAAAACGTTAAATACAATTGGTAAAAAAACTTACAATATTGCTAACGGGAAAAGAGAAAAAAGGAGACAAAGTGCCTTTCATTTCGTGGTACAAAATTTCACCATTTTGGAATACCGCAATGATTCGATTTAGCGCCCGGGGCGGTTATTTGAGGGTCTCAATGGGGTTAACTGTTAGCCGTAAAACGGCCAAAAATTTAACCTTTAGGCGTAAAAATTGGAAAATTTTAACCGTTAGCCGTAAAAAATGTTAACCGTAAGAAATCGGTCAGTAATTATAAATAAACCAGACTAGTTCACTTTATCGTCCCAGAATGGCCCTGAGACCTAAAATAGGTTTTTTAATAATGGAAATTAATTTTTAACTTTTTAAAACAATGAAAATTAAGTTTTAACTTCTGTAAACCGTTATGAAAATAAATTAACGGGTAGCCGTAAAAAAGCCAAAATTTTAACCGTTAACCGTAAAAGCCACCACCCCATTGAGACCCTCTTATTTACTTTTGGCACCTCAAGGGAGGGCGCTTATTCGAGACAGGGCGCTTATTCGGGACAGGGCGCTTATTTAATTTTTTGAGAAACAACCAAATGTATCTAACAATAAAAGGAACTGTAACAGTAAGAAATTGTTAAAAGTTCAGTTACTTTTAAAATAATTGTTTATTTTAGTAGTAAATATATACATGAACTGTACGGTGAACAGTCAGGAGCTTATCTAGTTGACGTCAATGGCTTCATTAGGGGCAGTTATCCACAATAGGGGCACAAATTAGAATAGGGGTGCTTATAAGAATGGGGGCGCTAATTAGAATGGGGACGCTTATTGGAATAGGGGCGCTTATTCACAAAAACACATTCGAAGGGGGGCGCTTATTCGGAAGGGGGCGCTTATTGGAAGGAGGGCGCTAAATCGAATCATTACGGTATTCAGAAATGTAAAGATATTATTAGAGGTAGCCCAAACTTCTCTTTCTCTCAAGGCCTTGAGAGCCGTGAACATTAGATAGTATTGCATAATAGCCTTAACATTAGAGTTTGTATGGGAATGTAACGATAACCAGCTTACCGACAAATCTGTTCAAATTCTGTCGATCGCTCGCTCACTCCATCGTTCAGACAAAATAGAGTACATGTCCAGGGGCTTAAGAACGTCCTCGTACAAAAGCGAAAGTTCCTCATCGCTCAATTTTTTTGCTGCTTCAGTGAGCCGAGGTTCCTCTTTTATAAGTTTGTCGCGATTGATTACAGGACACGGCGCGCTGCGAATACGTTCGCGAAGCTGAGGAACACTGAGCCTGTTGCTGGTTGGATCACTTGCTCGGCGACCCAATCTGCCGCGTTTGGTTGACTCTGGCTGCATTACTGTAAAGGATCTTGGCTTTCTTTCTTGCTTGTGGATTTTCGTTGTATTAACTTCCATGACGGTAGATGCCCTGGGCCTGTTTTGCTTGTTTCGCCTTTCGATTTCATCAAATATCGAAGCAAAGTTTGGGAAATTATCAATGTCGATTACCATACTCATGTTTCCTGGTCTTTCTTGGATTTTAGATTTCTTGACGTGAAATAAACCTTCGACAGTTGTTATTCGCGCACTGAAAAAGTTCTGCACCGAGTAAAATTTTTTTTCGTTATATAACCTAAGAAACCTTCGATTTCCAACAGCGATCAAAAACGAATTTCTCCTGAGAATACCAAGCATTACCAAACCATAGATCAGGAGAATAAACTGAGCGAGTAATGAACGAAAGGTTTTTGTGTTGATAGACTTACAAATTCTCACAGCCAGTTTGGAAGATGTGTAGTAATTAGTATGGAGAATTTGCAGTTTGACTGGCTTATATTGCGTAATTATGGCGTTTAAAGGAATGACGTCAAAGCGATACAAACAATAAGAGCCGACCACGTTACCATGACTACAGAAGACAAAACACATTACGTCAGGTTTTAAATTGCAATTAACAGTTTGAAAAAAAAAAACTGATTAATACTGGGTTAAAAACTATGACGTCACGAAAACAATAGCCTGGCAATTTCTATTACGTAAAACTACAGTTTCTTTATTATAAGGGCCTGTTTACATGATTCCGGAATGACTTTCATTCCGGAACGAAACTCGTTCCGGAATGAAGTTCGTTCTGCATTCACATGACAGAGTCGACCGGCTCAACCTAAGGCGTTTTCACGTGCGCGGTATTCGTGCGAGATCAAAACAAGATGGCGCATGTTTCGCGCAAACATGTTTCTATGCTCATTAATGGCCCTATCTGCAAATTTAACGTGCAATTTCACCATAGAGCTGCTTCTTTGGGCTAAACAGTAAATGCTATTAAGTTATTTCGCTCTGAATTCAAACTGTGGAGTCCGTATGCGGTTTCATGAGATGCGATTTCATCTCGGAACGAAATTCGTTCTGTGTTTACATGATACCAGAATGAAATGTCATTCCAGAACGAAAATTTCATTCCGGAATGAAAACCGGAATGAACTCATTCCGGAATGACTTGACTTTCGTCTCGGTATCATGTAAACAGATACAGAGAAATGTATGGGGATGGAATGAACTCGTTCCGTTTCCCCCATGAAAAATTTTCCTCCGCAAACATTTTTTAATTTATGCACCTCATACCCCCCACCCCCTCCAAAGAAATAATGGTCCGTCCCCAATTTAGAGTTTCTCTGCTTCAGATTTATCACATGAACGTGAACTGAATGCTCACGTGAAGCGAGATTAAGCATTTCATTTCTTCGTGAATCGTGATTTACTGAAGACTTCACGGTTTCCAATTTTAATAACATCTTTTCGCGTCCAAACCTTCCTTGACAGACAGTCTAAACCGCCTGTCTTTTGCGCTAATTTAGATTTTTTTAGCTTCAGCTTTATTAGTCACGTGAAGAGTGGAGTCTGCTCACGTGATTTTCCCGTGAAACGTGAAATAAGCTTCCGTTTAGGCTTTTGCACATTATGCTCCATTTTCCCCGCTAAAATGCTCGGTCTCCCCCCAAAAAAGTCACTAAAATGCTCGGATAATGCTCATTATACAAACGGTTTTTTAAATTAATTTCAAAGTTTTTAACATGGTGTTCACTGTTAACACTTACAAAAACGTACAAGGGTTAGAAGTAACAACAACAACGTATAAAAGTTCATAAATACAGCCAAAAAATCATAATCCTCGAAATCATCTACGAGGCTAAGTACAGAAAGTAGTTGACTATCTCCAGAAAGCTATTTGTAGTTGAATTTTGAGTTTTAGTCTTCATTTTCTCTAAAAAAAAATAATTTTTTTTTATTTTCTCGGGAAAAAATCAATTTTTCGGGAAAATGCCACTAAAATGCTCGAATAATGCTCAATGCTTTTGCCCCACTAAAATGCTCGAAAAAATGCTAGCATAATGTACAAAAGCCTATTCCTATTTTTTAATAAGATCTTTGCACGTGCTAGCCTGCGTCGCAGACAGTCTAAGCCGCCGGTTTACAAGACGAGAATTTTGTGACGCGTCTGGCTGCAACGCAAGCTATTCACGTGTACGTGAACGCACTTTTTGACTTACACGTGACCCGTGAACGAAGATTTTAATTACACGTGATGCACGAATCATTTTGTTTAGGATGACGTCATTTCTGATTCTTGTACGTGGTGTGTTAGTAAACGTACTTCAGTCTTGGGGGGGGGGGGGGGGTGAATAGGGGTATGCAAATCCGCCGATCTGTCATAATTTAATGACCGAATCCATCAATCCGTTGTAATTTAAAAGACCCTAGTCGGCCACGCCTTTGTTTTTGTTTACATACGAGAATTTCGGTACTATAATTTCGAGGAGCACGTCTAAAGGAAAACGATCACTGTAAAACTGCTAAAAGAAATGAAAAAGACCTCAAGTGCAATAAGATTTCGCTTCGCCATAAAGTTTTTATGATTTCAATGGCATCGAAAATGGCGGAGGCTGACTAGAATTCTTTAAGTTCAACTGATAAATTTTACTCCAAACAAACAAAAGAATGATAGAAAAACCAGTATATACTAGTAAAAAATACGCACCGATAATTTTAAAAAGTATTTGTGGCAGTTTCAGACCTCAGTAAAGCAAACGCACAAGGATGGACAAGGATTTCTTTTCAACATGCGAAATGTCCGAATTTAGATGGCAGAGAAAATGGCGGAGGCTGACTGGGATCCTTTAATGACCAAATCCGTCGATCTGTTAAAAAAGGTCCAACATTGGCCAACATTCGAATCCAAATTTCATTTGTTGCTAGGATTTGTGAAAAAACGCACCTGGAGTTGTTTTGTGATAGCTAAGAAGCAATCATCATTTTTCTTTTAAACTAAAAGAACTACCTCTACATTAGAATTAGAAATCTGTTGTTGATCCTGACTTGTCGTCCAAAACGTGTAATGGCTCCTGGCCTACTAGAAAGGTAGATCGTCTGTCCAGTTCCAGCTAGTTTCAGAATGCTTGATCCGCGATCCGAACTTTATTGAAACCTAAATTCAAAATCCGGGCCAAAAAATCGGATAGTAAGTAAGTAAGTGATCTGCTTCAATTGCAGGATCCGCAAATCCGTTTAAACATTTGCTCTGAATCCAAAATCCGGGCAAAAATTTTGTCAAAATTCGTCGATCCGTTTTTCTATTCACCCCCCCCCCCCCTCGTCTTAGTTTTCAGCTCTGTGGTTGGGTTTTCAATAGATGAATCTTTCGATTGTTTTGCACATGTACAGAGTGCTCATTTTAGATTGTAAGCAAATTAGCATGAGTGTAAAGACCGGAAGTCCGTGTACGCAGACTTTTGAATCGGACAAGGCCAGAAGATCTGCATTCTTGGTGCTGCGGACTGTAGCCTGCGTGGCAGGCGTAAAAAGGGGAGGGAAGGGGAAAGGGGAAAAGAAGGGGAAGAGGGAAAGAGGGAATAATCAATTCGATATGGCGCCGAAATGTAAGCTTGCTCTTGCGTGCTAAAGACACCCATGGGGTCACAGGACGCCCATGGGATAACAGGGAACCACAGGATAACAGAACACCAATCAATGGAACCTATGGGATCATAGAACGCTAATGAGATCATAGGATGCCCGACGCCCACGGGATCACAGGACTCCCACAGGACCACAGGACGCCCATGGGGTCACAGGACACCCATGGGATAACAGCGTACTACAGGATAACAGGACACCAATCAATGGAACCTATGGGATCATAGAACGCCAATGAGATCACAGGGTGCCCGACGCCAACGGGATCACAGGACTCCAACAGGACCACAGGACGCCCATGGGGTCACAGGATACCCATGGGATAACAGGGCACCACAGGATAACAGGACACCAATCAATGGAACCTATGGGATCATAGAACGCCAATGAGATCACAGGATGCCCGACGCCCACGAGATCACAGGACTCCCACAGGACCACAGGACGCCCATGGGATCACAGAATGCCCATGGGATCACAGTACTCCTACGGGATTACAGGACACCCACAGGATCAAAAGGACACCCTTTGGATCACAGGACACTCACGGGATCGGGATCATAGGACGCCCATGAGATTACAGGTCATTGATGAGATCACGGGAGCTCCACGAGATCACTGGAAGCCCGTGGGTCACAGTACACCCATGGAATAGGAAGACACCAATGGGACCACAGGACACCCAAAGGATTACAGCACACCCAAGGGATCACACGACGCCGATGGGGATCACAGGACGCCACTAGATTAGCAAGCATTCTCCTCCATCGAACGAAACAAATGAAAAAAAAAAGTTGACAGTCTTTAACATTTACGTCTACGTTACATTGTTTACAGAAGTTTACTTAAATTATAGATCTACTAAATTGCATTTTACAGCACCATATTGCATTTCCTACAGCAATTCACTTAAATTACACCGTCACATTTTTTTACATTGATTACTGCATTACAATAGTAGAGGCCACTACACCTTCATTTGTTACTTAGGGACTGACCATTAATTTTTTGGAGGGGGGGGGATGAAAAATATTGAAAAAAATTGTTTGCAGGGCCTAAAAAGACAAAATAAATTGTTTGCAAACACTATATGTATAACAAAAAATAGTTAGAATTTCGAAAAAAATTGTTTTCAGAGGTGCATAAACTAAAAAAAAAAGTTTGCAGAGGAAAATTTTTCATCCCCCCCCCTCCAAGAAAATAATGGTCCGTCCCTTAATTCATGCAAAAAAGGGTTTTTTTACATTATTGCTTACGGGAAAAGAGAAAAAAGGAGACAAAGTGCCTTTCATATAGTAGTAGAAAATTTCACCATTTTGTGATATGCAGAAATGTAAAGATTTTGTCACAGGTAGCCCATTCTCCTTGAGACCCGTGAACATTAAATGGTATTGCATAACAGCCTAAACATAAGAGTTTGTATGGGACTGTAACGATCGTACACAGGAATTCGAAATATGGAAAAAAAATTCAATAAAAACGACTTAATTCTCGTCTTCTCTGTGTTGCTTGTGTTTCCGTGGCGTTTTAGGGTAGTTTGAAAGCGATTACGGCGAGTTTTAGTTTCACCTTTTTGATCTTTTCCTGGATGAAAACAATCAAAACGGTGAAACTGAAACTCGCTGGAATCGCTTTCAAACGGCCCCAAAACGCCACGGAACACAGGTAACACACAGAAGAGGACAAGTATGTAGTTTTTATTGAATTTCTTTTCCATATTTCGAACTGCTATGTACGATCGTTACATTCCCATACAAACTCTTATGTTTAGGCTGTTATGCAATACCATTCAATGTTCCCAGGGAATGTTCACGGCTATGAAGGAGCCTCGGCTACCTGTGATTTTATTCACTACACAAACTTAGTTAACATACATTTTGTTTCGATACGATAATTTTGCTTCGTTCACTTTACATACCAGAGACAAAAAATTTTTCGCTGTATTTCTGTCCACCGCTAAAAGACGATCGCACAAAATCAGCTGAAATTATGAAGTTTTGCAAAAGTTCGCCTTACATGCCAAAAAAGTCTAGCTTACCGACAAATCTGTTCAAATTCTGTCAATCGCTCGCTCACTCCATCGTTCAGATAGAATAGAGTACATGTCCAGGGGCTTAAGAACGTCCTCGTACAAAAGCGAAAGTTCCTCATCGCTCAATTTTTTTGCTGCTTCAGTGAGTCTAGGTTCCTCTTTTATAAGTTTGTCGCGATTGATTACAGGACACGGCGCGCTGCGGATACGTTCGCGAGGCTGAGGTACACTGAGCTTGTTGCTGCTTGGGTCACTTGCTAGGCGCGCGAATCTGCCGCGTTTGTTGGCCTCTGACTGTGTCACTGCAAGGGAAATGGTCTTCCTTACTGGCTTGTGGATTTTGGTTGTACTAGCTACCACGGCAGTTCCTGCCCTGGGCCTGTTTTGCCTGTTTCGCCTTTCAATTTCCTCAAATATTGACGTGAAGTTTGGGAAATTATCAATGTCGATCACCGTACCCATGTTTGCTGCTCTTTCTTCGATTTTCCTGACGAGGAATAAACCTTTGCTAGTTCCTGACTGCTCACTGAAAAAAATCTGCACCGAGTTCAATTTTTTCTCAATATATAACCTAAGAAACCTTTCGATTTCTAACAGCGATCAAAAATTTCATTTCTCCTAAGAATATAATGCATTAAGGTGAGAAGAATATACTTAGCGAGTAATAAACGAGAGGATCTTGTTCTGATGGGCGAAAAAAATCTCACAACTAGCTTGGAAATGTGTAGGAGTTAGTATGGAGAATGTACAGTTTGAGCGGCTCGTGTTGCGCAATAATGGCGTTCAAAGGTATGACGTCACAGCAATACAAACAACAAAAGAGCCGACCAAGTTGCCATTTCGTCAGGTTTTAAATTGCAATTAACGGTTTGAAAAAAAATAACATTGATTAATACTGGGTTAAAACGTATGACGTCACGAAAACAAAAGCGAATAAAAGAACAAAAGAAAATTTTACTTTCAATTACGACTGGTTTTAAATCGTAATAATCTGTAATAACAGATTAGGGAAATTTAAATTATAAGTGCACAAGTGAACAAATAATGGTATACAAAATCACAAATCACACAAAATTTGATTTTATTTAAGTGATCATTAATAACCGTTAAATATTTCATTAAACAACAGTATAACTTCAAACTTCATTCAATGATTTTTGCCAGGATGCTTTGGTCAACGTTTTTTTGTCTACTGTGCTGAAAGACAGACAATTATTTTCTTGGAGGGGGGGAGGGGTATGAAAAAATTTCCTCTGCAAACATTTTTTTTTTAGTTTATGCACCTCATACCTCCCCCCTCCAAAGAAATAATGGTCCGTCCCTATTTAGAGTTTCTCTGCTTTAGGGCCTGTTACATAAGCCGGGGGGCCCGTGGCGGGTGGCGGCCGGCCCGGTCGGGGGGGGGCGGGGGCGGGGGGGGGGGGCGGCCCCCCCTCAGATTTATCACATGAACGTGAACAGAATGCTCAAGTGAAGCGAGATTAAGATTTTTGTTTCTTCGTGAAACGTGATTTACTGAAGAATTCGCGGTTTCCAATTTTAATAACATCTTTTCACGTGCAAACCTTCCTCGCAGACAGTCTAAACCGCCTGTCTTTTGTGCTAATTTAGATTTTTTTTAGCTTCAGCTTTATTTTAGTCACGTGAAGCGCGAGGAGTCTGCTCACGTGATTTTCCCGTGACACATGAATTAAATGTAGCCTATTTTTCGTGCTTCCTGTCTTTTTATTAAGATCTTTGCACGTGCTAGCCTGCGTCGCAGACAGTCTAATAAAGCGCCGGTATACAAGACGAAGATTTTGTGACGCGTCTGGCTGCAACGCAAGCTATTCACGTGTACGTGAACGCACTTTTTGACTTAAACGTGACCCGTAAACGAAGACTTTTAATTACGACGTGATGCACGAATCATTTTGTTTAGGGTTACGTAACTTCTGATTCTTGTAGTGTGTTAGTAAATGTACTTCAATCTTAGTTTTCAGCTTTGTGGTTGGGTTTTCAACTGATGAATCTTTTGATTTTTTTGCATACTGTGCAGAGTGCTCATTTTCGATTGTAAGCAAATTAGCATTGAGTGTAAAAGACCGGAAGTCCGTGTACGCGGACTTTTGAATCGGACAAGGCTAGAATATCCTGCATTCGTAGCGCTGCTGTTTGTGGGTTACCAATGGAAAATCTCGAGCCCAGAGTGTACCCCGGCTTTCGGTCAGCGGCTGGTCAGCGGTACCGCTGACCGACTCGACGGACTCTGGGTCTCGAGATTGACCGGGCAGATGGAGGAGAGTAAGTGGATTCGAGCGCATGCGCGAAGAGAGAGGACTGAGAGCAAGCTATAAAAATGCCCAATCTTCTGCGTAGTTTTTATTCTGAAATATTCAGTCCGTCAACTAAAGATACCCAGGAAACAAGTAAACCGATCAAATTTTGAAGAATGTTGATACGTGTACTAGGAAGCATGCAGGTCTGTAGACCAAGTCAAAGTCCGTGCAAAGAATTCTTCTCGTATCAAACAGCCATGTATTCATCCGTTCATCTTGAAGCCAGAGGTTGACATTAGACAGTCAGCGTATATATCATCCCAGCTTCTTCTTCAAGAAGTCTCTGTGAGCCTGCTTTGTCGTGTGAGCAATTTTTTTTGTATCTTGCTAGTTAGTAAAAGCGACTCAACCGCTCGTAAAAGCGACGCTGCCGCAAACTTGAAAACCACCTTCATCTCATTTTTTCTGTTGGAAAGTCGCTCGTATTTTGTCAAGGGACAGTGTGCCTTTATCCAGGATCAGCCAAGTCACTCTGCCCAAAATACCTGCAAAAAAATAGATACATGGTGAGTTACCACACAAAAACAGCGCTGGAATACATTGGAAGGTCAGGGAACTCGGGCTGGGAAGTAGATTGTCCAGCGTTTGACAATGACCCGAGCATGCGTTGTTTTGTTAGAGAGGTTGCTAAACAATGTGACGTCTCGTTATGACATCACCATGACGACGCCACGTTCCAGTTGTTGTGTTATTTGTTGCTAAGAACGTTTCTACATCTTTTTGTTGGTTTACTCATACTTTTTAGCCAATCAGAAACCAACATATTTGGGGAGGCAGAGACGTCAAACTTTCCACACTCGAAGGAAAGACGCGCAATTCTGTGCTCGATTCTGTGCGCATGTTGGTCGAGAGATTTGAATAACTGACAAAAAGATGTCAAACGAAAATTGCAACAATTCTTCTTTAATCTGCTCAGGGTGTAAAACTGCGCGCAAGAGAATCATATCTGAAGAAAATAGGGGAAGAGAGATGATAGCTTCACACCAATCGTTTATGTTCTCTTCTATTCTTCGACAGAAAAATGTTCTGGCTATGCAGTGCTTGTTCAAAGGGTGGATAACGCTATCACCGTATGAATAGCTATCCAGTGGATAGCGTAGTTTGTTTGCTCGTTTGTTTTCCCATTGGATAGCGATTTGTTTGGCGAATAGCGTTATCCGCCCTTTGAACAACCGGGCCCTGAGCTCGTAAATTTCGCCAGAGTAGTCCGCTTGGCAACATGGCGTATTCTGATTTTTTTTCTGACGGGGATCAAGAACACGACATCTTGGCAAGGCCGCGGAGGGGGAGGGGCTGGTAGGGCCGCGGCCCCACCACTTATTACGCTATAAAAAGAAAAAAAATTAAAAATTAAAAAAAAAACAAAGACTTAAAACAAGTTTTTCATTATGATAAAAATATTTTCAATTGTCAGCCCCCCCACTTTTCAACATGCTCCGCGGTCCCTGACACGTGACATCTTTCCACCTGATCGGACCATACCTTGAAACGAGCGTGATGATTAAATTCAGAGGCGTAACCAGCGGGTGATATGGAGACTCCTGAAAAAAAAAAATAAACACAGATTGTTTTTAACTATCTCTTTCATTATTCCCAGGTCCTCTGGAGGTGGGGAAACATCAGCATTGGAATTAAGGGGTGTTAACAGGGGTGTAAGCTGCAGAACAGGCCGTTTTTCAGCGGGTTCAACGTGGTACGTGTGGCGAAGCGACAAAGGCTCAAAATCTTATGACATTCCGCCATTCTGTTTTTCCCGTTATTCTCTATTTCAGTGGGTGTGCGGCTCGAAATAATCAATTCAAAAAGGCGCCGAAATTTAAGCTTGCTTGCGTCGAAAGGACATCTATGGGATCACGGGACGCCCTTGGGGATGACAGGACGTCGATATAATCACAGGACACCCATGGGATATACTATTAACAGGAAGCCCATGGGATCAACGGACACACATACTACGCGACTGATATCACAGGATAACCATAAGATCACAGAACAACCATGGAACCACAGGAAGCCCATACGATAACAGGACTTCCATGGGATAACAGGACACCCGCTGAGATCAAAGGACACCCGTGGGATCAAAGACACTCACGGGAACATAGGACGCCCTTGAGACCACAGGACACCCACAGGATTACAGCACACACAAGGGATCACACGACGTCGATTGGATCACAGGACACCACCAGATTTGAAAGCATTCTCCTTGATTCAACGGTACAAATAAAAACAAGCTCGACAGTCATTAACATTTATTTACACGACATAACTACGTCTACATTACAATATTTTACAGAAGTTTACTTAAATTATAGATCTACTCGATTACATTTTTCAGCACCATATTGCATTTCTCACAGCAATTTTCTTATATTACACTGCCGCACTATTTACATTGGTTACTGCATTGCAGTAGTGGACGCAACTACACCTTCCTCTGGTACTTAATTCATGCAAAAAATGTTATTTACAATGGGTAAAAAAATACAATTATATTGCTTCCGGGAAAAGAGAAAAAAAGGAGACAAAGTGCCTTTCATTTAGTGGTAGAAAATTTCACCATTTTGTGATATTCAGAAATGTAAAGATTTTATCATAGGTAGCCAAAGCTCCTTGAGAGCTGTGAACATTGAGTGGTATTGCATAACAGCCTAAACATAAGAGTTTGTATGGGAATGTAACGATCATACACAGGAGTTCAAAATATGGAAAATAAATTTTAAAAAACGACTAAATTCTCTTTTTCTGTGTTCCTTGTGTTTCCGTGGCGTTTTAGGGCCGTTTCAAAGCGATTCCGGCGAATTTTA
This sequence comes from Oculina patagonica, assembly GCF_052425735.1. NCBI lineage: Eukaryota > Metazoa > Cnidaria > Anthozoa > Scleractinia > Oculinidae > Oculina > Oculina patagonica. The sequence continues at coordinate 23,060,661 of NC_135767.1, forward strand.
GTTTCACTGTTTTGATCTTTCCTCAAGATCAAAACAGTGAATAAAAAACTCACCGGAATCGCTTTGAAAACGGCCCTAAAACGCCACGGAAACACAGGTAGCACACAGAAGACAAGTAAGTCGTTTTTATTGAATTTCTTTTCCATATTTCGAACTCGTGTGTACGATCGTTACAGTCCCATACAAACTCTTATATTTAGGTTGTTATGCAATACCATTTAATGTTCACAGGTCTCGAGGAGCTTGAGCTACCTGTGATTTTATGCACTAAATCAACTTAGTTACCACACATTTTGTTTCGATACGACAATTTTTCTTTGTTTATTCTAACGCTGACTTTACATACCTTTAACAACAAAATAATCTTTTGATATATTTCTGTTCACCGTAACGTCTTTACTTGCTAAACGACGACCGCACAAAATAAGCCAAAAAAGGTTTTAAAAAAGTTCGCTTTACGTTCCAAAAAATTTAGCTTACCGACAAATGTGTTCAAATTCTGTCAATCGCTCGCTCACTCCATCGCTCAGATAGAATAGAGTACATGTCCAGGGGCTTAAGAACGTCCTCGTACAAAAGCGAAAGTTCCTCATCGCTCAATTTTTTCGCTGCTTCAGTGAGTCGAGGTTCGTCTTTAATAAGTTTGTTACGATCGATTACTGGACACGGCGCGCTGCGGATACGTTCGCGAGGCTGAGGGACACTGAGCTTGTTGCTGCTTGGGTCACTTGCTAGGCGCCCGAATCTGCCGCGTTTGTTGGCCCTGGTTGTGTCACTGCAACGGACATGGTCTTCCTTACTGGCTTGTGGATTTTGGTTGTAGAAGCTACCACGGCAGTTCCTGCTCTGGGCCTGTTCTGCCTGTTTCGCCTTTCGATTTCCTCAAATATTGACGTGAAGTTTGGGAAATTATCAATGTCGATCACCGTACCCATCTCTGCTGCTTTTTCTTCGATTTTCCTGACGAGGAATAAACCTTTGCTGACTACTGACTGCTCAGGGAAAAAATTCTGCACCGAGTGCAATTGTTTTTTCGTTATGTAGCCTAAGAAACCTTCGATTTCCAACAGCGATCAAAAACGAATTTCCCCTAAGAATACTATGCATTAAGGTGAGGAGAATTTACTATTCAACGAGAGGGTCTTGTCCTGATAGAGCAACAAATTCTCACAAACAGTTTAGGAGTTAGTTTGGAGATTTTACAGCTTGAGCGGCTCGTGTTGCGTAATTATGGCGTTTAAAGGTATGACGTCATAGCGATACAAACAATAAACGGGCCGACCACGTTGCCATGACGACAGGAGAAACAATGCGGTAATTTTGCAGTTGTTCCCATTACGTCAGGTTTTACTTGCAATTAGCAGTTTTTAACTGAATTATTTACTGATTTACAAAGAACAAAAGCGGATTAGCAACAAACAATGGCCAGACACTTTTCTATTACGTAAAACGGCATTTTCTTTGTTAGTTTCAATTACCTCAGGTTTTAAATCGCAATTATCTGTATTAACAGGGGCGTTCCAAGGAATTGAAAGTTAGGAAAATTTGAATTATTAGTGTAAAAATGAAAGAACAATGGTATAGACAGTCACAAATCAAAATCCTTGCAAACAAAATTTGCTTTATTAGTTGATTATTCTAACTAATTGACTGTTAACAATTTTAATTGTTATTAAATTAACAAACATTTTAAAGCGCAAACTTTTTTTAATGATTTTTGTCGGGATGTCTTGGTCAACCTTTGTTTGTTTCGTTTCCTTAGAAACGAAACGGTATTGTTTTGGACTCGATGTGAACTGTTTACTCAGTGAGGGCAACTATCCAATAAGAAGAACGCTCGTAACCACGATGTCAACACGTTTTAGAAAAGGCAAACAACCTGGTTAAAACATGTTCTTAAAATATGGAAACGATAATCGTCAGGAAGACAAAATGATATTGAGATTTATTACAAATAGAAATATGTGACGACTGTTAACAGGCTATAGATCTTAGTTCTTCGTTTGTAACAAGCTGGTCCCCTGGCGTCCTTTCTTTGGCAAAACGTAATACTCGACCAAGATCCTGGGAACGAGCTTGTTGTCTAGGCAATCTACTGACGTCACGAGTCACAAAATCGTGACGAGTCACGAGTTCGTGGGAAGAGAACGCCTGGGTACTAGGCATGGAGTCGGCGGAACACCTGGGTACTTGTCACAATAACACGTGACTGATACACGAAATTTCTTCGTTTGTCAGAAAGGACTTTGTTTCGTAACTATGACGACATTCAAACTTTTCAAAGCATTTCCCTTTTCAAAATTCTAATTTATAATATTATTTAGATCTAGCATTTGGCATCTTCTGATTGAAGTGACAAAAATCACTAAAAACACCCACTGCTATTTACAAAAGGTTTATTAACAGCAATTTCCGCGTTTTCTGACGAACATAGACTTCATTTGTTCGATCAAACATTCAGTACCTAAATTACAACTAGCGGAATAATTTTTCCTTACGCTAATTTATAGGAAATTCTTTAAATAATTCTGTCAAAGTATGTACAAATGTTTTTCAGTATATCTACAGCGACATGAAAAATAAAAAAAATTGGGCTTAAAATATATTCACAGTAAAATGCGCCTTACTTTTCGTAGAGGTTTTGATCATAGGTTCAGTTTATCACTTTGTTTCCTTCGCTCGTGGAGAATGGAATAAAAGTCAAGAGGCTTTAGAATGTCCTCGTACAGCAGAGCAAGTTCTTCATCGCTCAGTTTTTTCGCTGCTTCAGTGAGTCGAGGCTCATCTTTTAGTTTCTCACGATCGATTACAGAACACGGCGCGCTGCAAATACGTAAACGAGGCGAATGAGGTACCTTGGGCTTATTGCTGGCTGGATCGCCTGGATCACTTGCTCGACGCGTGAGGTTACTGCGTTTGGTTGACTCAGGCTGCATCACTGTAGGGGATCTTGGTTTTCTTTCTTGCTGATGGATTGTGGCTGTGTTAGCTTCTATAGCGGTGTGTGCTCTGGGCCTGTTTTGCCTGTTTCGCCTTTCGACTTCCTCAAATATTGACGAAAAGTCTGGTAAAGTATCGATGTCGACTACCATACTCATGTCTGATGCTCTTTCTTGGTTCTTCCTTGAAATTTCTTGACGAGGGATAAACCATAGATGGTTGTTTATTCCTCCTTGAAGATTACTGCACGGAGTTCAGTTTTCTTTCTTATTGTATAAGCGAAGAAACCTTCGATTTCCAACAGCGATCAAAACTGAATTTTTCCTAAGAATACCCTTCATTACCAAACCGGAGGTGGTGAGAATTAGTTGAGCGAGTGATAAAAGAAAGGATCTTGTCCTGATGGAGCCACAATTTCTCACAACCAGTTTGGAAAGTGTGTAGGAATTAGTATGGAGAATTTGCAATTTGAGCTCAAGGCAAAAAGGCTCGCGTTGCGCAATTTACAACGAAGGTCAACGGTATGACGTCATAAACAACAAAAGAGCCGGCCATTTTGACATGACAGGAGACACAATGCGGTGGCTGTATGTTGTAACACTTCTCATAGCGTCAGGTTTTAAATTGCAATTATCCGTATTATGCGGTGCGTTCTTAGTAATTAATAGCGATGAAAATTTGAATTATAATAGAAAAGTGCGAAAGTGGAAGAATAATGGTTAACACAGTTACAAATCAAAATTCTTGCAAACAAAATTACTAAGAGTTTACCTAAACCAGTCTTTTTTAATCCCCGTCTTTTTTAATCCCGAAAAAAACGTATCGTACTATGTCTAGTATTCCTGCATATTTTTCTTCTTCTTTTCTTTACTTCCATATTTGGGAGTAAATGCGAGATATGATTTCACGGCACTCACAAAATAATTCACACAATACCATCATCACTGTTTATTTCACAACTCGTCTTACAAGAATTTACCTTTACATTATTAAATAATCACTGATTCTTCAACAAAATAATTAATGATAACAAAGGCGTATATACAGAAGAAAACATATTTTACCTTAAGTCAAATTCATAAGTCTTATTTCACACACTTCGAATGTAATTCAAGACCAAAGAATCTATATCAGCGCAATGTCCACACAAATAGCAAAAGTGGGACACATTTGTTCTAATGTATTTTGCAAAGTAGTCGAATATAAATACTACTAGCGAGATTTCTGAAGCTTGAGCTACATTTGATGGAATTTTACACTTTAAACTCACTGTCAGGTTTTTGTCGAGGACTCTTGGTCAACCTTTTTATTTTTTGGTCCCTTGAGACATAAGTAGCTTAATTCATAGAGGGAAAAGAAGCACCAATACCCTGTTCCAATTTACAACTTACTCGTTTGTCAAAAAAGTCAATAGCAGTACTAGTGATACCCTATATACCCTATGCAGTAACACGATGGGAAGCTGTTGTAACAGACTAATCCCCTGGCCTTTTCTCTTTTTGGGGATCAAGATCCTGGGAACGAGTTAGTCAAGTCCATCCACTGACGTCACGTGTCGCACATCATGACGTCACGACTTCGTAGGAAGAGAACGCCTGGGTACTAGGCACGCTTTGTTACGTCAGTTACACGTGATTGATTCACGAAAAATTTCCTTCGTTTGTCATAAATTACTTTGTTTGGTATAAACAATAATGAAATTAAATTAATAAGTTTCAGAAAAGTTCCGCTTTTCAAAAGCCTTCCTTCGTTGTTAATTCTTACATTTACTGTCTCTTAATTAAGTGAAAGTCACTAAAAAACAACTACCACTACCTATTACTTACAAAAGGTTAACTTACAGCAAATTGCACTTTTTCTTGAAAACATTTGTGTCCTTTGTTGGATCAAACATCAAGTAGCTCAATTACACTTAGCGGATTTTTTTTCAGTAAATACGCTAATTTACAGGAAATTGCTTAAAACATGCAATTCTGTCTCAGTATGTACAAATGTTACTCAGTACATCGTTTGCTCGACAGCGAGGCGAGAAATCACGAACTTAAGCTGAAGAAACTATATTTACAATAAAGTTCGCCTTATTTTTCGTAGAGGTCCTCTTCACAGTTTCAGTTCTTCGCTTTGCTTCCTTCGCTCATGGAGAATAGAATAAAAGTCCAGAGGCTTTAGAATGTCCTCGTAGAGAAGCGTAAGTTCTTCGTCGCTCAGTTTTTTCGCTGCTTGAGTGAGTCGGGGCTCGTCTTTTAGTTTTTCACGATCGATAACAGGACACGGCGCGCTGCGAATGCGTTCGCGAGGCTGAGGTACACTGAGACTGCTGCTGGTAGGAACACTTCCTCGGCGTCCCAATCTGCCTTGCTTGGTTGGCTCTGGCTGTCTCACTGCCACGGATTTTGTTTTTCTTAATTGCTTGTGGATTTTGGTTGTGTTTGCTTCCATGGCGGTGTTTGCTCTGGGCCTGTTTTCCCTGTTTTGGCGGTTTCGCCTTTCGATTTCCTCAAATATTGAGGTAAAGTTTGAAAAATTATCGATATCAATTACCATACTCATGACTGGCGCTTGATCTTGATTTTTCCTTTAAATTTCTTGACGAGAAATAGACCTTCGATGATTCTCCAACTGATCGCCGGAGAAAAATAACTAAACTTTGTTGAAAAAACTCTATTTTATGGCAAAGAAAACCCTCAATTCCACAGCGCGACCAACAAAGAATTTCTCCCAACAGGTTTAATATTTTAATTATTAAGCAAGTATTGAGAATAAACTAAAAAGATAATGAAAAAGAGCGTCTCTTATCCTGATGAAACTACAAATTCTCAATATGAATTTGAGGAACGAAGAGAAATTGATTAAGGGAAATGACATTTTAATCTCGGGATTTAAAGAGTTGGGACGTTATCCAATTACGAAGGGGCTATTAAAAGTATGACGTCAGAGCCAGATTACATTGGGTATTTTTAGTTATAAGTGTGAAAACTGCGCAAATAACCGATGAATGACGTATAAACTGCGAAAGAAAATCTGGACTTACTTGACTTAAAACTTTTACCGCGATGGGGGAAAAGGTAATAAAGGTTTTGAAGGACACGGATTTTCAATGTACGGAATGTAGAGAGATAAGTTTAGTGAATAACAATTTTACTCTTGGGACTCAAAGGTTGGGACGCGATCCGAACACGAAGGGAGTATTAAAAGTATGAGTAAAGAATTTTTTGGGTTTTTTTGAATTTATATTTTTGGGGTATGTTTTTATTGATTATTTATAAAATTTTGAAAAAAATTGTTTTTGTTTTTTTTTTTAGAAATTTTGGTTAAAAGGGGCAAGAAAAGAAAAGGGGGGGGGGGGGGGGGGGGGGGGGGGGGGGGGGGGGGGGGAAAAGGGGAAAAAAAAAAAAAAAAAAGGGGCACGGACGAAGGGAGCTATTAAAAGTATGACGTCAAAGCCAAGTTTATATGGGTATTATTTCGAAATTAACAGTTTTAACGGATTTGTTAGTAATGACTAGTTACAAAAGTTTGAAAAGAAAATTGCGTAAATGAAAGATTAATTACGTATAAACTACGCACGAAAATAATTCCTAATAAATTTCATAACAAAACAAGCATACTTCTGTCATCAGTACTAATTAACAGCACTAATTAATATCAGTACTAATTAACAGTAATTAACAGCGCATTACTGCAAAATAAGCCATGTTGCTATACATCAAGCCAGCGCGCTTTACAAAACAACTCTAAAAGCAGGCCCATAAGAACAAATATATATACGAAGAGGTAACTTTTATGCTGGGTGGAGTGTGTGTGTGTGTGTGGGGGGGGGGTTCGGGGGGCATCTTTTCCCCGATTTTTTTTTATACGGGTTTTTTTTTTTTTTTTTTTTTTTTTAAAATTTTTTGGTTGTAGTTTTTTTTTTCTTTTTTTTTTTTTTAAAACCGGCCAAAAAAAAGGGGGGACAACATGACGAAAGCCACCAACGTCAGCACGTGCTAACCGACCTTTGGTTGGTCGGTTGCGCTGTTGGCACGTGTAACGTTGTTGGCACGCGTAACATTGTTGGCACGTGTAACGTTGTTGGCACGTGTAACGGTGTTGGCACGTGTAACGTTGTTGGCATGTGTAACGTTGGCACGTTTTACCACAAAAGCACGAGAAAGCGCGGAAAAGTCACATGAGCCTCTCCTGCACCTGATTGGTTGAGTGGACAATGCCTTTGCAGTGATTGGCTAGATCCAGCCGCGTGACTTTACGGCACAAAATATGGAAGGTCAACTCTCTAGGGTGAGCTTCTTAGTATTAAACTAAACTACCTTCGATTTATCAAAGCGACTTTCGTAGATAAAATTAAAATTTACTATTAAACAGAAGCAACATACCAGTGATGCTCTCAAAGTCGCACAAAGCCTGGCAAGTGTACGGAGTAATGAAGTGGTTTCGGGCAAGAGCGGCTTCTCCAAACAAACCAGAAGAGCATAAAACCATCGACCCTGCAGACATGAAAACAATTACACCCTGAAGGGCTTGTTTCGGGATTTTGTTGCGCCGCGGAGACAGTTAAAGTAAACCTGTGTAACACTCCTGGGCATGCAAGCACAAAAATAACCGTTGCATTGTTGACACAACTGTTTGGAAAATAAGAAGTTAAATCAACTTCGCACAACGCTTGCTAAATGGAACAAAAATTGGGTTTTTTTTTTGGTTTGGCGCAAAAGCAAGTTGAAAACTTGCGTCTCCGTTTGGCCAGGACTTGCGTTGACTTGCGTTGACTTGCGTTCACTTTGGTCGAGATCAAATTTGCCGGAACGAAAGTTTTTCACCGTTTGGCCAACCAGTGCAAGTAACTCAAGTCTTGCTCTTTACTTCAAGTACTAAATTTCAACGCGCGCAGTAGCATTGAAATGGCTTTTTTAATAACTTCCGCGTGCACTTGCGAGTCCGTTTGGCCAGCCAACGCAAGTCCGTACACAAGTTCAACCTGCGACTACTGGCGTCCGCTTGCATTCTCGTTTGACCAGGGCTTTAACACTGGTTAGCTTCTCGGGCGATTTGTTTCGCACCAAAGTTACGTATTAATAACCGAAAAAAAACTGGTCATATCATTAACTGAAATGTCACAATAACGGCTTAAAACTGTAAAAAGAATTCAAAAGAAACAGAAAAACTAAAAACGGGCATGGATGGGCAAAAATTTGGGAAGATTAAAACGGATTGCGTTTGGGTAAACTTGAAATTCGTTGGCCCGACTTTTATCAAAGTCTATTTTCGTTAATAAAGAGCTCTAAACTTCAAATTGGCAGAGCAAAAGTCTTTTATTGGCAAAATCACGGCCACGTTAATACAAACAAGGATGATTTTCGAGCATTGTAAATGACACTTCCATACAAATAAACAGTTTTCCTATCAACGTGAGACAAGTAGAAATGGGAGATAATTTTACAGAGCAGTTTTCACTTTTGATGTCAAATGACCGCTGTAAAACTTAACATACTTATAAAAGTTTAAAAGTAAAGAAACGTCTAATGGACGAAGCTCTGAAAACACACAACAAGAGCGTGATGTCATTTAAAAGCGCTCTTACGACCGTACGCCATTGAATAACAGTTGTTCAACAAGAATATGTTGAAAAAATGTTCGCCCCGGGCATAGCCTAGCAATGCAGCCGCCTGACTCTTCGCTCCAGGCCAAACCGGCCAGGAGCGAAGAGATGCGGCTGTATTTCCAGGCAACGCCTGAAAACGATGTTCAGACGCACGTCTAAATGAGAGGCTTGGATGAATCTGGATTTGATTCTACGTACCTGGTTATGTGAAAATCCGATTTCTTCTAACCAATCCACATGATATTCTAAAACTTGTAGCAAAGTGGCCTGCAGAGTAAAATATCAATATGAGTTTTTAATAGCTTAAAAACCGAACTCCTCCACTCCACGGATACCCCAAAAACCTGTTGATGTGGATTATGTAAAGTCTTGATAATGGACACCCTGGGGAAGACTTAACTGGCTGTTATAGAGAGAGAGAAACTGTGGACGACGAGGCGGGCAAAGCAGGATACGCCTGGAGACAAATCGAGAAGCTAGCCCAGAACAGATCGAGATGACGGGCGGTTTCCATGGAGCCATGCTCCCAGTAAGTCAAATACAGAGAGGGGACCACTGTGAGGATGTTTTCATAAAAGTAAAGAGTAGAGATCGGCACACAGTATTGATCAAGGTGGCTGTTAGTGGAACTGATTCATCTAGTAAAGTTTATGTACAAGTTTGTCTTTTTTTTTGACATGGTAACTGCATTGAACCTGGATCCACGTCATGTGTTTTCTGGCATGATACGAACTTTGGCTCTCGCCCCAATTTTTCTGCGGCCAGAATGCGGAAAACGCTTGTCGTTTGTACGGGAACACAGGTTGCTGGCAAACGTTCCCTCCCCTCTCTGACGTCAATTTGTTAAATTAATATTAAACCACAATAAAGCTCCTTTTCACTGCTGGCCTGATAAGTCACTAGATCCAGATTTTACTATAATTATCAGTATGTTACTGAATTAAAGTCACTTCATTTCCAACTTACTTGGTTGATTTGTTGAAGAACACTGAGCAATGGCGGAGTGCCTTCCTGTAACAGAAAGTTCACATTTTAAGACACAGCCCTAACAGCATTATTTTGAGTCTTTCTAACAGTCAATGGAACAAAATATGAAATCCTTTAAGTCAGGTCTTACTAGCACATTTACACCCATAAAAATTTGAAGGTAATGACCCCCTAGAGTAGCCACTCAAAAGCGACCAAAAGTTGGCAACGTAATTGAGAAAGCATAATTTATTTGGCTTTCTTTGTTTCTTAGTCAGTGGAACAACTTACCATAATCAGATTAGACTGTTAATTAAGGTAAATAAGTTACCTGGTTAGTTTTCGGTGAATCAATGCCCTCTTGCAGGTTCTCTTCAGTTTCAGTTTTCTTACTGCCTTTCCTGTTCAATTAAAAAATGTTCTAGAGTTCTATTTTACTAACTAAATGTCAATTGGAAGATTTTAGTGTATAGTATTGCTTCTCCTGTGATGTTAAGTCTCTATCATCATCATCATCATCATCATCATCATCATCATCATCATCATCATCATTATTGCCATTATCAGTATCGTTATAATCATCATTATCATTATTATTAGAAGTGTTATGATGGAAAATAAAACTTGACGTGTTAATTAATAACCTGTCAGATATTTTTGATGCCACTTGATCTCCAAGACAAAATTTGCACCATCCTATTGGATCATTTTTCTTTGGCTGGTGAATAAATGACAATAAACTTAGCTGTTAAAATTGCACGTGACTTAGTCATAAGTTACCATCAACTTTTTTTTTGTCAAAACTAATGTCAACTCCATGAGCCATCCCTGTGGTTTTTGCAAGCCAGAGGTTGCTACATGTGTGACAGAAACCCCAGGGGGGGGGGGAGGGTACTTGGGATTTTAGTGAAGGGGATGATCGAATGGGGGACAAAAATCAAGACGCAATTACGGTTTCCAACAAAACCCCAAAAAATCCCATGCCAAATTTCTGACCCTTAAATTACCAGAAAGGGAGAATGATGTAATACAAAGAAAAAAGACATTAGAGAAATACATTTGTTTATACTTTATTTGTGGAACTACGCAGCCAAGGTACTAACACAAATCTTTAGATTGTTTTCAATACCCCAAAAATACCTTCTTAAATCACAGAATCAAAAATTTCTAACCCCCAAAAATCATTTTAAACAGGCATGTCAGTGACAGGTCCAGAGATGCTCAAAGTCCAGGGATGTAGCAAAGAGCCAGCTATCGGCTAATTTCGGCAGCGGAAAGAGAGCTTATCAAAGACTCGGGGTGATCTTAAAGGTACACAGGCCAGGAAAGTCTGCTGAGCTTGGTAATCAATCTGAGCATTTAGTTTTTTCTTAGCTAAATCCCTAAAAACCGAAGGTCCCAAGTGAGGCTAAGGGGGTGAAAGGCGGCCTTTTTTTCCTCTTCCTCCTAACTTTTCTCAGGCATAAGGATCAGGAAAAAAGACACTGGGTCCCTCCCGGACCCTTGGCTTTTAGTGTTCTCAGTACCAGAGTTACTACACAAATTAACTCGTTATTTTTTGCAATATATGTTGCTATAATATCATAATGATAAGTACCAGTTTATAGAAATAATTACAATTATTTTTAATGCTTTTACATGTATCTTTTTATGAAGATTTTCCAAATAACAACAACAACAACTGCTGTACTTAATAACTACTTCACAGCCCATGGGGGGGGGGGTACTCGGGATTTCAAATGATGGGGATGATCGAATGGGGGAAAAATTCAAGAACCAAAGAAATCCAGAGGGCTGCCAACATAACCCCAAAAAATCCCTAGATCAAAAATGAACCCCTCAAAAATCAACAGCAAAACACGTTTGTTTGTACTTTATTCACAGAACAACACAGCCAAAGCACTATCACGAATCTTCATATTGTTTTAAATACCCAAAAACATCCCTACTTAAATCAAAAATATACTTGCCAAATTTTCCTACCCAAAAAAATCCAGGAATCGAAAATTCCGAACCCAAAAAAATCCTTCGATCATCCCCATCACTTAAAATCCCGAGTACCCCCCTGGGCTTCACAGCCTTACCAAGACAATTGTTGTTGAATCCAGTTTACCCAACTTTGATCGATGATGGACAAATCTCTGAATTAAAATGAATGAATGACATAATTATTTAATTATCTGATATAAAAAAAAAATATAAATTTATTTTTAAAATTGTCTTTTAGTTAAGTTGTCTGCTTGTGGTACTGTTCATTAACCAATTTTCAATTAAGCATTTTAATTATATAATTTACTTTTAATTAGCTTAGTTTTTTTGTGTACCCCCTCTTCAGCATGCAAAGTTAGTGTCCACTAGCCTGGGGATAGTGAACTTTGTGATCAGGCCAGTGGACCTCAAAACACTAGTGGACTTAAAACACTCCACTTGCCTGTTGGGCAAGTGAAGCAACATGAAGAATTTGGGGGGGGGGGGGGGGAGGGGAGAGGCTAGGAAAAATCATCCTGGCTTAAAAAGTACATTTGGGCAAGATTGAAAATTCAATTTTTTGCACCCTACCCCCCTTGCTACAAACATAAATCAACACATCAGTCCCAAGGTTGATCCCATATATATTTACATGTAATCACTGCTAACTACTAACCTGTCTTATATCTGCCAAGTCTGCTGTTTGTTGCATCTGCCAATCAAGTGACGGGGCAAATCCTGCTGGTGCTGGTGACCAACCAGATCTCTGAGGAACAGATTGCTATATCGTTAAGGATGGACCATTTAATTTGTGAGGGGAAAAGGGGGGGGGGAAGTGGACAGCTACAGAAAAAAATTCTCATGCAAGATCGGAACCACAGGAGAAAAAAAATTGTGCACAAGTAAACTTGTATGGAAAAAATTTTTTTGTTGGCAGGATTTTTTGCAAAATACCCATGCAATACTGAAAAATATATTCTTACTCAGAAGAAATCCCCCCCCCCCCCCAAAAAAAAGGAAATTAAATGGTCTGTCCCTTATATCCCTTATATGAGGCAATAGGTCACAAATGTTCTGGGGAAGGTGGGAGGGGGTAGGTTGTGAAAGACTTCTATCCCATCCAAGGGGTGTCCTAGTCAATTCATGCTATGGATTTACCAGAAGTAAGCACTGCGAAAAATTTACTTTACTAACTATTAATAAAAATTAACGATGGAGCTAGATTTTAGATTTGAGGTTGATATCTGCTTAGCATAAACACAGTACCTCATTTACATGAACAATCTGTTTGGTTGAGAATTTATCCATTTATTGATATTTATTAATTGTGTTAAATCAATCAATCAATCAAATAAGTATTAACACAGTACCTCATTTACATGAACTGTCTGCTTGCTTGAGAAACTGTTGGTGTCAAGATTTGCAACCACAACATCAGGGCACTGCAATGCTTCTAGACTGAAAAAAAAAATTTAGATTCTCCAGCTAGACAATCAGTCTTTCAGTAAAACAGCTGAGAAGAGTAAGAAGTTTAAAAATTCAAAAGACCACTGATGAGGTTTTTGTTCTTACTGAACTCTCCTGAGATATTCATAACCAGAAGACGGGAGCGTCGATTCACTGAATTCACCATCGTCCTCAAAGCTTTCCTGATCAAAAGTTCCCAACACGGGCTCCATGTTTTTGTCTATGCCACCGCTCCTTATTCAAGAAGGCGAGGTAGCAAAGACCAGGAAACAAAGTTGGATTTACATGACATATCTGGTGAACCAACATGGAGGCTCCCGGAAAGGTCGCAAGAATAGCAGTGTTTGCGTTTTGCTCTGCCTGTGCAGCGCTTACGTTGGCGATTAGTCTGTATTATCTGAGAGATTACAAGAAAACTAGGAAGAAGGGAATTGTTCCAAATATTTTAGATTCGACAAGAAAAATATGCGCGGAAAAGAGTGCAGGCTCGTTCGCTGTGGAATTAGAGCTTGCGGATATCTTGAAAGAGAACGGACATGGCGAGTTTACAAAAGGGACGATATCTTCTCTACTGGGAATGCTGGAAAGAGTGGACGACTGTATGCTAGAGAAGCTTCTTGTGGCTCTTCAGAACTGCTCTGCATTTACGACAAACCAGGTATAAATTGAATGATCCTGGCTTTGCAGGGGTGGGGGACTTTGCAATATGGGACATCCCAAAAATCTTCTCAACCCCTGAAAGGCAAATTCTGTCAAAATGAGGTGGTTGTCCGCATATTCTTACAATGAAGCAGAAAGAATTTTGAACCCCTCTAGCTTGGATGTAGACTTTAAACGTGTCAACAAAAACTACCCAAGCCAAGGGTGTCTGAATCTACCCTTCCACTGTGAGGTGGGAAAGGGGGGTGTTAAAACATTTTTGGAACGCCCCTATAAAATGTCGCTATGAATATATAAAAGTGGAGGGGGAGAGGGGGCAGGAGCCCGGGAGAAAAGGGGCAGGAATAGGGTGGGGGAAGCAGGATTACTAAGGTGGTGGGAACTGCGAGAAAACGAGTAAAATTTTGCAACATTTCATAATGGATATGGGATAAAGAGAAGAGAACCACTACGGAAAGGGGCAGCAGGCGTGAGTAAAAGGTACAGGAGCTGGGAGATTCAGACCCCCATGTCCCCCTCCACAGAAAAGGGATTGCTTTGGGTGATCACCATATCTTTTAGAGTTTAAATTCACACTTATTACCACATATGTTCAATAAACCTAAAAATATTCTTAAGTGAGTCATCACAGTTCCCTAACTAGAAAAAAATGCATACCTTTTTAGAATACATTATTGATACCTTTTAGAGGTGAAAATGAGTTTAACCCATAGTCAGAAAAATGTCTGGTACGTTTCAACATTAACACTGGCAACCAGCATGTCACTTTTCTACTGGAGTCCCCCCCTCTCTCCTCCCACCCCTCTCCCCATGAGATGGAGACATCTCTTATTACTGCCCCCCCCCCCACTCCACCTTTTCCTCACTGCATTCTGCCATTCACTGTGACTTTATGCCAAGTCTGGACTGGGTTGGCCAGTCAATTATCATATAACTCTGCCTTTGTTTTTATTCAATCTACAGAATTCTATTCGTGAGTGTGGAGGTTTGTCACAGCTAGTGGCTCTTTTAGCACACCCAAGTAAAACAATCAGCATCAAGGCAGCTCAGGTGCTGTCCAACTTAGCAATGAATGAAAGAAATCAAGAAGGGTTAAAGGTAATGAAAATGAAAGATTCCGTTTTTTACTTATTATTGCACAGTTAGCCCAAGCTCGATATATGAGTACCTTTTTTAATTAAGTAAAATGTTTTTAAAGCGTTCTCTGGTTAAAAATTTGTTAAAATATAAGCTTTCGGCTGCCAAACTACAGCCTTTAACGAATGATAAAAAGGCGCGAATGAATAAATATATAGGGTAAAAATGTGTGAAAAAATTGCAGAATAAAAATGCATAAAAAGGTGACAAGAAAAATAGTGAGAATTTGATAATAAAAGAGAACTATTTTAAAAGAATAGAATATTGTGGAGGTAATGACCTAGCATTGTTGTCCGCTTCAGTTGTCATGGCAGTGTGCCATGACTCAAGAGTTTTTCGCACGCGATAGTCTCCTTTGTCGATGACTCTTGCATTTTTGAAATCAATTTGATGGTCGTTCATCCACGCATGGTTTGCAACGGTTCCACCTTTTTTAATGATAACCTTTGTATTGTTACGTAATTCGAGCAATTTGCATATTTATAAGGATTTGTATGGGGAAATAAATAAAACCGAAAAGAACAAAAAAATAACTGTTGAATTAAAAAATCACTCACCTGAACTCCTGTGTTGGTTCTTTGTGTGAACTGTGTGGTTTTTAAGCGGATTTGGAGCGATTTCTCTGAGTAACGGTTCCACAGTTTTTTTCTCATATATAAAACCGTTAAAACCGCAACTCAAAGAAATCGCTCCAAATCCGCTAAAAAACCACACAGTTCACACAAAGAACAACACAGGAGTTCAGGTTAGTGTTTTTTATTGTAATTCAACAGTTATTTTTTCGTTCTTTTTGGTTTTATTTATTTCCCCGTACAAATCCTTATATAAAAAAATATGCAAATCGCTCGAATTACGTAAAGGTCATCATTAAAAAAGCTACTCATATATTGAGCTTGGGCTACCTGTGATTATTTGTTCAATTTTTTTTCTTTTAATTTGGGTCCAGTGAGGTGTCAGCAAGGAGTCTAGTCATTTTGCTACAAAGTGGTTTCACTACGAGTTCAAGTCAATTCACTACACATGTAAAGTTGATTTGCTACAAGCTCATAATACTCACCAACTTTGGAGTGAAATGACCATAAACTATCAAGGTTAATACATGCATGCAAATGGGTTGTTCCCTCTACCCCCTCCCCACCCTCTTCAGGAAAATGCAGTTTAGCTTCATACTTTTGTTTAAACAGCTTTTAGGACCCCCTTCCTGTCAAAATTTCTAATGATCATTATTTTATACGTGTTTTTTTCTTTCTTTCAGGACAGCATTTTTGATGTTATAAAATATATTGAATACTGTGATGTCATTGATGATGAAGAAGTGATAATAGAACATTTGAGACTCCTGGTTAATTTGTCTGCAACAAATATTGCACAGGATGAAATCATGACAGGAGTGCAAGAATATTTTAACATCCTTTCTCAGTCTCATTCAGGAAAAATTCAGGTACTAAATTGAACAGTTATCAGGTATAGTAGAAAGAACTTGTGAATTTGGATTTAATTTATTTTCTAAGTTGCTTCAGGCTCTAATGGTTGATGTTGATGTCGGTTGACGTTGATGATGATGATACTTAATATACTTATCCTCATCGAACCCATGAGGACTCTTGAGGCCGGCCAGAAAACTGCGCCATCCATCCCGGTCCGCCGCCGATGCAACAGCAGCCCCCCACGAACGCCAACCCAGCCGGTTTCTTTCTGTCTCCACGGTTCTTCTCCACGTTTCTCTTGGCCGGCCTCGCCTCCTGATGATGATGATGATGATGATACTTTATTAGGCACGACAGAATGCTTGCAATGAGAGGAATCTGCAATATGGACTAAAATCCTAGTCATATGATATTCTGTTAATCAGTTAATATTATTGTGTCAGAGGCATGGGAGGAGGAGAACGAGCTTGTGTGGTTTCCTGTGTTGTACGTAAGTAGTGTTAATTTAGTGTCCTCATTTTGATCACAGCTTCCTTTTTGTTTTGCCAGAAAGAAGTTTTGAGATTGTTGGTCAACTTGTCTTGCAATGATAACAATCTGGAAGGATTGCTGGAATTTAAGGTTTGTGAAGTTACATTACATCTGAAATCTTCTATCCATAAGCTGGCATTCAGGAAGTAGTGTTAATCATATGTACTCAGTGATTGAAAATATTTCTTTATTTATTTTAGTTATTTATTTATTTATTTTTGCTGCCTACAGCCACTTCTGATTCTACAGACATTCATGCTCCCAGACAACCCAGATGATATTGTCTTAAGAGCTGTAACAATCTCAGCAAACTTACTCTCAAGTCCCCATCTTTATACTGAGGTAAATATTAAAGGTGCTAATAGTTTATACATGTATTTTAATGGATGGATGGGGCAATTGATGGGGGAACACAATGCATTACACAGTAAAATTATAACATTTGAGTGGTGCAGTGGCCTAATGGTTTGTGTGCCGAACTCCGGATCAAGCAGTCCGGGTTCAAGCCCTGGCCAGGGTAATTGTGTGGTGTTCTTGGGCAAAACACTTTACACTCATTCAATGTGCCTCTCTTCACCCAGGTGTAAACATGGGTACTGGTGAATTACCCTGTGAAAGGCTAGCATCCCATCCAGGGAGGGGGGAGTAGAAATACTTCTAGCTGCTTCATGCTACAGAAACCGGGTTAAGATCTGGCCTGATGAGCCACTGACTTGGCACGACAGCAGGCTTTACCTTTTCAATAGAAAAATCATTACGGCCAATAAACAACAATTCGACAATCAGAGCCTGAGTTTCTATCATAATGAGCAAATAGCCAACAAGGCACAGCTATGTTGACTGTCACTTGAAGAAAACAAGGCTGAGTTGTCTGATTGTTTTTGTAGGCAAACCTATTACCTGAATAGGTCTTTTTCAGCCAAAAACCCCTTCATAAGCGACATGCACTTGATTGTGTCTTATCAGTGAATCAACAATGATAATTGAGACCCAATCAAAGTTTTGGTTTTCCAATAGAGCATACTGAGTGCCTACTTAGTTTGGTATTCATAGTGTCCACAAATCAAACATTACTCTGACATGCTTGATCATCTCAGCATCTCATTAAAGGCCACTTTACATGAGGCAATCTTCTTTGCAACTTGCAACACAACAATAATGACTAAAAAACATTGCAAGTTGCAGAGCGGGTGTTACACATTCGCAATTTGCAACACACCCATTAACAAATGATGACCTTGAAATCTCCCGTGAGCAAAGGATATGCTTTGAGTGGTTCATTTTAATGAAATTGCATTGCAAGTTGCGATTGACATATCACATGCAGCAACTTGTCTCGCAACAGCGAAAAGTAGAGAAAAGTTCTACTTTTCTTGCAAGGCAACATTTTGTTGTATGATTTTGCAGGTAGAAAAAATGAGGTGTTTCATGTGAAATTTTTTGGCGACTGGCAATGTTATGTTTGTCCCCAGCCATTGCATGTAACATGGCCTTTAAATGCTCTTTTATTCTTTTCTTGTAGCAACAACAAGCGGTGATCACGGAACATGTTAATGTATTATATGGAGAACTAATGGGACTGCTTGATCATTCCAATGATGAAATTCAATCGCAGGCCAAGAGAGCGCTAAGAAGTATTTTTGCTTTTAGAATGATGTACACAACTTAAGGAAAAATAATTATAGTGTATCACATCCGTTTTAATAAACCAGATATTTTAATGAAAGGCAATATGAAAACCCTGTTGTGATAAGTTCATTTGTGGTTTTATTGAGCATTTAACAAATATTAATAAATGGTATTAATAAAAAAGAGATCATTATAAATAGTTTATCACATTATTTATCAAGGAGTTTTATTTTTTATTTTGTAGTCATTGTGCATGTACAGAGTCTTAAAACTGCAATCTCAGGGTTTTGGGGCAACTAGTTGTAATTTTAAATGAAATTCATAATGAAGATACAAAGTAATTTTTATATCAGTTAAGAGAAGTTAGACAGATGGCTCATTTTTTATTCAAATTAATTTTTAAACAAAACTTTTCTCTTTTTTTTATTTCTTTTGTTTTTCTTTTCTTTTCAGTCCCTGTACTGGTACCATTGTTTGTATACCATATCATGACTTGTCTTCTTTATCTGTTCTCCACCATTTAAGAGCCTCTTAGTACATCACTGTACACCTTGTTTGAAGCTCTCTTGCACATTAGATATTATGATTTGTGCACATTCTTGTTCCATTCATCTTCCAAGTTATTTATGTGCCGTCATCTTTAAATGAATTTTCAGACCTGCAAAATATTAAAAATATGGTCAGCATAGTAAAAATTTACTGTACCCAACAGTGATTGATTCTTGTGAATACAAAATCAATATCTGGCCATCAAGAGAAAAATTATTTACAAATATGATTCTTTTTTGCCAAGCAGCTTCTGGTACAACAGTTAGGCCTGGTTCACACTAGCTACATAACATAACAGCAAGGTCACGCAAATGCAAAAAAAAAAAACACCTTACATGTAAGTTGATGTTTTATGTCACCAGTGGGACCAAAAGTGTTAATTAACATTATTAACCTTATTAGAAACATACTGGTAATGACATAAGCATAACAACGTAAGGAAAGAACTGATCTTTTCTTTATGTCCTTATGTCCATGTTGTTATGTTGTTACATGTATATCGCCAGTACTAGTCAACCAGCCCTTACTGCATGTACATAAAAAAATATTACACTTGCTATAAGAATCAGTCAAAAGAACTTACCAGTACAGAAAACTGTTTAGAAATAAGTATTTTCTTTAATAATTATTTACAGGTGCAGGTCTATTGACCACCATTTTGTTTAACCATCTGTCACATTTTAGTACGTGCTTGAAGGGTTAAATCACTAAATATTCTATGTAGTGTCACTCAACCTTACTTTTTTTAAATTATATTCAACATTGAACAATCATTTCAAGATGCAATTACGTACTCTGCACTTGGTGTTGTTGTAGCTGTAGCTGCAATGTTTATTACTTCTTGCATGATCTTTGAAGGTTCCTTCTTTGCTGTTATTATTTTTTCTTCTCGATCATCCACTGTCAAAAAGAACACATTACAGATTATTATATTACAGCATTATCATGAAGGATACACTTTGTAATTTTACTTAAAATTACCGGCTCACTGGAGGGTGTTTGTTAGTACCAGGGCTAATGTTGGATTGCACGATGCACAATGTAAAATCCCAATTGATGAATTACCAGTCAAGAGAACCAAGGTTTTGATTTATCCTGAAACGGGACATTGTTGGACAGCAAAAACAGTATGTCTTACAGTAGTTGAAGCTATTGATATACGAAACACATTGAATCTGTTGCGACGCATTGAATTTTATAGCTACATAATTATCCCTCTGCATGAATTGCATACCTATAATGCTGGATAACAGTTTAATGTTTCATTTGCCCAAGACAGCCAATAACGGGCACTCTAATGGGGTACAGAGCAGGAAAAATTAAATCAGTGATCAGAGTAAGCCCTACTAACTATGGCCAAGCACAGCCTGGATCTCCCATGTGAGAATGAGCTTGGCATTCCGTTTTTTTTTTTGGGGGGGGGGGGGGGCACTGTATGCAACTATGGAGTCTGTTCACAGGCTACCAACAGAGAAGTACAGGTTGTTATGATAAGTTGGTTGTCCTGTGTAGTTGTTGTTATCACGTGATCTTTAGTTCACATGTTCTGTAAAAGTACTTGAGAATAAACTCCTGAAGTGTACGGACGTGTACTTCTTTACTCATAACATAGTACCAGGATATCTTCAACAGTAAGCTTACTGACTCTGAACTGTAACATGGAACGCATTAAACCTCCCTCGGAATTGGATATTGATAGTCTGAACCTCGCAGAAGAGTGGAATGAATGGAAAGAAGCGTGGGAATTGTATCGGGTATCGAGCGGCCTACACGAAAAGGACGATGCCGTACAAATAGCAACCATTCAAAGTGTTCTCGGGAACAAAGCAAGACGAGTGCTCAAAACCCTACCGGGCATTTCCGGAGATATCACAGAAAGAACCGTTGCAGGCATTCTAACAGCGCTCGAAACGTATTGTGTACCACGGAAGAACACAATCTACGAACGATACCGTTTCAGAACGACAGCACAAGAAGGTCGCCCAATCGACGTATTTGTCACAGATCTTAGACGAAGAGCGGATTACTGCGATTTTGGGGCGATTAAAGAATCTCTGATAAGAGACCAAATTGTCGTTGGAATAAGCGATCCAAAGCTCCGAGAGAGACTACTACGAGAAACGGATCTAATACTAGAGAAAGCCATGAAATTATGCAGAATTACGGAACAATCCAAAGAACAATCTAAAATCTTCAGCTCCCCCTCAACTACCGAAGAGAGCAGCATTGATACCGTAAAGAAAACACAGCCGCCGGTCGACACAGGAAAATCCAAACAGGAAGACTCGAAGAAAATTCTCAAATGCAAGTTCTGCGCCATGTCTCACAACAGAGGAAATTGTCCCGCCTACTCCGTAAAAACTAAAATCTTAAACTAAGATGATTAGCATCTTACATAAGATAACCACCATCTACAAAGAAGACTGAAGTGATCTTAGTTTAAGATAATACATCTTAACTTAAGACAAGTAAAGTCTTATGTATTTGTAAGATTCAAATCCATCTTAATATAGGTTTTTGAATGCGTCTTAAAATAAGACTGGTCCGTTTTATAATAAGATTGTGTCCTCTCATCTAAGATTGCTACTTCTTACTTTAAGATTGCAGACTCTTAACTTTCTCATTTAAAGAGAAAGAACATCTTAAATTAAGAAGGTCGTTCGACTTAAATAAATTTTAAGATGATCTCAAGATCGGTAAGATGGTGTCATCTTAACTAAGCCCGACGTTACTAATCGAACCAAATCGAACGTTCGATTAATCGAACTTACTCGAACTGAATCGAACTGTAATCACGCGATTAGGTTCGATTAAGTTCGGTAATCGAACAGAATCGAACTCTCACAAAAAATTTTGAGTAATCGAACTAAATCGAACGTTCGATTAAGTTCGATTAGGCTCGATTAAGTTCGACTGGGTTCGATTTGAAAATCATGGAAAATGGATGTTGATTAAAAAACAACGGTCGTAAAATTCACGGTCTAATTACATTTGGCTGCAAATGGCGGTATGTTCCCAATAAACGGGTGTGAATACGAGTGTCACAGGCGCGGTTGTTTAGCCCAGAACAACGAATAAATAAACAGAAAATTACAGAAATCGAGAAATCTATCGAGAAATTACAGAGAAAGTAAGAAGTATATTTGGTGTAATTACAAGGAATGTATAAGCCCCATCACGGTGACAATAAACGACGAAAGAACAATCACATTATCGGAAAAAGATCACGAGAATCTCTCAAAGCTACTTCCCCAAATGAGAGAAATTGAGAAAAAAAGGCAGATTGAAGAGAAAAAAGAAAAAGAAAGCAGGCTCCAGCAAAAAAAGGCGGGTGATCCTGAAGATATGACTGTTGCTATTCTTCGCGAAATCTTAACCGAATCAGGAGTACCCTTCAAAACATCTGATAAAAAACAAGTTCTTATAAACAAAGTCCGCGAGCAAAGAAATAAACGACAAAATCGTACTGAATCTACAGAAGTCGACGTTTGCTTGCAAGCGACCATAACACAGGAATTCACAGAACAGCAAACATTGAGCGAAGAAGACAGACTAGGAAACGACCTAGCTGATGGCTCAGAGAAGTTGCTCAACAGTGTCCTTAGAACAGAATGCCGTTTTCAATTTATTTATTTTGATTCTAGACGGCATCGCTTGCTAAAGATATTGATCATTATATTGTTTTTTCTAGCCACCTCTGTAGATGTGAACATGTTTAAGTTCATTGAAGGATTTTTTGCATGTGTTAAGCTGTTGAGCGACCTTTTATGTGCTGAAATCGCTGAATTTTTTTTAGAGATTGCCATACTGTTAACGACTCTGTTGCTAATTTTAATTGCTTTCCTTGCAAATATGGCGGTTTCATTTATCGCACGTTATCTAGATCTCATAATCTTAAGTAACGAATTCCGCTTTCAAGGACGGGTTTTTTGCAGTTAGGTTAACTTATGTCAAATAACTTGAAAACAGTTTTTTAGCATTGTTTCAGTTTATAATATTTTGCTTGGGTTATAGTGTGCGCAGCTGACGGTTTTGTTGGGGAGCGAGTGAGCGGCAAGGTCGCTAGAAACAATCGGCAAAGTGAAAGAAGGCGAGTCTTCGCAGTAATCTCCCACGCGTGCTTTCCGACGAAATCGCCAGCTACGCAGACTACTTGGGACTCCATAGGTTGATAACATGAAATAGAACTAGAGTGAAGGAGGATTTATTTTCTATTGTCTGTTGAACTTTGCGTTTCGGGTTTTTTTGCCGAAAGTCCATAAATAAAAAATTTATTCATTTATTACTGTTACTTAGACAGACTGTTCAATTATCTGGTTGTATGAGGGTGAATTTAAGATTTGTCTTTTGTGTTCGATTAAGTTCGATTTGGTTCGATTAGTTCGGAAATCGAACGGAATCGAACTCTCTCACACAAAGTTTTGGGTTCGATTCTGTTCGATTATCGAACTAATCGAACCGAATCGTTCGATTAAGTTCGATTCAGTTCGATCAAGTTCGATTACCGAACTGTTCGATTAGTAACGTCGGGACTAAGTCACGATACGTCTTAAATTAAGAAAGTGGGCATCTGCAATATTTTGAAGTCAATGCATGTGCATGGAGGATATAACCGCGTCTGTACAATGCAGTCATGTGTGCAAAGGATTTTATGGCATGTAAGGTCGAAATGTAAAAATTTTGGTGCCGTAAATTTATCACGGCCAAGAACCAGAATTCAAGTGATATCATACCGACAAAGCCGAAACTTCCAAAAGAAACGGTATGAACATTTGCGACTTTCCGTTTCAACCTTTTTAGGAGGACAACTTCAGCATTTTTCGTAATTATCTAATTTCCGGAAAGTTGATGTTTCTTATCAAAATAATTAAGCGGGATTTTCCGTCGCATGAAGGAGAACGTTATACTGACCGCCATTGCTCTTTTACGTCAGCATAGGAGACCCAAGCGTGAATGTAGGGACTGGTACTGAAAATTGAAACTAATCAAAAGCATATGTATTTTACTGAATAAAGTTTATTAAACATTGCCTGGTGTTATTTTTTGTCATTCTACCGAGTTTCAGCGAGATTTGAGCGATTTTAGGTTTTTTAACCCTACAGCGTTATCACTTATTATAACGCTGTAGGGTTAAAAAACCTAAAATCGCTCAAATCTCGCTGAAACTCGGTAGAATGACAAAAAATAACACCAGGCAATGTTTAATAAACTTTATTCAGTAAAATACATATGCTTTTGATTAGTTTCAATTTTCAGTACCAGTCCCTACATTCACGCTTGGGTCTCCTATGACGTCAGGAGGACCTCTCGGGAAACAGTACAATTTTCTGATTGGTTACTTTCGATCCAAAATGGCGCCCGATTTAATTGAACAATTTTTTGATTGGTTTATTTCGATCCAAAATGGCGTCAGCTATATAAACAGCGCTACTCATGTTCCTTACATTTTATTACGGCTGGTATGTTTTGTCCTTGACGAAGATATGTTTTCACACTTGGAGGAATTTCCAGAGCTGATAGAAAAGAAGGAAAATTTCTGGAGTTAGAATTGGTTAAACGACTGTGTGAGGGTGAACTGAAGCAGATTTGAATACACAACAGCACTCGGCACAGGTGTAAGCTCCAACTACGTTCAGCCGTCAAACGAAAACAGCTAAGGTCTACATCTTCCTTTTTGTCTTTTTCTCTGTGTATGTTTTTGCTTGAATTATACGCTTAATAAAGTGTTTGCTACTATATTTGTTGTGCTTGTATTTTTGTATGGTTTATCGAAAACTGTGTGTTAGCAAGCCAGGTTTGTTCTATACTTTGGTTCGCTCGGTCACTCCGACGCGCGTATTCTAACAAGTCGGAGTGACCGTTATTTTTGAAATCACCAGGCAGTTGCATTGGACCTTAATCTTAAATTAAGACAAGGAACATCTTGTAAGAAAGATATGTTTGAATCTTAAAATAAGACGAAAATGAATCTTATCTAGGCACTTCGTATTTAAGACGTTATGAAACTGAAATTAAGACATAAAAAATCTTACTTTAAGACTGCCGTTCTTAAATTAAATCCTTCCAACCCAACTCCTGCTTAAGTAGTTATTATCTTAATTTAAGACGATTTTTAATCTTGATTAAGATGAAGCGTCTTAAATTAAGTAAAAATTCCCGTCTTATCTAGGCACCAGTCGCTAAGATGAAAAAACGTCTTAATTTAAGATTTTAGTTTTTACGGAGTATGGCGCCACGTGTCTCAAATGCAACGGGCGAAACCACTATGCTCGGTGCTGTCTCAAGCCGAAGAATGGTACGGAAGAAAGAAGAGTTCGTCACGTACAAATTGAACTGAGTGAAGACAAAGAACCAGTGGAGGGGCTGTACATCGAGGAAATTCAAGGTAGCACTAGAAGGAACATTCAGTCAGACTTATTAGTTAATAATGTTCCTGTAACTTTCAAACTCGATACGGGTGCAGAATGTAATGTAATGTCCATGCATTTGGCAAATGAGTTAAATGCCCGTATAGAGCCAACAAGCATGTTACTCAAATCATTTGGGGGGCACCAATTAGACACAGTGGGCAAATGTTTTCTTGACACGAAAGTAAACGAGAGTAAGGGTACAACTCCTTTGGAGTATTATGTCCTTCGGAATGATGTGAAACCTCTCCTGGGTTTAGACTCATGCTTAGAGCTGGAGTTAATCAGCCTGAATAACAAAGTAGAACAAATAGGTCTCAGTGTGGATGAAGTTCAAACAAAACCTAGCCTACTGGATGAATTTCAGGATGTTTTTGAGGGTTTAGGATGTGTCGAGGGCGAACATAACATTAGTCCAGTGGGTTAGTACCAAATTTTGCAGAAATCGTTACACACTGGACAAAAGCACCAAACTTGGTATACAAAGACCTTTGAACATAAAATTTCTAAAAATATGATGCTCCAAAAAAATCGTCTCACTTGGATGGTGAAAGTGACGTCATTTTTTACGTCACAGGTATTTTTGGTTGTTTTGTGTAATATGACAATGAATGGAATTTAGTAAGGGCTTCCTGGCTTTCGTGATGACAAGATAAGCACAACAGTTTGACAATGTTTTATAATAACTGTCAATTAAAAGCATAGGCCTGTTTTAAAAAAAGTTATTTCGATAAATATATTCCAGCGGATGTTACTTACAGACAAACTAGATTAGAACAACTGACAAAAACTTGTGTGTGGCGAGCATGGTTTGCTGCAGCATGCAAGGTACGTAACAACAAACATTTAAGCTCTCTGTAAACAAAAATGTACAAAACATAGAATTCAGTAAAACGTGCCACAATTGTATGGGGAAAAGTTCCTTATAGTGCCTTGAGGACTGCATATCGAGAAGACGTTGTGGAATGCCCTTGGGGCTCTGTTGCGCGGTACTGGTTGTCTAAATGACTAAGAATCGGTGGATTGGCTTTTAAAAGCAACGCATATTAGTCGGACATTACTAATATATTATAAGGAGAGGAAACTAGTGCAAGCGCACCTTAATCAACAGGAGGGTTTTACGAAAAGCTGGGGGCAAGATTACAAAAAATGGCGACACGCAACAACAATCTTGACAGAAGCATGTGCAGAAACAGAAATAGTTCTCTTGGCATTGATACATTCCCACAGAGAACAAGGCAAGAGTATCTTCAAGACCTAGAGCATGCTCTAGACAACCACGTCATGATCAATTGCAGTCGCTGGGTTAGTGTCCAACATTTTTAGCGTGTAATGAGTCATCCAGGAAACATCTAGACGGCTTTATGTGATTTTTATCAATTAAGCCCACGAACAGAAAAAAGCCGAAGTTAAGAACACTAGAGGGGTTTAGGAGCTAACGAAGAACCCATCCCGTCTAATAGTGCACTTTTAAAATCACCCGACCATTAAGAGGAATTGGCTGCCATTATTTACCACAAGTCTTTTGTCAGAAAATCGAATCAAAGCAAGCGGGCATGGCATCAGTAGCCAGCAACGTAAAGGCGACCTTAGTATATTATTCGCCCAAGTCTACCCAAAGTAACGCAAGATACTGGAAAAAACCGGTTGAATGTGAAGTGTTTAACGGTAACGTCCTGATTTACAATCCTAGCCAAACGTTACACAATTGTTTTTTAGAGTTTTCAGAACAAATCTCTCTGCCATTTCTCAGGCAAGAACTGAAAACTGTCAATTAAGTGGAGGTAGTGTAGGATCGCTGTCTGCCAGAGTGAGCGAGGAATGGCACAAATGAGAAATAAAGGCCTGGTGCTCAAGTAAATGTTAGTCCCCTAAAGGAAAGAACTGGAATGCCTTCTTCGCGATACCAAAAACAAACTCTCTTTCAAAAGATGGGACTCATGTAGAATGAGAACACTCAAAAGAAAGGGGATAGCACAAAAAGTACTTTGGTAGTTGCAAAGAGTAGCGACAAATTGATGATGGACTTTACTTAAAAACATGTATAAAGAAGCGGATATCAGAGAAATAGTTTATTTGTTTGACGCTCTTCAAAATGGGCAGAGCAAAATTGAAATTTGAACAGTGGACACGGAATTGGTCTTGGCGCTGTTGGACTGGTTGGCCAATTCTTTAATATACAAGGGAAGTCTCCCGAGTAAACTGGCATATCGGTGGCGTTTGGAATTGGTACACATTTTCTGAGAAGTCAATTACGATTCTGTGGAAATTTAGGTATGGAGCAATCAAAGTCAATTCCGATCCTGCATTTCATGATCACGTCTTTTTGTTGGGCTGCGATACAAATTTGCCTTTTTGTGAAGCCTTTCCTTACTTAAAACAAAGCAAGTTCGTTACAGTTAGCTGTTCTTCAGCACACTCAGAAACTAAAGAGAGAATGACAGTACATAATTATAAGTAAGTAGAAAACCAGATTACAATTACATCTTTAAAAAAACTATTTTTTAACAGGAAGTAAGTTGTTTTTCATGATGCTTTGCTAACAATATTCAAAGAGCTGCATACCAGGTTGGGGGTTTGGCCGTGTGTACAGAGCCTAATAAATTTTTCACTAAAAACCTGAAGGTGGAAGTGGAAAGAAAATAATTTGCAAGTCAGTGCGTGGCAATTCCGGAGAAGGCAGGTATATTATTCAAAAAGCCACTTAAAATCAAACTGTTCCTCAAAGTGTAGCTGGAGTGGGCGTTTTTCGTCACAAAAAAGGAATCTTAACACTATCCAGACCAGGGGGCGGAAAGTGCCCGCGCCGACTTTCAACAGTTTATAACTTTTTCAACATTCAACCAAACACTGCCAAGCTTTGCATCTTTATCTAAAATATATTTAGAAATAATTTAATATGACAGGTTGTTGTGTCAGAGACTTGATGCTGTCATGAAAACGGCATTTTGAGAGAAATGTTTTACCAAATTTGTAATTTTTGTGTTTTTATAGATAAAAATTAACTTTTAATGCAGTTATTTTCACCTTTTGGGCATTTTTTGCACCATTTTATCGTTTTCAGTACTTTTTAGTAATTTTTGGCGGTTTTCTTACGTTTTGGAAAAATTTTCAAATCCAAGATGGCGGATCGAAGATGACAAAATAATTAATATGTTGTTGATTTTTGTGATGACGTAATTGTCCTTTCTCGCGATCCATGTTTTTGGAGCATCAGATTTTCTTAAAGCCCATGCCTCAAAGACTACGTGTGCCAAATTTGGTTCTTTTGTCCGGCGTGTAACGATAATTTTGCTAACCCACTAGACTACATTAAGTTGAAGACTAATAGTCTTCCCACCATTCAACCACAAAGGAATGTTCCCCTAAGATTGTTGGACAAACTCAAAGTAACTTTGAATGACCTTGAAAGAAATGATATTATTGCCAAAGTGGAAGAACCGGTTGAATGGGTCAGTAATTTAGTAATTGTTGAAAAACCAAACAATTCACTGAGATTGTGTTTAGACCCACCAGATCTAAACGAAGCTATAGAACGGGAAGATTTCAAACCTCCAAGCTTTGAAAAAATTTCAAACACGCTGAACGGTTGCAAAGTTTTCTCAGTTGTTGACATGTCAAATTGTTACTGGCACCAAAAGCTCACAGAAGAATCCTCATTTTTATGCGTGTTTAACTCGCCCTTTGGGAGATACCGGTTTAAGAGAATGCCATTTGGTATTTCATGTGCAAGTGAAGTGGCCCAGAAAATGGTTGAGAAACATTTTGGTGATATTTCAGGTGCATTACCAATTTTTGATGATATTATCATTGGAGGTAAGGATGAACAAGAACATGATTTGATCCTACGCAAAGTTCTGACCAGAGCACGAGAGCGCCACATTAAATTCAATCGTGACAAAATTCAATTTCGTGTTAGCCAAGTCAAGTACATGGGTGAAGTGGTTAGTGAGTTAGGATTTTCACCAGACCCTGAAAAAATTTCTGCTATTCACAATATGCCCACCCCATCATGCAAACAAGACCTGCAAAGGTTATTGGGCATGATCAACTATCTTGCTAAGTATATCCCAAACATGTCGGAATTAACTGCCCCATTGCGATCCTTGCTTAAGTGTGGTGTACCATGGGCTTGGTTTCCAGAGCACGATACTGCGCTTACAAAACTCAAATCAGTCTTGAGTAGTGCTCCAGTTCTACGATTCTATGACACAAATTTACCCACCACACTCCAAGTTGATGCCAGTAAAAGTGGCTTAGGAGCATGTTTGTTGCAACAGAACCAACCAGTTGCATATGCTTCACGTGCTATGTCAAATTCTGAGACAAACTATGCTCAAATAGAAAAAGAGCTTTTAGCAATTGTTTTTGGGTGTGAGAGATTTAACATGTACACATATGGAGCAGAAATTGAGGTGCTCTCGGATCATAAGCCCCTGGAAAGCATTTTCAAAAAGCCTCTTTTCAAAGTACCTCCTCGATTGCAAAGAATGAGACTTCGTTTGCAAAAGTACAATCTCAATGTCAGATATGTTCCAGGGAAGTTTCTTTACATTGCTGATACTCTCTCTAGGGCATTTGATCAGTCCAGTGCTCCTATTGACAGTGATATGCATCATGACATGGAGCATTTCATTCATTCCGTGATCACCAATCTCCCAATTTCAGATGTTAAGTTGATGGAATTACGAGAACTTAACTACAGTGATCCTACTATGCAAATGTTACACAAATATGCCAGAGAGGGTTGGCCTGAACACAAACGCAATGTACCCTCCCCTCTAAAATCTTTCTGGGATGTGCGGAATGACATTCATGATACAGATGGAATTTTACTCAAGGATAACAGGCTTGTCATTCCATCTGCATGGAGAAAAGATATTCTCCAGAAATTGCATATTAGCCACTGTGGCATTGAAAAAACCAAAGCCAATGCCCGCATGACAGTATTTTGGCCTGGCATGACCAAGCATATTGAAGAAATGGTGTCTAGTTGTGAAAAATGCATGAAATATCAGAGTAAGCAACCCAAAGAACCCATGCAAACTCGAGAAGTTCCACTATTACCATGGCAAATAGTTGCATCTGATCTCCTTGAATACAAAAATCAAAACTACCTTGTGGTTATTGATTATTATTCAAAGTATATTGAGGCTTTCAGGCTTAATGGTAAAACAAGCAGTGTTGTTATTCGGAGTCTGAATGAAATATTCTCAAGACATGGATACCCACAAACTCTAGTTGCAGATAACATGCCTTATAACTCTAGAGAAATGAAGCAATATGCTACACAATATGGCATAAATATTGTAACAACCAGTCCAAAGTATAGTCAGGCTAATGGTCTTGCAGAAAAGGCAGTTCATATTGTTAAAAACTTGCTTAGAAAAGAGTGCAATTTGAATGAAGGTCTTATGGAATATCGCAACACCCCCATAAGCAATTTCCCTTATTCACCTAACCAAATGTTGTTCAGTCGGCAAATTCGGACCGGGGTTCCTGTCCACCCTAGGATGTTGGTGCCACAGATTTGTCATGACATTCCTGTACTACTAGAAAGGCGTCAAGCTAAATATAAGGAGTTCTATGATAGGCAAGGTTCAAAACCATTGCCACAACTTAAGGAAGGGGATAGTGTAAGGTTTATGAAACCAGGTGACAAACATTTATCACCTGCTGTAGTTAAAGGTAAACATGAGACTCCTAGATCATATTTGATTACTGATGAAACTGGTAAAGAGTATCGTAGAAATAGACGACATATTCATCTTACTCAGGAGCCACCTATAACAATAGATGATGATATAAGCAATGATTCAGAACCTGTAACAGAAACCATTGTAAACTTTCCTAGTGTAACTGCAGAGTCAGACAGTGCTAACTCGGAACACAATCCTCCTGACAATGATGTTCCCTCAGGTCCACGTCGCTCTACACGGGTCAGCTCTGTTCCGAGTTGGCATAAGGATTATGTTATGTAGAAAGAATTGTAATCGTAGGATTATCAACAGTTGAGTTGTTTACTGCTTGTTCCAGTTGTTATTAGAATTAACTTAACCTTGTAGAAGATAGCCAACTAGCTTAAGAAGGGGGATGTTATGATAAGTTGGTTGTCCTGTGTAGTTGTTGTTATCACGTGATCTTTAGTTCACATGTTCTGTAAAAGTACTTGAGAATAAACTCCTGAAGTGTACGGACGTGTACTTCTTTACTCATAACACAGGTTTCATTTGAGACTTCTATTATGCTTTACAGTGCTTAGAATTACAAAGTTAAACATACCAAATTTAATAAGAAGTTCAGCAGGTTGTGATTTCTCTTGTGATCCTAAAAACTCAACATGTGGATTTTTAAACTTCAGCTGTGGAAAGTTCTCATAGAAGAAATGTCTGAAAAAAAAAACAAAAGTTAGAAGTCACACAACTTCCCATCTGAGCTAGGTTTTGATGGGAAAATACAAGTTGTAATTTTTATTTGTTGCGGAGCTCCCAGCGGCCCGAAGGGTCGCAGAGCAGAGCCCCACACACATAGAAAATTTACAGAACCATGCTTTTGGTTTTTCATGGTCATCATGGCTAGCGGCATGGTCCGCGGACGCGTACGACATACGTACGTCGCCCCAACATGGCAGCCATACTCCAGAAATAGGTTAAGGTTAGGTTAACGTCAGCTTACATATTTGATATTGGACATCCATGTTATGGTCAATGACAGCTGTCAAAACAAGGTATCTGCTGACCGCTAAATGTATGGTAACATTACCAACCCCAGAGGATACAGGTTTAATTCTTCCTTGCAATTACTTAAAATTTTAGCACCTTTTAAGAATGCAATGCCCCCAGGTGGAGTACTCCCCTGTATAACCCCCTCCCCCCCCCCCCCCCAACACCTCTGCCCATTCCGGGTCAATGCCCAAGTCGGGATTTGACTTTGCCAATATACCTTGTACAATTGCATGCAAGTATTGAGAACAGCGTAATTGATCACCGACTAAAAGCTTCTGAACAATCAAATTCTCCTAACAAGTGTACATAAAAACTAGAGTCAAGACAAAGAAAACAAGTGTTGACTTGAACTCACATTGCTCCTCGTTGATCGTGATTAATTGGTTCCACAATATTCATCCTCATTTGCTTAACATTTTCGTGCAATATAACATTACACCTTTTCAAATGCTCAATTGTGCGCTGTACAGCATATTTTCCGATCTTTCCGTTATGGCTATCCAAGTATTTCAGTGCTTCGAGATAAACCCGGCTCTTGGCAGCCATCTTGAATTCTTTCTTTCATTATGGTCAGCGGCATGTCACATCATCGCAGTTCGCGTTGTGTAACACCACACAATTACCGCTGTAGAATCGCGTGCTCCATCATGGTGGAAGATTGAAGATGTCGTAAAATTTCTGGGGTTGTTTTTGAATCTTCGGTTCTAAAATGCCAACTGGAAGGTTTCCATTTCGTCGCACGCTCGATTTTCTTAATGCTGGAAAGTTGATCTTGAAATCTGATGTAAAAACTTTGTTAATCAACTTCACAAACCAACCAGAAAGTCTTGGACTGAGGTAAGCAAGGCCCTTCAATCTTTGCACTTAAGGTTTTTCTGTATTAATAATAATAATAATAATAATAACATTTATAGTGCGCAAATTTCATATATATATGTTCAAATGCGCATTACAAGATTAAAAACGGAGTAAAAAAGCTAAAAACTAAAATTACAATTAAGAGTAAACTTACAATGAATTTAAAAAGCTAAAGGTAAGCTTACAATTAAAGGTAAACTTACAATGATTTTAAAAAGCTAAAATTACAATTATTAAAAGTAAAATATAATTTAAAAACAACTATGATAAAAATGCACGACGAAAAAGGTGTGTTTTTAGCTTAGCTTTAAAAATAGTAACAGTGCTGGCACTTCTTATATCAAATGGAAGCGCGTTCCAAAGTTTCGGCGCAGCACAGGTAAAAGAACGGTCACCTAGTGTA
Source organism: Oculina patagonica (assembly GCF_052425735.1). NCBI lineage: Eukaryota > Metazoa > Cnidaria > Anthozoa > Scleractinia > Oculinidae > Oculina > Oculina patagonica. Next base: position 23,093,924 of record NC_135767.1, read on the forward strand.
TTTCAACTCAACCTTAGCTCTTCATGCTTACTAGCACTCTAGCTGCGAGAAAAATCCGTGTCTACCAACAAGCCCAGAATAGTACACGCCGCATCCCCAGACCTGAAGATGGAGATTTTTCAAATCACACTGGGATGTAGATGCATTGGTCTCTGTTGAAACACAGGATTTGAAACCCGTAAAAACAAATCAAGGAACACTAATTAGCTACTACGTCATGCTAAATATGTTGTGGGAATACCATAATCTTTCGGGAGATGTGTCAAAAACAAGGACTGATGTCAAAACAAGGACAGGTGTCAATTTGCCCCCCCCCCCCCCAACCACTTTCCTGGGGTCTCTCCACGTGGTTGACCTCCCCCAATTCCCCTGGGAACTCTTGCATATCTCTGTTTGACTCATTAAGGAAGGATGGCATGATGAGCCAAAACAAAGCCTGCTATCAGAAGTGTTATCAAAATACTGTGTTGTGAGGTAAATTTAGCAAGGTCTAAATTGGGAAAGATAAAATATTCAGCATGTCTCGAGCATGGGACAATGCTGAATATTTCATCTTTCACATTTCATTTACCGAGCTTCAAATTTACCATCTTTCTTTATTTATCACCATAAGGTCTAAATTATTTTTTAAATAAATAAATAAATAAACTACAATATTCAGAGAGGCAGCCACATCATCCATAGCTGGTTTTCTTGTGGGTCCTCTATCCAGGTCAAATTGTAATTTGGAAGTGTTGGTTTTTGCGGTGGGAGGAAAACCGGAGAACCCGGAGAAAAACCCTCAGAGCAAGGATGAGAACCAACAACAAACTCAACCCACATGTGGCACCGGGCCGGAATCGAACCCAGGTCACATTGGTGGAAGGCGAGCGCTTTCACCACAGTGCCATCCCAGCTCCCCCAAGAAAGGATTAATAACATGTAACAGCATTTTAATCATTTACACATGCTAGAAAATAATTTTTTTAATGCAGGTCCATGTACAGGCAGATGTATTTCCTGATACAGTGTACATGTAGTACTGGTAGTACTGACAATTTTTTAATAGTTTTTTCTTGGCCCATCCCATTAGGAATTTCATCTACAAGGACATTCCTCAGATCCAGTATAAGAATCGTGAGGTGCAGATTATGACAACAAGAAACAGATTAAGCAATCCAGTCGTGAATGTCTTCTTTGGTAAGCATTAAAAATGTGTTATGTTGTGATCAATTTTACCCTTGCTACAAATTAGCATTATACTTCGTTCTGGTGTATGGTAATGAATATAACAAAGTAAATACCAAGTCAATAACCAACACTAATTAAGTGTTGTCATTTTTCTTGTTTGAACTGTAAGTTCCGGTAAATTGGCAGTCATAAGATTTTGTTAGGCGAAAATACTTGGCTATAAGACGCACCCCAATTTTGGCATAAACTTCCTGCAGATAAACAGATTTTTCTTGAAAAAACCGTGCGCCTTATAACCGAATAATTACGGTACCAAGGGTAAAATTGAGCCTCAAGTATACAAATCACAAATTTATGGTCAATATGGTCTAATTAGTCAATAGTATTCTTTGGTTTTAAACGTTTGGTTTTTAGTTTTTACATTAATTTTAGCTCAGTTTTCACATTGCATTTACATCTGGAATGCAGTTAACTGTAAGTAAGTAAAGTCTTTATTATTTTAACGAGGTTAGCACTAAAATAGCATAAAAAATATTAACTAACCAGTGGCCATCTAAAAAGGAGAGTTTTAGTGTCTGTTTCCTCCCTCGAATCCAGAACTTCTCTCTTTTTAAAATGGGCACGCTCACGCTTTGCACTCCCCTTTGTTTGCCTTTTATAATTTGCAGCGTGGGAAATCGAAAATATGAAGCACCCTAGGAGGCTAGTTTGTTCCATTCAACAGAAGAACCACTGATGCCAACTAAACTGAACAAAACATATAATTTGAAGTTTAAAGGGGCTATGTCACGCAATTTTAGGCAATTTCGGCACTGACCAACAGGTCATAGAATTAACTGAAATATCACAATAACCGCTTAAAACTGTAGAAGAACTCAAAAGAAACACAGAATGGCCAAAAAGGGGCATGGATGGGCAAAATTCGCGAAGATTAAAACGGATTGCATACGGGTAAACTTGAAAAATGTCAGCCTGACTTTTTTCAAGTTTATCTCAAGTGTCATTTACAATGCTTGAAAATCCTTGTTTGTTGTGTGGCCGTGATTTTTGCCAATAAGACTTGCTCTGCCACTTTGAAGTTTAAAGTTCTTAAATACCGTGACATAGCCCCTTTAATGTTTGACTGGAATTCTTTGTATAGGCGATGGAAAGAAAGTGATGATTGACGTGGAAAGCAAAACTGGTCCTGAAATTTTGGAAATAGTTGGCAAAGTTGCTGGAGCAACTGAAACGTAAGTACATCATCATCATGTCTCGTCGCGCCAGTAGGCACATAAGGCTGTCACGCTTTCCGACCAACACTCCCTGTTCCGTGCCACTGCTTTCAGTATGTACATTGTAGTTTAGGTAAAGTACAGTAGGTAAAGTTTGCATTCAAGCCCAGTGGCCCATCATGCCGGAGCTTATCCCAGCTTCAGTAGCATGAAGTGACTACTAAGGAGTATTTCTACTACTCCTGGATGGGATGCTAGTCCATCACAGGGTTACCCCCCAGCAGTAAATTTGCCGGTATCCATTTATACACCTGGGTGGAGAGAGGCACCGTGAGAGTAAAGGGGTCATACCCTGACCTCTTGATCTGGAATCCAGCGTGCTGACCATTAGGCCACCGTTCCTTCCACTACTCAAAATAAATTATTTAATTTTCATATTGATTTCACTTATAATCGTATCTATAACAAAATTCTCGATTTTGATTGGTTCTGCGCGTGCCTATTTGTCGCGTAAGCGGCGCACGATCTCGTGGGTGTCCAATTACAGGTATCCAATTTGAGCAACTCCATCCGCGCATCAATCACACCCATTTGAATGGGTTTTTTCTTGCTGTTTTCTAACTTTTTGTGCAACCAATTGAATTTACCTTTGACGTTTTCTTACAGAAATGGTTCCCAAGGACTTCCTAACCTCGAATTTTGTTACTGACACGATTAATTAGTAATTGGACCTCGTGTCGTACAATTCAGAGAGTAATCGTGCTCGAAATTTCAAATCGTGCTCGCGCTGCGCGCTCCGTCCAATTACTATTACTAATTAAAACACTATTATTTCCTTCAGGGAGCTGGAAGACAGAGCAAAAATAAAATATCCGGGTCGTTTAAACCCTGCAAACTTTGGTAGATTTGGTCACTGCTACTGCATCTGTGAAAAGCCAGGCCAGGCACCATGCCCTGCTCTTGTGCCTCACCCTGATGCAAAGAAGCCAAAATTCTGGCAGTTAAAGGAAGACACGACTGCTGAATAATTTTCAATCTACCTGTGTTATGATTGAAAGGGTTTTGTGTGAAGATCAAATAGCAAGTTGAACATTAGCCTGCAAGCAGGCTCCATATTGGGGGGCAACGTGAATTGAACTCCTGGAGTGCCGAATCTATTCGGGGGCAACGTGAATTGAACTCCTCAAGCGTTGAAGAAGCGATCCCTCAATTTTGATCATGGGCTTGCTTCGCTCACCGACTTGTTCCTTCAATGCTCGAAGAATTCAGTTCACGTTGCCCCCAAACATAGAGCCTGGCCATATGCCACATTGAGAGGTGGTGAACTTGCCAGACAGGAAGACCTGAGGTTGGCACATGTCAGGGGACATGTGCATTTTACCTTCTGTCAATATCATTGTCATTTATGTTTCTACAGTGTACTAATAATTTATTGTTTTTGTTGATTTGCATGATCTTGCCATTCTGTTTTTGTAACAAGTGTGAATCAGGCTTAAGATATACAGTACTGTAGAAATGAATCACAGTCATCAGTTTAAAACTACTTGCCTGGGAAGAATTTCAGACATTTCTCAAGAGTGGGAAGAATCTTGTGTAAACAGGGATGTAAGTTTTCAGGCTGGTACTGTAAGATTAAATCAGATTTGTTTTGGTCCAACCCCAGGGCTGCAAATAACAGTCGGTCATCGGACATTGGCCGACCAAAATTTGCTTATGTCCGACGAAATCCCAAGTGTGGTTGGACATGATGTCCGGACAATTTTTTGATCGTAAATCATTTTATGGCAACGATGAATAAAAATCTGTCTGACCACAATTTTGTTTTGTCCGACCAAGATGGTGTCTTAGTAGAACATGTGTCCTTTCAAGTGAAGAAAATTATTTGCAGCCCTGCAACCCTCTGCATAATTTAAAAATACAATAATGATTGTAAAACCTTTGTGAATTATTATTAAATGGATTCTTAAACACACTGTTCACCTGACATGATAACTTTTTATTGGGCTCCTGAATGTAACTTCCATCACAAGCCATCATTCATATTTCCATTTGGATATACAGTCCTGCACAGTGATGCAGATTTGCCAAAATATAATGAACGGCTTGTAGTCTTACATTCCCACAATATTTTATAATTTGTCTGTGAGAAAAGATTTCAATTGATAACTTATCGGCAATACTCTATAATTATTGTCTAGTTGCTACATTGAAATAAAAACCTTCTTAAAGTGCCACTATGATCAAATTTTTGATTTTCATTTTTTTACATTGTCGTGAACAATTAGACTTTCTTACTCACCTTGCCAAATTTCAATCTGTTACGAACATCAGAAGTCGTTTTATTATGACATTTATTCCAGAGAATTTACGGCCGCCATTAATCAACCTTGTTCCAAAGCTTGGTTGCGAATAGGGAGAAAATGACATCAAAGGCTCAAAAATATCTCACGGGTTAAAATTAGAATAACAATCAGCATAGAAGATTGCACGAAAAACAAGTCCAAAGTTTTTGTTGCTTTTCGCGTGATTTTAAATACATATTGTTATTTCAACCCGTGAGGTATTTTGGAGCCTTTGACGTCACTTTCTCCCTATTCGCAACCAAGCCTTGGAACAAGGTTGTTTAATGGCGGCCGTAAATTATCGGAAATAAACGTTAAAATAAAACGACTTCTGATGTTCGTAATGAATTGAAAATTGGCAGGATGAGTAAAAAAGTCTTATTGTACGGTGTACACGAAAATGTAAAAAAATGGAAATCAAAAATTTGATCATAGTGGCACTTTAATGTATCATGCAAGTGCAGTAACAAAATTATAATTATCTAATTATTGGGTTAATTTCAAGTTACAAGTTAGAATAAATTTATATTTTGTGATACTATGAAGTGATTAGCTTGCGAATACAGGCAGATTTTTACCTGTAGTTTCATTCCACCAATTTCTTTTGGCAGAAATACAGAAATACCAGCAGAAATATGTCTGTATTCCCAGACTTTAAAGTGATGGAATTATAAGAAAAAAATGATATAACTGGAATTTTTTTTTATTCTAAATGAAATTAGAAAATATAAACTATTCAGGATGTGCAGTCAGATTTTTGGTCATCTGCAAAATTAACAATGATAAAAAATTATTTTCTATTATGGTTTTAACAAATTCAATAAAAAATATTCGTTAACTCATTATATAACATCGCCCAATACAAAAATAACTGTACATTAAAAACCCCTACATGGTAACACTGCTTTGCTATCTCCCCTGATGCTGTCGTATGTATTCCTCTTCAAGTTCCATTAAGTTTCTTTCAAGCATTTCAACTTCATCAAATTTTCTTTGCTGTTTTGCTTGTGTTATATAACTTTTTATAATGTCAATTTGCTGCAGCATGGGGTCTGGGGAAGAGCCTTGTGTGATAGGGACTGGACCCCAGCCATTTCCTACAATAGTCTCTGGAGTCTGCTGAACAGTCTTTGCTTTGCCTGGAGGCTCATTTCTGTTGAAATCTCCGCTTCCTTGTCGCTGATGACCTTGCCGTAGCTTTGCAGCTTGTAATCTTTCTTGCATGGCTCGTTCTCTTTGCGCCTTCTCCTCGGCAGCTTTTCTTGCCAGCGAGTTTGCTCTTTCCTCTTGAAGTTTGTTGATTTTGTCGATTGGTGGTAGGTTTGGAAGAGTGAACATGTTCTCCTGTAAGTATCCCGTAGCATAAGCCCTGATGCCTTTTTGTAGTTTTAATGTATGAGGACTTGGAGGTTTCTCAGCCTGAGAGCCCAATGCTGCTATCTTTTTACTGCAGATATAGAAAAAATACTAAGATCACTTTATTTTATTTAAGATTCAGGAGAGTATTTAGCACTAATTGAAACCACTGCAAATTGTCAAAAAAAGTCAACAGTAAGACAGACTGTTACAAACAATTCATTTTCTTTTCCTTTGTGAGCTACCAAGTTTGATAGTTCTAGAGCAACCACCGCGGAGCCAGGGGGGGGAGACTGGGGGGCTTAGCCCCCTCCCCCCCCCAATATTTCCGAAAAAATAAAGACTTGCTAAGAGAAGAGTCTCTAAAGCCCCCTGCTTCAAGTCACTAGTCAGCCCCTCCCCCAATAATTGGAAAAATTCTCCGCGGTCCTTGGAGTGTCAAAATACAAAGACTGGCTGGTTCATGTAACACCCAATATACAGTACTTCTGTAATTTTGTACCAAACAAAAGGTTTAACAAAAGGTTTAACATTTTTTGTCTGCATTCCTTTAGCAGCTAAAAAAATTGTGACTCATACATTGTTCTTTTAATATGTACAAACAAATTAATTTTGTAATCTGTAACAAATTACCTTATAATGTCCACTGATTCATACATCTTCAGTAATTTAGCACGGACATGAGCAGCTTCTTCTAAATCATATTGGATATCACCTAAACTGTTGAGATAATTATAAAATTAAAAAAACTTACCAAAAATAATGTTTTATAACAAACAAATGCTAGCTTATTACTGTAAGTTATTGTAATTATTGTTCCTAAAAAAGCATCATTGGGAGGTGGTGATCAAGGATGTACGGTAACTATGTATCTTAGTTTCGCTATTAAACTGGTCTTGCTAGTAAAACACCTCATCAGAATTTTTCTCTTTACATGAGAGTTTTCGTCCTGGGATGAACTCATCTCAGTGTCTGGTCATTTTCTTGTTGCTGTCTACATAATTTCGTCCCAGGATGAACTCATCCAGGGACGATTTTGCCCCTGTCCTGAGCACCGAGATGAAATGTCATCCTGGGATGAAACATGACACAATGTAGACAGCCTTTCCGAGATGAAATGTAATGTAATCTAAGCACGGGGGAGATGAATTCAACTTGGGCAGGACGTCCTGGGATCCCCGGATGAACACGCTCACATTTAATGAAAATTTTTTTCATCCTGGGACGAAACTCATCTCGACTACATGTAAAGAGGCCCTAATTCCAACTTAGGTCAAAGCAGGTTACTTTAAGATTGAAACCAAGAAACAGTCCTGGGGGCAATTGCACCAACCAAAAATTTTTAAATGAAAGTACAGTATGTTTATTAATGTTTCACAGACTGTTGAATGAAATTTATTATCTTAAACCATCAATTTTAAAACCATTATTGCTAAAAATTATAATCCTTACTTAATTGAATCAGCCATTTTGGTGTAAACAGGTTGTAACAATTCTGCCTCAGCCATACAGCTCTTCATTTTCTGCAAAACAAATCATATGGAGCATAAATTATATTAAACTAATAAAATAATGATAATCTCAACATAGATAATAAGCCCCTTTTAAAGGATGATGGCAACATTAGCCATCGAAGGTTCCTGATAGAGGGCTATAAACAAAGTGATGTATAAAAACCAATTTTACTGTTGTTGGTGTGACTCTCATTGCACATGTTCCATAAGCTAACCCTGCCTTTCACATACAATTAAATAGTTAATATTTCATTCTTAAATAAGCAATATAAAATTAGTTTTAATTGTTATAAATACCCCATACAGCTGAACAACTGCTGGCTTGGTTTTCTTTTCTTTCTCTTGTTTATCATATCTATATAATTATCAGAATATTATAATTATTATGAGAAAAACAAGCAACACTTTGCATGCTTCAGTGAGAATCATATGAGTCATGAGTTCTAATAATACTGCAGTAGAATCGCATTTTGTTGAACACTCAGTTTTCCGAAACTCCAGATTTCTCGAACCAATTAATTTTTCATTACCCTTGAATAGTACAGTGTACTCCTCTGTAATTTTACTCCCGATTTCTCAAACCTCTGGATTTCTCGAAGCAACAGTCCCCTGGGGGTTCGAGAAGTCGCGATTTGTACTTTTGTCTCTCTAACAGTATTATTATTCTTAATATCCCAATTGGACTTTTTTAAAATTTCCAACTGCCATTACCTTTCTAAACAATCCATACAGGCCTGACAGGCACGAATCCCAGCTTCTTCTGAATCATCTTTTGAATGACCTTTTGATCTCCTGGGGAGGCTGTGAGAACCAGCTTGATCCAGTTTTAACACACTGACTGTAAGAGAGGGCAATTTTAGAGATCACAGATCAGGATTATTTTCAAAGAAATTGACAGTTTGTATATCCATCAAGTCTCTACAAAACAAAACCAGCCTCCTGGTCTTTTTGTGTGCATGATGCCTTTTTAAATGGTCTTTTGAAACGACAGAAGTAACCCTTTACTAACAACGTTACTGGAATTGAACATTCCTTACTTGAAATTTTGCAGTTCATTATTTATTACTAAAATATTTATAACTAACTAAAGGTTGATTCAAAAAGCTATCACATCACGGACGTATACAAAACATGGACCCGGGTCCATGGACCACCCCTGTGGACCCGGTCCATGGACCACCTTGTGGACCCGGTCCATGGACCACCCCTGTGGACCACCCCTAATTTTCGAAAGAAAATCAATTGACGGCAGGTACCCAAAACAACGAAATGAAACCACCGAAACGAAAAGACCAAAACAAGCTAAACCACCAAAACGAATCCGCCGAAACAACTGAAACAGTAATCTCGTTCCCGCATCTCGCGGGTAGACGAAGCCGGAAGGCGAGATCTGACCAAGTAAGAAAATTCAATTTTTTTGATTGGCTCTTTCAAAGCATGGCTGTCACAGCGCTAAAATTTGAACGTGCGATGTGGCCCCAAGGGAATTCAATGTCTGTATTTTATGCAAATTATAGATCATGCACGCAATCATAATATATTCATTTTTGGTACGTTTCGTTGTTTACAGTCGGCCTCAAAAGACAAGAAGATTTCGTTTTAGTTCTTTGTAGCATTATAAATCTATTTCAAAAGAATAACGATGTTTAAAAACAGAGAATCTGCCGTAAGAATATTTACGTTTGATTACGTGACCGGATCAAATTTGCATAAAATCTAGACATGTCTCAGACATTGCATGTAACCGCCGAATGTACAGTTTTTTTTAAATCAAATATTGTCAATATTTTTACCCGACCTAAAGCCTTCATAATTGCCTTTTGCTTAGTAAAATACTCTGCTAGACAACAAGACAAAATCACCGAAACAAGCAAAACCTTTACCAGCTAACCGTAAACAGACTAACCGGAGTCCTAGTTGAATATGTTTCGTTTCGCTCGTTTCAACCGTTTCGGCGGTTTCGTTTTGGTCGTTTCAGTGGTTTCGCTAATTTGGTTTTGTTTCATTTCGTTGTTTTGTGTTTTAGTACCTGCCGTCAATTCATACCCTGTCCCCATTCTACACTTTGATTTTCTTTCGAAAATTAGGGGTGGTCCACAGGGGTGGTCCATGGACCGGGTCCACAAGGTGGTCCATGGACCGGGTCCACAGGGGTGGTCCATGGACCCGGGTCCATGTTTTGTATACGTCCATCACATCACACCCCTCTGAGCAACATCAAGAAAATGTTGCTTTTTATAGAATGACCAGTTTGTCCCTTTAAAACAGCAAGATCTCGTAATAAGAGAATGCTGTGAACTAGTCAGTCATCAAGCATTCTTCATGTCTAAGACACCTGTCCAGTCAAAGTATTACTCGTGAAATTCCAGAAAGGGACACTTCCCTTTCCTTTCTTTCTCCAAAAAGGGAGACTACATGTAGCATGTACAAATATTAGAAGATTTACATGTATGGTAAAGTTTATAGTAATTATGGCATGGTTTAGTAAATCAAAATAAAATATGCAACCATCATACACAGCTCTTACTTGAAAACGAAACGGACACAAATGCTGAACACTTTCCGCACATTATTCCTCCACAGAGTCTGCAGTGATGCCTGCGTCGAGCAACATTAAACTGCTTTTTACAAAGTGGACAAAACTTTACTTCACTATCTGCTATCCATGGAACCAAACTTCTTTCTAGAGCTGCAAAAAAATCCAATTCAGTGGAAACTCAAATTTTATGTTCACAACAGACTACATCTATACTAAGTGAACCACTTTCTTCAATTTATTTGCCAACAATGAACTTATAATTTGCTAATAAATGTTATTATAAAATTAGTGCTATTTTGTTCTAATAAGAGCATAAAGCTTTTATTAAATATGATTATTTTGGTTGAGACTGTATAAATTATTTAATACTCACATTTTCGTCCCGGTCTTGCAGGTGAATCCAAAATATGGACTCCAGATCTTAACAGCTGAAGATTATCAAAAAATAATCTGTTAACAACATGTGACATAATAAGTTGTAAACAAAATTTTTAAACAGCATAAAATAACAAATACTTGATCCAAAGATGGGATTTCTAATGGATGAATTCATTACTGTTTTTATGCAGTATATAAGTGTTATGTTAAGATGTGTTATGTTTAGATTGAAACAGACAAATCTACTAGGTTGGAAACAAATTAACCTGAAAGAAATTAGGCCTGCAACATAGACATGTGCCTAATTCAATAAATATGCTTTTATGTTAAGGGAGTTGGAAATTATCTATATACAGTAAAACAAAAAACAGCTGGAATGTACAATACTGACAGTGAGCCCTAATGAATTGTTGTGGTAGTTACTCACGGTAGCTCACCTTTTACTTGTTTCAGTAACGTGCTGCTCCAGAAAGTTCCATCCCCTTCAAACAGAAGAAGTTTTGGTTTGAATCCCCCCACCCCTCTGGAAATTCAATTACACCTGCTTTCAGTGTTACATGCATAGCGGCTTTCTATCGACATTCATCTTTCGACGTGCTAAACAAACAACACGAATTGAAACCCGCCAATCACAGCCCACTAGCATGACCTTCTGAACTTGTGGGCTCATTACATGAAGCCAACACTGTATGCATCGGTTTTGATTGGCTCATTTCAAACAGCACGTCGAAAGACTATGTCGAAAGATGGTTGTAGAGAGATAGCTATGCACGTAACACTGTAAGCGGGTGTAAGCCTCGTACTTTCCTTTAAAAACTTTGACTTTCGAGGCCTCCCACCCCCTCAGAGTTTCTAATGATTTTCCATGGGGTGGGTATGGATATTTTCTTGAACTGCACAATTATTAGGACGTTCAGTTTAAAATAGCTTACCTTTTCTAGTCTTATAAGGATCTTATTGGTTTCTACAACAAATCTATCAATTTCTGCATCTCTCCTGTCCCTGAATTCTCTAAATCTGCTCCTCGAGGCTCCTGGTCATAACAAGAAATACACTGTCAGTCTTAAGCCATTAGGGCAGTTTTTATTTGGGTGTCGCAAAACCAAAATTCAAGAAGCAAAAGCAATGAGATTAGCCAATGAGAATTTGAAGCATTGCAATTTCATGCATGCAATTACATGCAACTTGCACGGACTGCAGAAAAACATGAGTATTACATGCCAGACTGCATCTTATGAAGGTTACACCGAAGATCTTCAGCATGGATTAAGCATTAGGGCCTTGGCATACATTTAAAAAGAAAACCTTGGTGTGGGATGTACAAGGAGTGCACCCTGGCATACATGTAGGTTTTGCATCCAACTGGTTGAGTAGATCGCACAAGTGTTTAAACCAAATTTAATACGTATTACAAAGTGCATGCTTAGCAAAACAGCCAAAGCACTAAATACCAGCATACTTTGAAACCACTAAAATTTTGCTATAAACAACCACACAATTTTACTTGCTATGATTTCTTATGTGCTGTCCAATATATAAATTCAGCCAATCAGAGGTTCACTGCTGGTTCAATATTTTCTAAGCACTACACCGGCTTAGTTTCTACAGCTTTTCTGCGATCATAAATTATAAGTCATGTACGCATAAACCTTTTAACACTCAAAGCTGTTAACGTTATTCTGTATGGACCTCGCTGTACATGCAGTGTCAGTTTCAAATATCTCGAGTTATTATTATCAAATCCATTTCAAAAATTTGGGTAAAATGTGTTCCAGATAAACGATAAGCTAAATATAATCTGCACACACGCTGCACAGAGAAAATCACGCGTCATACAAAAAGGACAACGCCGAAGGCTTGCCATTACTATTCTAAAACACATGTATAAGCTTAAAAGTCCACGCACAAGTAAATTTAAGTAAGATAAGCTTCAGACTGCTTAATATTTCCTCACCAAATTCTTGGTGATCCCAAAGAAACGGGTCCACTCCTCTGATAATAGGTCCCTCAAGAGCGCCATCTACAGTTTCCACAATTGCTCCATCTGCTTCAGAACTCTCGATTTTATCCATAATCTTTCTCTTGGCCTTGCCGAACATCCCACGGATCTGACGAAGGGTGTCCTTATCATCCGAATGAATCTCCTCAAAATGCTTTTGCAAAACTGTGGCGTTCCCCAAATCTTTCATACACATGGGGCAGATAAAGCCCTCCTTGATGTCTTCGCCCTCCATTATTCACGTGTGTACCAACAGGCGAGTTGTTTAAGGCTGTTTTTCTTCTTTATTATGATCAACTCGTAAACATAACATCTGCCGCCATATTGGTTTTGGGAATTATCTCATACCTCGGAGAATTCTGGGTAAGAGGGGTAATCGGTTACGGTACCACACCCACAATATAGGGGCATGTACTAAAACCCGTCACTGAGACGCAAGAGAGGGAAAACGACAGGGCAAATGGCAAAAGTAAGTTTATTTTGTATTAATTTACTGAATTTTAAGCATATATTCGGCAAAATCGACCCAGTGATAACAAATACCATACAGCTATACAGAGCCTTATAATATTCTCAATGGTCTAGTGTGTCCCTAGTGTTACGCAACAACCGATTACCTTATCGAACGCTCGAAAGTCGAAACGTGAGCTTGGGTTTCCTGTGGTTAGAGTGTGGCAGAATTTATTGCAATACACTGCCGTTGAAGAACGCAGTCAGCGAACTGGCCTTAGCAAAACAACTCATATGGTGAAATAGACATTTACGAGATAAAATGGTGAGTGACTTGTATTTGGGCTAATTAAAACATGCTCTTTCCATTTATCCAAATCACGTATCTCCAGCTAGAAGGAGGACAGATTGTCTGGTATTTCACTTGAGCATGCTTCTGTTGGTATAATCTAAAGCAATATAATTACTTGCTTGAATTTACAAAATCTCATTTTAAACATCAATGTTTTGCTTGTAGAAAAAAAAAATTTCGAAAAAAATTATTCCATAATTTGCGAGAAAATGTTGCTTATTGAATCGCATCAGAATTTTCAATTTTTGTATTAAATTAAATTCTGTTTTTTTTTTCTTTGCATGCGTCACCGACATTTGTGATTGCGGAAGTAATAATTTGAGCATGAAATTGCCAGTCCAAATTAGAAAGATTTGATCACCCTTTTTCATGGTATGACTACGCATCGTGCGAAGCAAAGAAACATCATTTCCTCAAAAACCCTCATTTTATTTTTATTTGCGTGAAGTACATGTAAGTTAGTCACTTATATATATATATAGTTAGTTAGTCACTTAGTTAATTAGTTTGTTAGTTAGTTAGTTAATGAGTTAGTTTTTCATTTAAAGGTTTTAATGATTCTTAGTTTTTATTTCCATTTTTACAGCTTAACTATTTTATTTGTTAGTTTTTTCCTTTTATCACTGATGTAAATTTTTTAAGTAAATTTAACTTTCTAATAATATTTTTACTGTAAAGCGCCATGAGCCATGGATATGGCGCTATATAAATCTTTTATTATTATTATTATTATTATTATTATTATTATTATTATTATTATTATTATTATTATTATTATTATTATTATGGCCTACGACATTTTGCCTTACAGTAAGTGAATTAAAACAGTTAAAAGGGGGTTAAAATTTTTTCAAACTCGGAGCGCAAATAAAATTTAAAAAGCGTGAGATATTTCGTCTGATATCATCCAGACTTCATCAGTCAATGAGGTGGTGTTTTTTTAAGATGAATGTTAAGAAGACATTCAATGCCTCGGGGGAGTTAAAATTCTGTCATAAATTGGAGCTAATTCAAAATCATTGTCTCTATTTAACAACGGTTTTCTGAGTTTTATCTCAATGGCCTCTTTTACCCGGTGTTTAAAGGTGTTGATTTCGGTGGCTAACACTTTTGTCTTGCTTGTGTCTACCGAGTGGCCCTCCAGTCGACAATGCTCATGAATGGCTGACGAGTTCCTCGACTGATGTTCTTTCATTCTGGTTTCCAGTAAACGGGACGTTTCGCCAACGTACTCCTTGTTGCACTGTTCACATTGAACCTGGTACACAGTGCCGCATTTCTTTAGATTGGACGTTTTGTCCTTGACATGTACCAATTGCGACCTCAGGGAATTTATGGGTTTATGAATAAGTGTGACCTCGTGTGACTTAAACGCTCTTTGAAGGCGTTCAGAAATTCCTTTGATGTATGGCGCTGAAGCGTAGATTTTCTTCTCGTTTTGGGGCTCTTTCGTTCCAGACTTGGAATGCGGTATTGTTAGCATCCAATCTGGGTAGTTGTTTACTTTCAAAGCTTGTTTCACGTGCTGGGTTTCTCTTGTTTTGTCCTCGTCTTCGGTAACCAAGGTCTGAGCTAGCAGCATCAGGGTGTTAACTACCGCTCTTTTGTGTTGAAGATGATGGTTTGAGTGAAAGTTCAGGTACTGATCCGTGCGCGTAGGTTTACGGTAGACGGAGATCTTGGTAGAACCATCTTGGTTTACGTGTACGCAGGTGTCAAGGAACGGGATTTTACCCTCCTTTTTTTTTCAACAACTTTAAACGCCGGGTAAAAGAGGCCATTGAGATAAAACTCAGAAAACCTTTGTTAAATAGAGACAATGGTTTTTGAATTAGCTCCAATTTATGACAGAATTTTAACTCCCCCGAGGCATTGAAATGTCTTCTTAACATTCATCTTAAAAAAACACCACCTCATTGACTGATGAAGTCTGGATGATATCAGACGAAATATCTCACGCTTTTAAATGTTATTTGCGCTCCGAGTTTGAAAAAATTTTAACCCCCTTTTAACTATGTATCTGGAGCAGGAAACCAATATTTTCAATTGAATTAAAATAGTCGTTTAACAGCTTTCTTATTTTCTTATCTATTCGTAACTATTTAATATATTTTATTTTCCACCTTACTATTTCACGACATAATGCCATGCACCACCTAATTAAATCATTTGTAAAATGTCAACTTAGTTAATCTGGGAAGCAGAAACATGCATAAGCTTTAATTTGTAGTTTCTTTTTGCCCCCCCCCCCCAACTACTTTTACTTTATATTAATTTAATTATTTTATTGTATACTTCTTTATTACTTATGTGGCAAATAAATAAAATAAACATTAATAAATTAAAATTATTAACCTTAAACCCCCAGGGGGGGGACTCCTATATGAAATGGAGGGGGATGCTGGTTGGAAATTTTTAAAAGAACCCCTAAAAGAGACCAATCGGGGTGTAGCTCAAGCTTTTGTTGACCCCTAAAAAAGATACCAAAACACTAAGAATGGAATTTATATTTGTATATTTCTTCGTGTGTAACCCTAAACGAGACCATTATGGCTAAAAATATTGGCGTTTTGCCCGGAACACCCTTATCGAGACCAAAAATCTCCAAAAAAAAGTGAGACGGCGAGCATCCCCGTCACTTTCATATACGAGTTCCCCCCCCCCCCTTCTAGGCCTTAAACAGTTCCCTTTTTTATTAATTTTTTCTCCATGCACTAAAACTACATAGAGCAGTTTTCAATTGAGTGTCGTAAAACCAAAACCAAAGTAATTACTCTGGCCAATCACAAAAGGCACAAACAATCCAGTGAACCAATCAAAACTCGAAGCAAATACAGGAAGCTGGCACGAAGCGCGGAAAAATGTGCGTGAGTGAGTCATGATTGGTTTTGGTTTTAGTGCTGATTGGCTGAAAAAGTGGCGCGAGATTTTTAAGCCAATCACTAAGCGTAGTCATTCAAAACCAAAGCAAACGCAATTTACTTTCGACACTCAAGTGAAAACCGCTCTATAGCAAAATATCAATGACTAAGCGTAGCTATTACGATTCAATCAGACCTTAGTTATTTACTGCAGCTTAAGAAGGCAACCAATTATGAAACGAATTCATGAAATCTGCTTGTAGCGCTCAGTTGCAAATAAACTTGCCAGGACGTTATCAGACGTAGAGAGTATAAACATCAGAGCATACTCTTCCTCCATTGTTAGTTTCATTGTGAGCCACCAAATCTTCGCCATACCACAGACGGAACTCTTGTCCTGAGTTGACCCAATAAGGGGAGAAAAATGGTAGGACAATCTCAGGGGAGAGTGTGGTATATCCGGGAAGCTTAAACCACGTTCCACCACCACCATGTGTAAAGAACTGACTCAGTGGCAAAATGATGTGATTGTCAGAGGCTGTTATGACAACATTAATATAACTATATGCACAGCCCCAGAAACACCAGTTGCGGACACTGCTAGTGTCACATGACACATAACCACTCAGGTGAACCAATTTAAAGCCCGCAATCTTGCCACTGTTAGGGACACTGAAACTGCCATACTCGTCATCCCTCGCACCAAAACAAACTGGACGAGAATTCAGTCTGAGCCAGGAATCTAAGAGTTGAAGGGCATGAAATAAATTGAAAAGTGAATTATGTATCAAAAATCTCTCCAACAATAAACATGACTTAAGAATTTTGTTTAGAAGCTTCAAGTTTCTTTGGTAATGGTAAAGCTTCATGTTTTCGATGCAGTACAAGAAGGGTTTATACTGCATGTACAGCAAACCATTCTTGTATAATATAGCCTTTAAATTTTACCAAAAAATGCTGAAACATCAGTCAAAATGCTGTATTCCTTACAATCTCCCGGGGGGGGGGGGGGTAGTCCCATAAATTACGGATAGGGGTGTGCCGCAAAGGTTCTTAAACCCTGACCCTATTAATTTTAAGGATAAAGAAAGCAAAAACTGAAACCCTTTTTAAGGCCCAAAACCGAAAAATGACACCCTATTCAAGGGGAGGAGAAGCGTTCAATGATGACCCAAATAACGGGCAACTGCGCACGGCAAAACACAAATCTTTATAAAATCGCTTAACTAATACTTGAACGGTTAGTACCCTATCTAAGGATCACACCGGGAACACAATGCCAAAAGGAGCAAAAATGATACCCTATTTAAGGACCAAGAACCTCAAAAACCATACCCTATCCCGCAGCACATACCTATATAGCCCATATAATAGGACAATCTCCAACAGAAACTTAAGCTCAGTTGACTGACTTCAGAGGCAAGGTGTATTTTGTTTTGGAAATGGCACCTAATCACTTCAAGCATGCAACTAATAACTAACAAATTTTACTCAATAATGTCTTCTACTGTACCTTGTGACTGGCTGGTTCCATTTTGCCAGCCATGCCAGGTCAGGATGAAGAAAATCACAAGGAAACACAAAGACTTCCAAGTTGTCTGAAATTCCATTTTGCGGCAGGTAATCTAAAATGAATAAAAAGAAGTTAACGTATTGAAGCTACTAATATATTGCAAAACAAGAATGACACATTTAACTCTCACACACACTATGTTTCATGTAGAGACTTATGTGCACTTTAAATCTCTTCGTTGTTCTTTATTGCTCTTGTAAGGGGGGGGGGTAAGACCAAAATCCAGGGCCAGCCGACAATTTCAAATGGTAAAGGATGAATGTCAATCCGTCAATAAAGACATGCAACTTCGTGTTGATATTCACCAAAGTAAGTTGGATCAACTTATTAAAAGTAAAGTAAAATCATATCATATTAATATTATATTATTATTATAGTATATTTCTGTTTATTTCAAACCATCATCATGGTTTGAAATAAACCAAAATATTCAGTGCCTTCACTTTTAATAAGTTGATCGAACTCACTTTGGTGAATATCACCAGGTATTTATTCGGATTGACATTCATCCTTTATTACTAGCTTGTTAGCCGGGGATAAAATAACATTGCGAAAGAACGGAATTATAACTTATAGTTATTTGAAGCTTGAGCATGCTCCCGTCGTTCACCCTTTCCCAAAAAGAATCTGTGGTAAACGGGTAATCGCGGTCGCTTATTGCAGGAAACTGATGGAAAATAGAGGAGCCTGACTATCAGTTGTACCATGGGATCCGCGAATTGCAGAAAAATACTAGCCTGTGTACAGCCGTCCCGGTCCTCGTAGGTTAAAAGTGCCAATTCTATTCATTGCTATTACAATCAATGTTGACATATCACACGATATATTCGAATTGTAAGCAGTTTCAGTTCTTTTTTGCTCTGCAGATTCAGAAACGACGAATTAAGACTTTCGTTTGTCCAGAAAATCGCCTGAATACTGTGAATATACAGTTGATTATAAACAAAACTAATTAAATCACAAGTTAGTTATTCGGTGGCGTTAATAAATTTGACTACTATTGCTCCTGAATCAACACGAAATACAGCCTCCTCTCCAAACAAAAGCGTTCAGCTAAGCTTGGTCGACGTAATGACTATTAAACATACCAACAAAAAAACAAAGTCATACCAAAGAACATAGATCGATAATTGATTTGACTGCAAGGATTAATTCAGGCTTGAGAGCAACCAAGGCTTGTGGATGATTAGTCTCCTGCGCGGATGATCTTTGGGCTCGTCACGCGATCCTTGGTGAGGATCGCGTGACGAAGTCCAAAGACCGTCTGCGCAGTCGTGAGGCTAGTGGAGGCTTGGTTGCTTGTCGCAATCCCTGGCGCAGGCCAGAAGGATCGTAGCCGGCCTCCCACGCAGTCGTTCTTAGGGGCGATCGCGTTACACTCCTCCCCACGAACGCCTGCTTAACCGAGGCCAACATTCCTTTCCGCCGCTTAGCCAATCAGATTTTACCTACTTGCCAAAAGCTAATCCGCGATCCGCTTTGCTATTGAAGTCCGGGAAATCCAGTCAAATTATTCCAAAAAATCCGCAATCCGGGCGCGTTTTGGGGCCAAATCCGTCGATCCGCAAACCTCGAACTGATTGGATAAGATAAGATAAGATAAGATTTTATTTACCTCTCCAAAAATGGTTTTTCAGGGCAAATTACAATAAAATGTTAAAAATGTACAGCTAAATAATAAAATCATTCTAAATATTAAAAAGGGTTACGTTTAAAAGGGTTCTATGTTTCAATAAAATTCTTCCAAGCGCGACGTTTTATAGCATCCTTAAAAATACTCAAACTATTAACGTCTGTTAGGGTCCTTGGTAGTTCGTTCCAAAGCCGAGTAGCTCTGAATACAAATGACTGCTGGCCTGTTGGGTGGAATCCGCCTGCATCGCTGGTTGACCTGAACATCATCGATATCCGCAGTATGGATTCTGCGATGCACGGTCGACGTACAGCCGAGCTCCTCCCCCTCGCATGTAAACACGTCAGCATAATCTCGGGACATCCTCTTTGCCTCTCTTTTTATGTGTCAGTATCTTCAGGGAAGTTCACCAGAACCACTTCATTGGGTAGCGTCAGGGTGTTCTGTTGCCGCACAGCTCTGCTAAGGGTCTCTGAAGATACCTCTTGACAGTCTGCGCCAACTGCTCCCTCGCAATCACTTCTGCTGGCTGCTGGACTGTAACATGTACTGTACCCAGGCATGTCCTGGGCATCAGGCTGACCCCTTGACCTGTTGGGTTGATCAGCTGGGTGTTGAAACATGACTTGGATCGATGCGTCCACCAGTATAGTTGCGACTTGGGGTCTGCCTTTCAGTAGGGTGCTGAGGGTTTCCACCTGTACCATTAACGGTGAGTGTGGAGGAATCCATACAGCAATGTTGCCAGCAATGTTGCCAGCAACCTGGACTAGCTCCAGCTTGCTTGGTTTCTGGCCTTGCTTTGACAAAGTACCCGCACCCCTTTTATCTTCAGCAGCTCAGCTCACTATGAGTACTTTACAAGTATACTCGCCCCCAGGTCTTGTCCTCCTCTGCCTGACAGTGGCTGCTGTGTATTTGAGGACCAGCGGCCGCACATTGGGACTGTCACTCTTCCCACTTGCACATCCAGCTCTAGGAATCCGAGGCATGGGATCTCGAGTCCATTAGTACCATGCAGTCAGCATCTTTTCTCCGCCCTGTACGCTGGGACTCAAGTTTCTGCTTGTAGAATGTCTCAAATACCAAGGTAACCAAGGAGCCAGCGTCGACCAGGCACTCAACTTCCATGCCTGCTAACTTAGCCGTCATAGTTGGTGGTCCACAAAATAACTTTGGAAGGGGTGAGCCACTGCCAATCTCCTCCACCGTCAGGTTCACTGCAGTGGAGTCTACTCCTTTCCCGCCGTCTTGTTCGGGGCTGGCCTCGTGCCCCATTGGATGCTGCGTGGCTTTGGGCAGTCGCAAACGAAGTGGTCATCCTGACCGCACCGGTAGCAGGAGATAGGTCGAGGTCTTGATACCAAATTGGTCAACAGCTGCTTAAGGCTGTCCAGGTCGATATGTGTCCTCAACAACTTTGGTTGCTTCTGCAACTCTTCTGCCAGTACCTTCTGGCCTGAAGGAAGTGGTCCCTCGCCCAACGCTTGGTATTGCGATGCAGGGTAGTGACCTTTAAGTTCTCCACAAACTGTCCCTTCAGCAGAGTGCCCTAGCTGGTCACCGCCTCGCCGCCCAGTCGCTCCACTCTGCGGCAAGGATATCATGTGCTTAAAGCGATAAGCTTAGATCTAGATTATCCGATTTAAACAGTCTACCGAAAGCATGACCACAAAAACCTAGTTGCTACGAACGCATTTTAGCAATGAAACGTGGTTAGGCTCACACGTAGAAACACTCCCGAATAATGCATGAGCTCATGATCACCAAATTAAACCGAAACATTCCTGAACACAAAATAACAGAACGAAACAGCAAACTCTTAGCGTCTCTAGAAATATCAAAATCCAGTAAAATATGTGTCTAGTGATCCTGTCACAAGATGTCGAGAAATATTTTAGGGTCAATAGAGGTTTTTACTCTAATTGAAAGATACAATGCTCCAAAATAGATTGGACAGACTAATGGCATGAGTTTGGAATTAACTAATTGATTTCTAAGATCCTGTATTTAAAATTTAAAGTTTCAGGTGTTCGGTTACTTGGGGAGTAGTCTAACGGCCCGACTTTGCTTACAATACTTACGTAGTCACTCTGTTCTCACGCTTAAAACGATAAACGATTTAGCAAATTGGCCGTTAGCGGAACTGCACTTGACATTGACCAAACGACCAATTACAATTAACAGACGAAAACCGTATTTCGGCTAATTAAGCATGATTTTTCTATTTCGCCAATTATGTAGCTCCAACTTCCTAATGCTTTTAGTAAAAACAGTTAATGTTACTTCGATGGAATTCCAGATGAGAACTGATTTTTAAACTTAAATTCTTTTTTTCTATACACGATTCACTGACATAATGTGATCGTGGAAGTTACTGAACATCAAAACGCCAGTTCAAATTAGTAATTCTCATCACTTATTCCAATACATTTCTTTTAATATTTCTTTGAAAAATTTAGTGGTAGATCAAGACAATATCTGTGATGACGAATTTTTTATCTCTCATCTTCTGACTACTTGACCCCATATTGACATTGTAAGGATAAATGTGATGTTGAAACAGTAGTTATGATGGGGCACAAAGGTCAAAGGTACTTAGGATTGACAATTAAGTAGGGAGTAGTTATAGATGTAATCTAGTCCTTAAAATTTTTGATTTACTTCTCGTATACATTGTACGTACGTGCGAGACAAAGCAGACGACAACAAGAAAACAACTCTTTTTTTTCATTCCCTCATTTTATTTTTTGCCTTATCTTCAACAACAGATTGCCATGCAGAAAGTGAATTAAAACACAGCGGTTTAACAGCTTTCTTATTTTCTTATATCTTCGTAAAAAATTTAACCTTTAACACTGTTAAACACTGACATTTCTAATGTTTCACCATGCACCAAAACTACATATGAATTCACATTTTTGCTACGTATAGCGAAATCTCAAAGACTTGACGTTATTACGACAAAATCAGACCATAGTTTATTTACTGCAGCTAGAAATTCATAAAATCTGCCTGTAGCCTGCAGCTGTAGGCTTGCCGGGGCTAGCTTCTCAGAGGTAGAGAGCGTAAACATCAGCGCAGACATTTCCTCCATTGTCGCTTTCAGTGTACCCAACTAAATCTTCACCATACCACAGACGGAACTGCTGACCCGAGTTCACCGAATAAGGCGAGAAACGAGGCAGGACAATCTCAGGGGACCTGGGGGTATATCCAGGAGCATCAGACCACTTTCCAGCGCCATACGTGAAGAACTGACTCAGTGGCACGATGATGGCGTTGCTTGTTGTTGTTATGACAGTAGCAACACCGTTTTTCACGCTGGGATGGTTGTAACAGCCCCAGAACGACCAATAGGCAATGTTGTTAGTGTCACATGACACGTAACCACTCAGGTAGACCAGTTTAAACCCCGCTATCTTGCCACCGTAAGGGACGCTGAAACTGCCATACTGGTTATCCCTCGCACCGAAACACACTGGGCGGGAATTCACTTTGAGCCAGGAATCTAAGAGTTGAAGAGCATATAATTAATTGAATAGTGAATTATGTCATTAATAAAGGATAATACATGGTTGCGCGGAGATATGAAATTTATCTTCGAGTGTACAAATCGATATCTCACGAGAGAGCGCAGCGAACATTTTCCGAGCTACTCCAAAGATTCCGAAGATTGCCGAGGAAGATGCGAAGATGTTCCGACTTAATATCGATAAACTTTGGCTCATTCAGCATTGAAACATGGCAATCTCGTCAGCAAACGTGTGGAAATCAATATCTGGCACATGTGAAAGATATCAAATCTTTTAAAGATATGATTTTTCTTAAGCCCCGTCCACACTGACCCGGGTAAATTTGAAAACGGAGAAATTTGAAAACGCCGCGTAAAATGTTTTCCGTCCACATTAAGCCGGGTAAATTTGAAAACGATACCCACTTTGGAGAGCGTTTTAGAAAAGTACCGTTTTCGGTGACCAAAAACGCCGTTTGAATGTGGACGGTTGGCCAATCCGGGTAAAAAAAAGATGCGTTTTCAAATTTACCCGGGTCAGTGTGGACGGGGCATTAGCTATAGCAAGAGAAATCCTGGTAATTCACTCTAGTTTTTATAATAATTACAATTAATCTCTCCAATAATAAACGCGATTTCAGCGCTTTGTTTCTGAGAAGCTGTGAGGTTTTTCGTCACGTAAAAAGGGAATAACAAGGGTTTATACTGTACGGCAAAACCATTCGCATATGGCCTTTAAATTTTGTTAATAACAAAGATGCTCAAACATCTATTACAATGCTGACTACTACCTTGTGACTGGCTGGTGACATCACAGCAGTTCACGGTGAGGAAAATCACGAGGAAACACAAAGACTTCCAAGTTGTCTGAAATTCCATTTTGCAGATAATCTAAAATGAGCAAAAGAAGTTAATGTATTGAAGATACCGAAATCGTGCAAAACAATAATTTTACTCTAGCACACTCTATTTCGTGTACTCAAAGGTCTCATAAAAATTTGAAACCTGAAATCAGCAAGAACTAAATTTTCCTTTTCAGTCAAAAGTTGAGCTCAGTATAAAAAAATCTTGTGTACAAAGAAAACTGAACGATGAGCTCTCAGTAGGACGACATAATGGCTAAGCATATGGTATACGTATTTTGCGTTTGAGTCTAGTGGCCCATCAGGCCGTAGCTTGGGATGCTAGTCCATCGTAGGGTTACCCCCAACATTAAATTCACCGGTACCCATTTATAAACCTGGATGGAGAGAGGCACTGTGGAAGTAAAGTGTCACAGTGACCCCGGCCAGCGCTCGAACCCGGACCGCTCGATCCGGAGTCCAGCGCATAAACCTTTAGGCCACCGCGTCTCCCATATACAAGTAACAAAATCAGTACCTCTTTCAGTAATTGACTTGACTGCAAGAATTCTGGCTTCAGGAGAACAACCAACCAAGCTCAACCAAGGCTTGTGTGCAACTGACAAACCTAAAGCTGTGACTTCTAATTTATTGGTTTTCTCACATCCTGTAACACAAAACTTTAGCAGACGTAACAGCTTAATTTGCTAATAAGCCTGATTTCTGTTGTGGACGTTCTCGGAAACAAGATGAGTGGTACTGACGTCAGTCACGTTTTGATTAGCCTGCAGCGGCCACAGAAAAACGACAGCCGGAAATACGTCTGCGTTTGCAGGTTACCTTATTACATGAAATTTTCGCGACACGTTAATTTCGCGATTTTGAGATGCGCATTTATCGCGACACTTTGTAAAATATTTTGTATTTTGAATCACTTTAATTTCGCGTTTTTGAGTAAGTCACCGTATACATTTCCTTAGCAATATTATTTTAAACAAAACGATTTCAAAGGAAAAATAACATCAAAATTAAGTAAAACGCAAGGGCGGGACTAAATCTCGGCAGTAGCAACAACAGAGCAGTTCTCACAATGTCTACAAATAGGTCATGCTTGTACGTGAGTTATTGTTCTTGAGTCCATTGACGACAACATTCATTTAGATTGAAAATTCCTTCCTTCAGTGGTACTCAACTTATTTCCTCTTGATTATTGACATATATGAGTCACTTAATTTTCGCGTCATGTTATGTTCACTTATTGTTCGCGTCACTTTAATTTCGCGATTTTTTTTGGAATCGCGAAATTAACGTGTCGCGAAAATGTCATGTAATAAGGTACGTTTTGACCTGAGAGTTCCTGTTTGGGAACCTCTTTTGATGCTAATGTTACTGTTACCTTATATCCAACCCACAGTCTGTATGTTGCATTACCTGACATTTCTAAACACTGGACTTAATCCGACTTTGGTTGGAAAATAAGCCTCAAGGGCAGCTGAAGAACTAAGTCAGAAATATCAAATATTTTTAATCTTTTAATATTCGGTAGCTTGAGACGCTAGCATGCGTAGCCAATTTGCCGAGCATAAATACATTGTACGTGCAGTAGAAGAAATCTGAAACAAGAGAACTTTATAGATTCAAGAGTTCATGTTGGTATGGACTTACTCCGACTCTGGCTGGAAATTAAGCCTTAAGGGCAGCTAAGAAACTAAGCCAGTAATACACTCTATTGCGTTCGACGATAGGAGAACGCATCCTAATCTTGCGGTGGCCTGTGGTCCCATGGTTGTCCTGTGAACGCGCAAGTGAAAGTGGTTCTATGTGTCGTATTATGTATGTATGTCGGTATGTGGCAAGTTGGCCTCGATCTCATGTGATTAGACATTAGAAAGCAATTAATTGCGTCACAGCAACGTCAACAAAGACAGCGCGCGCAAAAACAATTCATGAAGCCGATACGCTAGGCTGTAAACAATTTTTGTGTTCGACGTTAGGAGAACAAATTCAAATCTTGTGGTGGTATGTGATCCCGTGGCTGTCCAGTGAAAGTCGTTTTATGTGTCGTTCTATGTATCTTGGTATGTGGCAGGTTGCCTAATTAATGACGTCGCAGTTTCTTTGCGAGAGACCCTGGGAACGAGGTTGATTCGTTCTAACGATCTTCTTCGGTTTGCGTTTTCGAGTTTGCCCTGTAAGTTGTACTGAAAAATAAACGTTTCGGCAGTCCTCCTTTTAACAGAAGTAAAAAATTGATGTGCTGCCTCGTGCACTGTTGGATTGAGATTGTTTCTCTAATAGTTTCAAGTGATGTTGGATGCGCGCTTTATGTTGCACACGCGGTCGTTTCAAATTTGTATGACGATATAAACAGTCGTGTAACTCGGATTACGTTTGCTAGCCTTATCTTGGGTATCTATTTTGGGTCGAACGCACTCCCCTAATCTCTGATTATTACTAGTTTTATAAGAATATGTTTTTCCGAGCCAGGCTGAATATTCTTATTTTTCTGCCGATTTTAGGCTGGAAACATTCTTATAAACATTCTTAAATAATACCGTTTGACATTTCCATTTTAGCATGTATTACGGTATCAATTTATGTACCGTTCATCGAACTGTCATAAGCATCGAACATTTGGCTAGTGCAGGTTTTTATCGATTTATTGGGCAGGCTAGTTAAAAGTTTTGCGGTTCAATAAAGTAAAAAAACATATTTAATTGTATTGTATTTACAAATTTTCAACTCAAAATTATTTTCTTTTAAAAATCTCAGCCTCGGGTTTATTCTTAAAATATTCTTAAAAATTCACAAATTTCAGCCTCTATAAAATAAAAAGAGTGTATCAAATATTTTTAGTCTTAAATTATCCGTAGCTTGAGACGCTTGCATGCGTAGCCAATTTACCGAGCATAAATACATGTACGTGCATTAGAAGGTTTCTGAAACAAGAGAACTTTACTTATTCAAAAGTTCATGTTGGTTTCCTCAACACGGAAAAGATTCCGGAAAAGATTCCGCTAGCGTATAGCATGCATAGCCAATTTACCGAGCATAAATACATGTACCTGCATTAGAAGGTTTCTGAAACAAGAGAACTTTATTTACTCAAAAGTTCATGTTGGTTTCCTCAACACGGAAAAGATTCCGGAAAAGATTCCGCTAGCATGCATAGCCAATTTACCGAGCATAAATACATGTACGTGCATTAGAAGGTTTATGAAACAAGAGAACTTTACTTATTCAAAAGTTCATGTTGATTTCTTCAACACGGAAAAGATTCCATCACATTTCATTTCTTTTAGTCTAAGACTTCCCGTCCGGGGTCACGAGAAAGATCACGGATCAAATGAGTAAAACATATGAGATCCCATGTTCAGAAATGTTTTATTAAAGACAATAAAATAATTTTAGACTAAATAAAAGATTTAATGCAATGAAGTTTATTCATCTAACACGATTGCGGTTGTTCTTATTTTAGCCCATACATTTTCTTAAATTTTGGGGGCAAATCTCAGCCTCAACGTCCTTATAAGAATGGTTCTTATAAAAAAAAGAGTTTATATTGGGGAGACTGGCCGCAGGATGGCAGACCGTTTCAGGGAACACTGCAGGGATGTGATCAACGTTCCTGTACCTGCACTTTTTAACCAGCCGGATCACTTCCGACACTGTCACTGTCTTGAAAGCAGGCCTGGTTAACCAACAGCAACGCAAGATATATTTTCAAGGACGGAACTGGCACCGAGTGGACTAAATCACGACTTCAGCCTCACAGAATTGACTTTGTCTTATCACGCGCTGTCGCGCGCGCGGCAACATGTGTGAGCTTGTATTTCAGATCTTGACACCCAGTCAGACTCGATCCGAGCAAATTTGTTTGTGTAATTAGCGTTGTCTCCAAATAGTCACCTTTTCTTGTTCACTTTTCATGTTTCTCACCTTTTGATGCGCATAATTGTAGATCTCCCCCTACGCATTTCACTTGACAATGACATCCCGAAGATGTCAAAACGTTGAATTTTATTATCGCTAATTTTTGTATTGAAAATTTATCCAAAAGCGCTTTGATTATCGACATTATCAGATCGTTAAACGTTTTTTTTTTACTTTCAAAGGCATGTATGTGTGAGGCGAATGACGACGGTAACATAAGGGATCAACAACAAGAACAACAACACTTTTCCTTGATACTCTCATCTTATTTTCGTTATCGCGAAAAAAAATCAGTTATACACTCTTATAGAGTACATTATTGCCACGAAATCAGTGAGTTCAAAAAAGGCCAGTTTATCTCAAAACATGCTTCTTTTCCTCTCTGTCTGGTATGCTTGTCAAACAGGATCAAAATGTCGAGGAGTGATATTTATTTATCGAGTTGCCATATTTATGTCCACATTGCATTATATATATCCAAAGTGCAATATGTATGTCCAAAACTAATATATATATCCAAAAATCCGGCGACCTGTTCTCGTTGTGTATATTACAATCAAATGATTTCACATATTTGGATACAGTTTCGATATACATATTTCGCGGGCTTTTCTCGATATATATATTTCATGCGTTCTATTTCGGTCAGTATTGCATGTAAGTCTACATGACCTGTCCCGCATCCCGCAGCAAAACAATATGGCGGCTCGGTGGATACCAAACATCGATTCCTTTTTCGATTCTCTGGTGGGAGTCATACGAGGAGCAAGAAATCACTTGTCAACCAACCAAGCCGACAGTGCAGAATTCTGGTGTCGCAGACTTGACGATTATGAACGAACTGTGAGGTTGTTGTTAGCTAGAGTGATGGAATCGCGGCCCGATCAAGTTAATTTTGTGCGAGATTTGGCGTTGTTAATGGATACAATGGGAAATCTTAGAGAAGCGCTTGATGCTCGAAGTTTTCGTGGACAATTTGAAGTCGAAGGACAAGACGCTGTTCAAAATCTTTCCGCTGTAGACCATACGGGAAGAACGGGAAGACCAAGCCGTATCTCATAACTGACACTCAAATTAGAATGCTCAGAGAGGAAGGATTTCGATGGGCTGATGTGGCACGTTTATTGGGAGTTTCTCCAATAACGTTACGAAGAAGAAGAGTAGAATTTGAAATCAGGGGCGGATCCAGGGGGGGGGTGGATTGGGTGGCTAGCCACCCCCCTTGATCCATCAGAAAAATGAAAATAAACTTCTTAAAATAGAAAACAACGACAATGTCCATCCACCTTTCATAGTCAGGCGGCCGTTCAAAGTTAAGGACGGCCATTTTTCCAAAATAGGAGATTTTCGACAGCCTTTTATACGAACTTCTGACTCAATGTAACAAAACATGTGTGTATAGTTTTAAAAAATTAGATTCCTTTTAGCTTTCAAGAGTTGTTTTAGATTTGCTGGAATGATTTTCTTCTCCAATTACATCTTTTATTAGCGAGTTTTCTTACCGTTTTTTCGCATCGAAGCAATTTCACAAGCAAGCAAAGTCGCCAAAGTTGTCGCCAGGCCACTTTGCCAAGGGCTAATTTCCACGCACGTGGGTGAGCAAAAAAAAAAAAACGTATATCTGTTCCTTTCTGTAAGTTCGTGACCTGTCAACTTTAAATTTCAATCACTCTTCATTTAACATAACATAATTGACAGCTGTATAATGCTGCTCAGAATCGCGGAAATCACGTCTAAGAGGCTTCAACTTTTCAACATTTTCTGAGGGGGCATGCCCCCAGACCCTCCTAGGGAGATGGAGCCTACGGCTCCATGAAATATGGGCCTGAGACCCAAAATAATTTGCACTCCCACTTTCAAAAACTGCCTTAAAGCCTGAAACCCCCTTCTCCCATAAAGAAAACTTGAGCTTGAAAAATATAGTAAACAAAAATATTGGTTAACAGCCACCCCCCTTTGAAAAATCCTGGATCCGCCCCTGGAAATGCCTCTTGGCAACAACTTTGATGACATTCCTAATGACGTGCTGGATAATCTAGTAAGTGAATTACTTCATAGAACACCTCAGGCAGGCCGTCACATGGTGCAAGGAGCGCTGAGAAGTCGGGGTCTACGAATACAGAGAGAAAGAATTCGCGATATACATATTTCGCGGGCTTTTCTCGATATATATATTTCATGCGTTCTATTTCGGTCAGTATTGCATGTAAGTCTACATGACCTGTCCCGCAAGATTACATTCCGTAACGTTGAAGTAATCGGGTCAACTCCGAAACTGTATCCAAATGTGTGAAATCATTTGATTGTAATATATACAACGAGAACAGGTCGCCGGATTTTTGGATATTTATATTAGTTTTGGACATACACATTGCACTTTGGATATATATAATGCAATGTGGACATAAATATGGCAACTCGATAAATAAATATCACTCCTCGACATTTTGATCCTGTTTGACAAGCATAGTCTGGCTTAAAACCTAAAGTAATCTGTATATATCTCCGTATAAATTGACCAAAAGTTCAAACATTTTTATTATATTATTTTTCTCCATCCCCTAAAACTACATTAAGCAAAATCTCGAAACAAAGCGTTATTACATTTAATTTCTAGCTGCAGCTAGAAAGTGACCTATAATAAGACGATTTCGAAAAAATCTTCTTGACTAATAATATGGTTGGAAACATGTCAGGACTTCTCAGATGTAGAGAGCGTAAACATTGCAGCACACTCTGCCCCCATTGTCGCGTTCACCATAATCAGCCAGATCTTCACCGTACCACAGGCGGAGCTGCTGACCCAAGTGCACCGAATAAGAGGAGAAAAATGGCAGGACAATCTCAGGGGACATGGAGTTATATCCGGGAATCACAGCCCACTTTCCAGCAGTATGTACATGTGTATTTGTAATGAACTGACTCAGCGGCAAAATGACCTCATTGTTAGATGTTGTTATAACAACATTAACAAATTTTCTTAAGTAGTTATCGAAATCGATGCCACATCCCCAGAAAGAGTAATGGTGGACACTGCTAGTGCTACATGACACGTAACCGCTCCGGTGGACCAATTTTATGGCAATTATGTTGCCACCGCGTGGGACGCTGAAACCGCCAAACTGGCCATTCTTCGCACCAAAACACACCAGACGAGAATTCAGTTTGAGCCAGGAATCCAAGAGTTGAAGAGCATGAGATAATTTAAATAGTAAATTAAGTCAGAATTTAAATTAATCTCTTCAACAACAAGACGGTCTAGGTCGCTCCCCGTCGGGGAAGGGAGAGAGTGCGTGACCGCGAGTGACTTGGATCGTCAGAGATGCTGGCTTCTTGTGAGGATTGTAAGGAAGCTTTTACAGCTTTTCGCTTTTCGGTAACGGATAAAGCTTCATGTTTTCGACAAATACTAGCAACTGATAACTGCTACAAGCTTTAAGCCTGCAACTGATAGCGAGACGGCTAACCAAGAACTTAAACCAACGAATACTACTTAATATGTCTACTACCTTGTGACTGGCTGATGACATCTCTGCAGGTCACGGTGAGGAAAATCAAGAAGAAACGCAAAGTTGTCTTTAATTCCATTTTGCAGATAATCTAAAATATGAACAAAAGAAGATAACGTATTGAAGATACTTAAACGGTGCAAAACGTACAGCAATGACACATTTTTTACTCTCACACGCTATGCTTCATGCCGAGACTTACAGTATGTACATATGTTTTCGTTATTTTTTCCTGCTCTTGTAAGTGGCGAGCATAAAATTTCATTGCGAAAGAAAAGTTTTTCAAAGATCAGGCATGAACTATTATTGTAACTCTTTCCCCAAAAATAATCTGTATTATACGAGCAGTCACGGATAAATGTAAAACCTGTCGCTTATTGCAAAAAGAAGAAAAAGAGGCGAACTTTCACTGTGGGTGCCGCGAATTGAGTAAAAAGGTTAAAAGTGTCAATTTATTGCCATATGTTCAGCAAATGGGTGAAGGGGGGGGGTGGGGGGGGAGGGTCCCAATCACGAATCACGAGCCTTTTTTCCTTCAAATCACGAATCACGCACGAATATATTTTAGACCATTCTACGAGTCACGTATATAAATTGACATTGTTGAAGAAAATGATCTTTAACGAATTAGTTCATTTGCCTAGAATTTACCTTTCAATGACTTGTATCAAGATTTCATCTTTCAGGCGAGCTAACAGTGCGCGAAAAGTCCTAAAAACCCACAAATTGACCCATAGTTAAGAGGGGACCCTCTAACATTTTTCTAACCGATGGTTGAGCCAAAAGAACGCGTCCTCCATACATGGTCAATAGGGAGCTTTAGCTATGATGACGGCGACGCCGAGGACAACGCCTGGTGCAAAATGAATTTATATTTTACTCGAGAATCTTGCGATTATCCAGAGGTATTCAGTGTATCTATTGGTTTAGGAACTAGCCCAAGCTGAATGTGTAAAGAAAGCGTCCATCCCCAAATAGACATACGGAAATTTAGCTGTCATTGTTCACGTTCTCCAATATACGCAATATTTGGTCATTTCACGTTGTTGTTTCGCAGAGAACGGCCAAGAAATGTACCAGGATTGAAAACGCACGTGCAGAGTTATTATTTTGCTAATTAAACCTTTTGTTTGGTGACGTTCTCGTTCACGTTGCCGTCGTGGTTTGCTAAAGCTCCCTAATGTTTGGCTTCATAAATCGTGTCGTTTGTCAATTTTGGTTTATCACCTTACAATGATTTATGTGTAGGTAATTTTATTTTCGGTTTTTACGAACGATTTTTGTCGGACTCGGCACGTTTCACGGCCAGCAGATCACACGGATATATATATAAGGCTTTGGTAGATTGTGCCCGAAAAAAAGCACATTATGCTTTTAGCAGTGCTCATATTTTTTGGAAATTATGCCAAAATTATGCTACTTTCTGAAAATTATGCTCTCTGTCACCGGAATTATGCTACTTAGATTTTAAGGAAAATAAAGATCACCAGTAGTTTAACTCTATCAATTTTAACTCAAATGAACATTTATATAGTCCACCTTCCAGTCTTACAGTCTTTGGCATCGCAAATACGCATGTGCGCACCTCGAAAAGCCAAATGATTACCAAATGATATCCAAATCAACCGTTTCTGGGTTCTGAAATCTGAATCCGGGTCAGAACTCATATACTTGTTTTAGACGCCATCCAGACAAAGCCCTCAGTTCAGTATAAAGACAAATAAAACAAATAAACAAATAAAAAATTGAAAATCGAAAAAAAAAAACTCAGAAATGCACAGGGTGACCTGGAGTCCGGACCATATTTGACCATGGGCCTTAACACAGACCTCAATATTTTTCCAAAAACAATACAGAAATAAAATAAAAACTGAATTATTCTAGAACAATTTTTTTTTGTTTTCAACGCATAAACGCTCGGATTATGCTAGCAGTGCTAAACTGAAATTAAAGCTTAAAATTTTGCTTAATTATGCTTAAAATTATGCTAGCACAATCTACCAAAGCCTATATGCTGGACTGACAATTCATGGATCCCGGCTAGATTTGAGCTGCTTTTACGTGTCACGGGCTATATTTTTTGCTCAAATAACGCGTCACGCATATTACCCCTTTAAAACCTCTGGTTCAAATATCACAGATATATTCGACATTTCAGCAGTTTCACTTCCTTCTTACACAGCAGATTCAGAAACAGCGAATTGAGACTTTCGTTAGTCCTGAGAATCGCCTCAAAATACATAGAAATATATAACCCTTCCAACAACAGTTAACGAAATCCAAACCAGTACCGCCGTTGTTTCGCAGATTGTATAATAAATTAATCTAGTTCAATCTCGAGTTAGTAATTCTGTGGTGTTATAAACTTGACTACTATTGCTCCTGAAATCAACATGAAATGCAATCTCCTTTCCAGACAAAAACGTTCAGTTATAAAGCAAGGGCGACGTAATAGCTAAACACTGCTAACAAAAAGACAAAATCATACCAAAGTACATAGATCAGTAATAGACTTGACTGCAAGGATTCTGGCTTGGGAGGAACCAAGGCTTGTGGATGATTAGCCTCCTGCGCAGACGCTTTTTGGGCTCGTCACGCTATCCTCACCCACGAGGGGGAGTATCGCGTGACGGCCCAAAGAGTCTGCGGAAGCGTAGTGGTGGATGGGCCTGTGTGCAAATGCTGAACTCGATACTTTAACTTCTAAGTTATTGATTTCTAACAACTGCGTTAAGTTTGCCAAACCTAGATTCCTGCTCTGGAAGATAATATTATTTACTTATTCATTTAGGACTTCCTGTTTATTTATATTTACGTATTTACCTGACAGTTCCCGTTTGGGGTCGCGAAAGAAGAAAAATTTAAAACATGATTGTTAAAAGACATGACCTGTTCAGAAACATTTAACCGTTTTGTCTCTGTTTACTAATGAATAGAATCTTTCTCTTACCTAAACATCCAACCCACAGTCTGCGTTTTTATGTTTCAAACCAGATACACTGAATTTTATTAGCCTGCGTCGCAGACGAACTATAGTCCAGTATAGTATGGATGATTTTGTGACACGTCCGGCTGCAACGAAGGCTAAATTTTATCAGTCCCCCGTATACTCTTGTATAACGCTTAGCTTGGCCGAAGCAGTTAAGAAGGTCAAGATGGAAATGTGGCCCTTCACTTTGTGTCGCCCTTATGCGTGTATGATATAGGACCGATACTGCGTAAATAAACAAGTGACAAAAGAAATAGCTTGTTTTGTTTTTTAAAGGAAACGGGAGATTTTGCCAACTGACCCGCCACACATAAAGATATTGTCAGGGAAGACTCTCAAGAATAGCAAACCCTGGCTATTTGTCAAGACAACGCGTAAACTAGATCATGTAGCAAACAAAACCAAATCAGATTGGATTTGGATTTTTGGCAAATCCTAATATCAGTAATTGACAAGGACTTTGGCTTGAAAATATCGAAACCGCGTGTGCAGCTGACAGAACTTATTTCTTAATCTACAAACATCCCGTAAATTGAGACGCTACCAGGCTTGGCCAATTTACCTATAGCATAAATGCGTGCTGTAGAAGGTATCTGAAACAAAAGAACTTTATCTATTCTAAATTCATTTTGGTTTCTTCATCATTAACAAGGTATATATATCATGTGTCTTTTAGCATATGACTTCCTGATCACCGTACATTTCTTTTTAATTTGTTCAGAGAATTTGCTGGTACCAACACAGTGCCTCTGTGTGATTTTTTTTTACAATTTTCATCCCCTGTTTTGGTCATTTATCGATTTTGTCATTTATTCGACGTTAATAATTTTTTGGGAATAAAACGGTTTACATCATAGAGTTATAATGGGTCTCTAAGTTTCTCATGAGTAACAGTTCCTTTGCATGTAGGGAGTATCCTAAACTTTTGCTGATTTGATTCGCGTTTTTATTGCATGCATAGAGGGGTCTATGTGAGCTAGGCGAATGATAAAAACAACGAAAGCAACAACAACAACTCTTTCCTTTGATACCCTCATTTTATTTTCATTTGTGTGGTACTAACGGTGTACAATATTGCCACAAAATCAATGAATTTAACCTGCAAAAGCTAACACAACCTCGTTCCCAGGAACGAGGTTAAAGCTAACACATTTTTTATTTTCTATCCCCTAAAACTGTTGTAAAGCAAAATTTCGAAGTCAAGCAGCGACTTAATTTATAATAAAACGATTTCGAAAAAATCTGCCTGACGCGCGCTTGTAGTTGTAAACTTGTTAGGGCTTCTCAGGCGTACAGAGCGTAAACATCAGCGCAGACTCTTCCTCCATTGTCGTGTTCGGTGAAATTCACCAAATCATCACCATACCACAAACGGAACTGATCGTCCGAGCGCACCGAGAAAGGCGAGAAAGACGGTAGGACAATCTCAGGGGACATGGAGTTATATCCGGGAATCTCAGACCACTTTCCATTGCCAAATGTGAAGAACTCACTCGGCGGGACAATGACGTGATTGCTTGATGTTGTTATGACAACATTGACATGGTTTTTTACGCCGCCAGCGTCACCACAGCCCCAGAAAGAGTAGTGGGAAACACGCCTTTTGCCACAGGTGACATAGCCACTCAGGTGCACCAATGTAAAGCCCGCAATCTTGCCACCGTAAGAGACACTGAAATCGCCATACTGGGTATCTCTTGTGCCAAAACACACTGGACGGAAATTCAGTTTGAGCCAGCGATCTAAAAGTAAAAGAGCATAGAATTATAAACGGTGAATATAGTACCTAAGCATTCCGATAGAAAATTAAAAGTAACTAACCTCGCTCGAAACTAGAACAAATATTAAACCACTTTATTTGAAACCGGTTAAAGAAGTTTTTTGTAGACCTCTTACAGTATTCGTTCTGAACGGGCGAGAATGACGAACACATTTCAAAATTAGGAATGCAGGAAAAAATACGTTGTATAATAAATATCGTATTTAAACATTTACATTTTTGCTCGCCACTTGAATTTTTACACGAGTCTTATCCGACCTCCGCACTCGAAAAAAAAAATGCAAGAATATCCACTGTCGACGTTACACAGTTTTAGCTATCGTAAGCATATTATTCTCAGCCGAATTATTTTACTTATTTTACTTGAAGGCACCCTAAATTTTTGAACTTGTATTCAACAGAGAGCGGATAAGCGTTCTGTGAAGCAGCTTTGACTACTTTCGACTCAAAGCAGTGCGACAAAGAATTAATTAAAACGGCGGTAAAACATTCGCTATAACTAATAGTGCATGGCAAACCTGTGTAAGGTCTCCCAGCATTTCTCTTCGTGATCTTAGAAGTATCGTCCTGACTGATCGAGCGATCAGAGCTTCCCTTCCCAAGCGATTCTGTGTTCACCAAAGGCGCGTCACTTTTGTCGACATCCGTTGGAATTTTCGCGGCCAGCGAACCAACAGTGAAAACGAATAGTCCAGTGGGTTAGTGCTACATTTTGCGAAAATCGTTACAGACCGGACAAAAGCACCAAACTTGGCATACGAAGACCTCTGGCCATATCATTTCCAAAAATATGATGCTCCAAAAAAAATATTTGCACTTAAAGGCGAAAATGACGTCATTTGTTACGTCACACTTGTGTCTGGCTGTTTTTGATTTTGTGTGTTATATACTGATAAACAACATGTTCGGGTAGGGGCTTTCTACCGCTTATTCGGACAGAAAAGAGCAAAACATTTTGGCAATACTTTTTAAAACAATAATTTCAATTAAAACACGGGGCTCTTCATAAATTGTAAATATTTTTGTTGCCTTTTTGCCGGATCGCGCGAAGGGCATTATTCTTAATTTTGTTAATTATCTGACCGCAACACTTTTTCTTTAATGGATAAACTCTCGAAAACATTCCGATAACAGTGCTGTTATTTTAAGAGAAAAATTAATTTTTGTGAGACAGTTTTAGCTCCTTTAGGAGCTGTGATAATATTACGCGCCTGCAAAACATCAGCGGGAGTTAAAGAAAACTACTCGCCTGGAAAATTTCAGCGGGAAACGTGTGTGACTGGATTGCTGCAGCCGGGTAAGTTGCATCGTAGTTTTATACCTTTTTCAAACAAATATGTACAATACGAAATATTCTTTTAAAAATAATTCTGACTGTTATGCATTTTCTTGACGAAGAGGACGCGCTACCACGTTGCTTATTATTTCCTCATTTTCATATCTTATTCAAATACAAGAAACTGGTTCCAAGGATGCAGTCGTACACTCTTCGGCTTTAGAAGTGTAAAGTCGCTGTGTATGTGCCTGGTACTCTTCTTTTCTAATCGATTCCCAAATTAGCAGGTTTAGATTCTATTCTGGTGAGCTTTATCTGCGAAGAGTAAGCTCAGATTTGTTTATTATTCACATTACAAGCGGTCAGTAGTTCCACGTGGCAAAATGAAATTGACCACTATTGCTGCACGAAAAAAGACAAACAAAGCACGCATTATAAAGGTACGAATTTCCCACCTAAATTCGGTCTACAAAGGATTCTTGAAGAACTGAAGAACTTTTGTTTCTCCACTGCAAATATATTTTTTATATATTTTGTTTTGATTTCTAGAGTTCATGATACAAATTACAATTTATTACATGGTAGGTTTGTGTTTTTTAGAACAGTATGAGACTATGGACTGGACATTATGTGCTATATGCCAAGAAAAAACATCGGAGCCGCTTTCAAGCCCACAGCATTCTGCAAACTGGCGTGATCCTCTTTGTGTATACAGAGATTTCATTGAAAATTTGACAGAATTCGAAAAATTAAATGCAGTTCCTGTAAAGTCTGGTATCGCATCAACAGATGTATCCGAGAGATCCGCAGAGGCCTTCTTGAGAAACAAGGCATTATGGCATCGCTCTTGTCATCAAAAATTTAACAACTCGAAACTTGAAAGAGAGCAAACCAGGAAACACAAATTAGAGGCAGCAGCGGAAAATGGCGACGAAAGCAAAGATGGTGAAATACGCCGATCAAAACGAAAGTGTTTTGAAAGTTCCCGTGACAGCAGTAATTGTATTTTCTGCGACCAGAATTCGGGAAAGCTTCATGAATATAGCACATTTTCATCAGATACGTCGATTAGAAACATGGCCCAGGAAATGCAAGATACGGTTATGGTGGCTAAAATCAGTGGTGGCGACGTAGTAGCTATCGGCGCTAAATATCATCTTCAGTGCCTAACTGCCTATAGAAACAAATATCGCTCGTATGTCAGACAGCATGAAACCCGGCAAAATATCTTAAGGGAAAGAAGCAAAGCTAGAGTATTTGCTGAACTTGCATCATACTTAGAAGAATCGCTTAATGCAGGAATTTCCATCTTTCAGTTGTCCGAACTGCATTCCTTGTATGAAAAGCGTCTGAAGGAACTCGGAGAAGACATTTCCGTCAACAAAACTCGTCTTAAGGAGAAGCTACTCGATCACTTTTCTAGTATGGGATTACAGGAGCAATCTGATGGAAAAAATACTGTTCTAGTATTTCCTGAAGGCATGCAACAGATGATCAAAGATATGTACTCTAATCGTAACTATGACGATGAAGTGCTTCTATTGGCTAAGGTTGCAAAGATGTGCCGGAATGAGATTCTTTCTGTGAATACTTCGTTTTCTGGAGCTTTTTCACTGGATTGCCAATGTAGCATCACACCAATCACAAACGAGCTTGTTTCCATGATTTTATATGGGTTAAACATTGAGCGAGCGAACGAGCGAACGAACGAACGAACGAACAAACGGGCGGGGGAAAAGGGAGGAGTTGGTTCCTTCCCCCTACCCCCTCCCCGTTTCGCACACTCGCACGTTTGTTCGCCCCGCGCGAATGGTAAGGAATCGACACTCTGCAGACTACTAATAAGGGGAAATAAAGATTTCAGGAATTACATGTTAATAGTACTTTGTACCTCCCATTCTAGACTGCAGTCTGTGTAAACTTATTTGGAAAGATTTTTCCTTGTAAGTTCCTGGTTCTCTTCTGGAAAGAACCGTATCGAGCGGTCCGGGTTCGATCCCTGTCCGGGGTCATTGCCTTGTAGACTCCTTGTGTTCCTGGGCAAAACACTTTACTCTCACAGTGCCTCTCCACCCTGATGTACAAAAATGCACCGGCGAAATTAACGCTGAAAAGTAGCCCTGCGATAGGCTAGCTTCCAATCTGTGGGGAAAGGGTAGACAGGTAGAATTACTCGCCCTAATACGATTTCTATGTTTGTTCGTACAATTTGCATGTTTGATCATTTGACGAAGCGAGAGAAGTTGTGCATAGGAAATAACGAAAACATGCAATTTGGAGACATCCATTCGTAACTAGAAAAAAACAACACAATTTTAAAGACTCTAGCCATGTTTTATTTCATATACTGGATTGTTTTACACTCCAGTGCATCCAAGCCTCACGTTTTAACAATAGGTCTGAAGCAACCTATACAGAAGGTTGTACAAAGAGCGATGACGAATGTTGATTGCGTCATCAATATGGACAACATCCTTCACGCTGAAGTCTCCACCCCAGCGAAGAACTCGATTCTGCCGAATTTTGGAGATGAAGCACTTGACTCCTGGTGTGTGTTTGCTGACGTCTCCAAGGCATGTACTGTTGCAGAGTTTGCCTCCATCCTTCAGGTTCATGTCAATTGCATGCCCCACAAAGTGGTTGCTGATTTTAGAGGGTTTTACTATGGCACCGCTGATTGTCCCTCCAGTGTCTTTCCTGAAGGTGCTGGTCAGATGAATCTAAAGAAACGAAACCATTTTAGCCAAATTTAGACATACGAAAATGGCCACCAAATACACCTTTTTCCAATATGACAGAAAACACATTTATACTTTTGTTTTTATGTTTATTGGCTTTCGTGGCCTCGATCGCGTCTGCAGAAGTCGAAAGAATTTTTGGATTAAAACGAGGCCATGAAGGCCAATTAACATGAAGACAAAAGAACACAGGTTTTCTCGGCCATTTTGGAAAGAGGTGTATTGAGTGGAACATAAAAATAACTACTTAAAACAGTACTGAAACATAAATTATAACACAACAAAAACAAAAGAAGGTAATGATGGACAAAAATTGAAGAGGATGAAAACAGATTACGATATGTGTTTTTGAAATACTGCTAAGCTGAACAGTTTTAATACCGCCAAACCAAAGAACAAAATGAACAATCTTGTTTTTCTTTTTGTAACCGTGATGTACTGTTTGTAATAAAGCTATGGTTTTGTCATTTATACCCAAGGTAAATTAAAGTAAATTCTTCGCTAACATTGAGTTTCGTAGCGAGTAAATGGCAAAACATAATAACTAAGACTAAAATCAGCCGTGACACGGTCCCTTATACCCTGGTCGCCAGCGAGAATAATCCTCTGGTACCCAGGGTAGGTACCTTAAAGAAACAAGACAAATATTAATTTGAAGCAGGGGCGTAATCAGGATTTTTCCAGAGTTACTCACAATTTTTTAAATGCGCCTCCAACCCTTCCCACGCACAATTTCTCTCAAGTCCCAAATCTTTTTCAGGTGTCATGATTTAATTCTCTTTACCTTCAGAAACTTCCTTGGAAGTCTTCGGAAAATTTCGTTATCTTCATAAAAGTTCGGAAATGATCGGAAAAGTTCGTATGGCCTTCGAACAACAATCGGAGAATCTTCGGAAATCTACGGTTCAGAAAATGCTCAAAAAACAAAAGGTTGATAGAACGGAAAAAAGTTGCTCCAAATATGAAAACTTGCCGAGTAGTTTTGGGACAGTCTTAGACCCCCCACGTTCCAAAACGCTCCGTCGCCTCTGGGAGGTCATGTTACATGTGTAAGCGTTCTTACTTGACACGAAATGACAACTGGGTCGTAAAATTCTTTGTTTCGTTCTTGGGTTAATTGAAGTGCCTCGATCGCTTATCATTGCCAAAATGTTAGCGGTATCTCAGATCCTTGTTCAAAAATGAGTGGGGGGGGGGGGGGGGTTACCGCTGTTGTGCGCCACATTGTTTTTCATAGGCGTTGTTTTCCTTGAAAAAAGCACCTACATATACATTCTTGTACCCTAGTTAAGTTTTATTTTGGTACGCCCTTCTAAGAAATATACGAAAGAAAAATATCAATGTGCACATGCCTATATAACTGTTGATAGCTTTAATAGATGTTATAACGGTTTTCCTTTACAAGCACAAAGCTAATCTTGTGTCTTTTTTGTCAGGAAAAACTCAGAAAGACCACATTCAAACTCTATTTCCGACATAGCGCTCAGAAGTGGCGTCTTGAAACTGTTTATGTTACTGAAGCTACGCTCTGCAACACACGTTGACAGAGGATGCGCGAGAAGCATTTTGTCTTTTAATGGAAATTGGAATTGGAAGTAGCAGTGGCACAGCCATTGTTTGTATACTTTTTTTTGAGGGAGGAATACCAGAGAACCCGAAAAAAAAACCTTTGCAGCAAGGACGAGAACGAACAACAAACCCGACCCATCAATGACGCCGGTCCAGAATTCGAACCCGGGCCACATTGGTGGGAAGAAAGTTTCCACCTCGCATGTACTGTCTTTAAAAAAATCAATCACAGAACGTGGTAAACCAAAACCAGGGCAATTAAAGAATACTCTCGATACTCATGGAAAAACCACTCTACTTTAAAAAGATTACACCACACGATAAACCAACCTTCACGTTGCACAAGTAAGCATATATGTTCATCACTCGGATTGCAGGCATGAACCATGTGTGAACACGTCCTGTTCCCACATAGTATCCTCCATGGAACGTGGTAAGGTAACATGTTCCTAACAAAATATTGTTCCAATTACTATGCATGTGTCTTATCGACCTCAATAATGTGTTGGCGGAAAAAAGGGAGTGGTGGGACATATTCCTGACAGTTTACTTGCAAAGGAAGTATGGCGATGAATTGGCGTGCAAGATTTTTCTTCAAACGCTTTGTTTTTGATTTCTACTCACAGGTTAAAACTTCCCTTGGCTGCAATGAACTAATAATTTTTTTTGTTTCAAAATGTTTCGTAGTTAACCGTTGAGTTTTCGAATTCATTCTTGAAAAGGGACATATTCCTGACAGTTTACTTGAAAGGAAGAACGGTGAATTGGCGTGCAAGATTTTTCTTTAAACTCTTTGTTTTTGATTTCTACTCACAGGTAAAAACTTCCCTTGGCTGCAATGAACTATTACATTTTTTGTTTCAAAATGTTTCGTATTTTACCGTTGAGTTTACGAATTATCCTTGCAGGAACCAGAGGAATATAAAATTTTTAAGACCGACACGTACTTCTTCGTCGGTTAATATTCATAATGCGCCACGTCACATTACGAAACGGATTCTCGTACTTCCAAAAGACCCCGTGATTTAGTTCTTTATAAATGAGAAATCTAATGCTCTTAATAAATTCTGAGGCTGACTTATCTGAGCGTAAAACAACGCTCATAATGTACTTTATCAAGACGTTGCGACCGAGAACCTTCGGTCTTCTTCGGTTGTTAACATGGCAGAAAAAGCAACGGCTTTTTTTAACGGTTACACATTTGTACGAGTGAAATGAGAAATCTGCCAAGACGCAAAAAAGCGAAAAAGTTGTGAAAAACGACACCTAATTCCACAGTCAGTTTTGTATCATGAAGAAAATTCAAAGAGGATTTGTAGCGATTTGAAAATTTTAAAATAATCATTCAATCAAAGAACTCTTACCCGACTCCGCACTGAAAGGGAGTGCCAATAGCATCACAACACCCAAAATCAACTTTAAGTCCATAATGTTTCGCGTGGTACGAACGCCTGTCGAAGAAACAGCATAGACAGCAAGATAAAATATTTGAAAACCCGAAAACAAAGAGGAAAGTCGAAATTATGTTAACCAGTTGAGTCAGTTGGAATTTTCTAACTTGAAATATCGTAATTAAAGATGAAATAAGGTAGATCAAAAAGTCCTTGATTTCAAAAGCGTACTCAAAAATATATTAAACAGTATTATTAATTCTTCGTATATTTATTAACATCCAAATCAGCAGTTGTAGCCATTATTTTCTGAACTTCTTAAAAAGGTGCGGAGATGACTTATTTTATTTTTCTTTGAAAATATCTAGTAGTAGTATCTAGGAGCAGTATCTAAGTCTATCCCCGATTAACCAGAAACATTCCTCAAACGATTCCGTTTCAAATAAAGACAGTTTTAATTCTTTAACATGAATTAAGAAGTCCTTTAAAAACCTTTTACTACTTCCCCAAGTGCCTGTTCGCGTCCGGTAATGAGCAAAGCGTTTCCCTGGCTTCACGACCTTTATAACATTTTTCAGTCGCCACTGTAAAATACAAAAAAAAAACTCGGAATAGATATCTATATAACTTACCCTTCTAAGAACTCAGCGCCTGGTTGTAAGAACGAAAACAGAAGCTAGAACAAATAAGAAAACAGGATATCAAACACGTTAAATGTAGAATTAACGTGATTATCATTTTTAAAGCGACTATAAAAAAGCTATATTTACTTCTTGCTGTTCAAAGCTGAATGAATTTCTTCCTTGAACAGTGATCGATCTTGTTCACTCGACAATTTTTTTTCGTAGTGGATCTGTCCAATGGCATTAAACCAAACAGTTTTCTTTGATTTTTTTTGTGTCACGTTTGCTTTCGGGCATTAAGCTCGCAGAGACATAATCACGACGTATTGTCTGTGCGAGATTCTACCTGAACAAAGATAAAGACATTAGGCCCAACAAGAAGTGATACTACATTTTTTTTAATTCTTGTTTAAAAATTATTCTAGAAAATTTTGAGGAGATTAGATTTATTAACAACTAACAGCATTCATTTTTTACTTACAATTCCAAACGTCAATAAACGTTCGAGAAGACCAGTTAAGAGTGAAAAAATAAGGTGAAAAAGCTTTGTCATTGTCGGACACTTAGCAATTGTCAAAACTGTGCGACAAAAAAAAATACAGAACTTCTTTTTTTAAACTTTGAGACCGATGTGTCTGTGTTTATCAAACAAAATCGAGTCTGCCAATTGCTTGTCACGATGAGTTTTAAAATAGGCTGTGTTTATAAACCTGGCTACGCACAGTCTATATTTACCGAACCAAAAAAAACAAAACAGGCACTTGACTGTTTCAATACTTTATCACGTTTCTCGACTACAACATTTTTCACAGATGAAACTATTTTTCAGCTTTTTCTTAATCACTGAGATTTGTCAGACCAACAAAAGCAC
Organism: Oculina patagonica; assembly: GCF_052425735.1. Taxonomy (NCBI): domain Eukaryota; kingdom Metazoa; phylum Cnidaria; class Anthozoa; order Scleractinia; family Oculinidae; genus Oculina; species Oculina patagonica. The sequence goes on from NC_135767.1 coordinate 23,138,340, forward strand.
TAGCTAATTATATTTTATGTATTTTCTTCTTGTTGGCAATAGCGTTGGTTAGAATGATAAGCTTAGTTCCATTTATTTGTCAAACGAAATGTCATCTTATAGCCGGCACTATGCCCAAACTGTGTAAACTGGCTTGGCGGCAAAACGATGTAATTGGATGACGTTGATATGACAACATTAGTTAGATCCCTCAAGCTGTAACCACAGCCCCAGAAAGACCAGTTGTTAGGGTCGGCAGTTTTACAGGACTCGTAGCCATACAAGGAGAGTTGAATCTACCATTATGTATAAGTTTTATTTAGATACAGGATGAAAATCCGTCTTCTTTGTTCTTTTGTACTTTGGTAAGTTAGTCGGAGATATATAAAAAATAGCTTGTATCAAGTTGTGGGTGCCGCAGATTGAGGAAATTATATTATACATTCAATGTTCACATCTCACAGATATATATTAGACTTGGAAGCACTCTTCGGACAAAAGATGTTCAGTCTGATTGCTGTACTTTCACAGCATGTCAAACAAAACTACTCTTATGTCGATATTGTTTCTTATACAATCTTTGAAAAGTTCTAGAGCTTACTCGAATCGTTTTGTAGCAATTAATGAAACTAATTAAATCACAAGAAGTTCTGTGGTGTTAATAAACTTGACTTTTATTGATAGTCTTAAGACCTGCTAAGACCTGGAGAAGATCAACTGAGGAGGTGTTAAAGAAAGCTAACATCAGCTGGAACGCAGCAGAGAAGGCGGCAGAAAATAGAGTTCGGTGGCGAAGCATTGTTGACGCCCTTTGCTCCACGAGGAGCCTAAAGGAATAAGTCAGTAAGTCACTATTGATAGTCTAAAAAATTTAAACCTAAAATCCGTGAAATATAGTCTCCTTTCCAGAAAAAAAAAAAACATAAAACTAAGTATAAAAAAATTGTGTATAGTAATAAAAAAGCTAAACGACGAGGCCTTAGTGGGTGGATGCAAATTTATGGTTAAGGCCCGGCAAAAAGAGGAAACATGTTTTCATAAGTGTTTCCTCGGTTTGCCATGGTTCCATGCCGCACGGAAGCACGGAATGTTTCTGCGATGTTGCATAAGCACATTTGGCTTCCTGGAGACAAAAATTGACGCTGAAAACAATGCTTCCCGTGTGGCAAAACTGGGAAACATTCGCGCGCTACGGGTGTTTCTGGAAACATGTTTCCTCGTTTTGCCAGGCCTTTAAGGACGTTCGCGTGAAAATCTTCCAACTTTGCAATTTTTCTTAAACTTTCACCACTGCTAGTTTACAAGTTATTTATGTCAGAAATGTAAAAAAAAAATGGGGGCACCGAATTCGTTTTCGAGATATAATATCTGAAAGAAGACGCTTATTTGGATAAATTTGATTTCATCACTCGACATGATCTCTGCAGCTTCTGGCAACAAAATATCTTGAATGAATTGATGCAGGCCACCTTCCTTTATCCCAATTTATTTGAGTGGGTCTAATGTACAAATATATTCACTTTTAAAGTCCCTTATAGTAAACCTTGTCTTTAACAATTGGATTTGCAAACGTTCAAAACAGAAAAATGCTACAAAATTGGACTGATTCGACCGCTCGCGGGAAGAGAAAATGAAAAAATAATAATCTTCTAACATTCAAATTTGGCTCATTTTTTGTCAATCGGTAGAAATCTATCCCAAAAGGTTATATATCCCGAAAAAAATGGGGGTCACCGACCGTTTAAGAGAGTAAACTGCAAGCGAAGTTGACACAACGGCTACCCACCCTATATCATTTATGTGAGTCTTATGTGTTTGGAAAGATTTCTCAGCGCGCGCGCTCATGCATGACGTGACGTGACGTTGCGACATGAATTACGTGCGCAGTAAGGATGCGCACAAACATTTAGCGCGAACGTCCTTAAACATATTACTAGAAACAAAATTATACCAAAGTAACACGATCAGCAATTGACTTGGCTGCAAGGCGTCTGAGTTGAGAACAACCAAGGCTTCGGAGGTTTGTGCACTCAGGCAGGTTTTGGGTAGGAAGTGACGCCCAGGTCTCCAAATTTGGACCCCGTTTAATAAAAAAGTTGCATTAAAAAGATATTTCTTTCTAGAAATAGGCAAATTTTTAAAAACGACTTCTAGAAATTTGGTTAAATTTCATTAGCCCGATTTCGTGCATTCGAACTTTATGCGCCTTCGTCATAAAAATTCCGACCCCGATGTTAAGATATCAATTGTTGTCGACTGGCTGGCTTTGTTAAGACATTGAGTCAACTATTTTATGTATAAGTATCAGTTATTGATTTATGACAATAACTTCAGCTTAAAAATAACGTACCTTCAATGCAACTGACAGAACTGTAAAGCCAGCAATATCACATTCGTTCTTTTGCAAAAATTTCATATTTTGAGAGGCTAGTATGCAAAGAATTTAGCTAGCAAGAATGCGTGCTGTAACTACAGAAGACCTCTGAAACATAAGCATTTTATTCATCCAAAAGAAATAGATTAGGACGTATAGGGGATGTCGGTCCGGGCAACTGCGAAATTAGGGCTTCAAGACTTTACAGCGACCCTTCGTTCATGGCCTCGGTAAAAAGGAAATTAAATGATTATTTCCATTAGACTTCTTCCTTCTTCATACACCAGTAATTAACAAGGGAAAGGTGCTTGCAGGGATTTTCAAAACAAGAATTTCTGAACAGACATCGTGTTGAGATGCCTGAAAAAGGCAAAAATGACCGTTTATTCTTTGAGAATTATCTTTCAGTTTATTCCATTTCCTTTCACTTATCAGTCGTAACTCTTTTATTCCAGCTTCTATCAGATGGCGTTTGTGGACTTCCCTGAATCATGGTTCTTGTTCTAACTTCAGAAATACCATCTACCTTAAAGACAAAAAAATGCCGTTAACTAGTTTCATGTCTTTTTAATTTGGTTGTGGCGCTTGCAGCGACTGGGCCAAAACGAAATCAAAACAAAACAAACTTCTAGGCGTGTCGCTTTAAGGCGTGTGGTAACGAGGTGTTAGGGACTATCTTACGGGTCGTCTTCGAAGGTGCAAATTAACCACGGAAAACCAAAGTTGACGGTTAACGGCGATTTATTGCTTCAATTTAAGAATCAACGATGAATGATCAACGATCAAGGATAAACGATCGTAAACTGAAAATTAACAATATAACGAATTCTAATCAATTTAACTGAAATGTTGCGTAATACATGAACTAAAAGCGTGCCCAAAGCTACGTACTTCAAACGAGAATAATGCGGCTAAAATAACAAACAAACTAGAATAAACTACATTTAAAAACTAAACGAGCGAAATTCTAACATAACAAATGCACGATGGATACGTGTGGCTGATTTACAGCCCAAAGTACTTAAGTTGCTATTCTCAATGGTGGGCGTTCACTCCATGATCCACAAAGTGTTTGATCCAATTTACTCATTTTGCGATTATAAATCAATTAAAACTGTACAATAAACGTTCATTCGTGTACTTTCGCCCGATTACCATACAATTAAAACTAAACAAATTAAGAAGTTACTTACATATCGGTCCCGCTTGTGCCAAAGGTTAAGAATACGTCTAACGAAAGTACTTGTGATAAACTCGAATCTTGCAAAAACTCTATTTAAAAGGACGCTAAACGCGGCTTATATATGCGCATGGGGACGCTAGAAGGTCCGATTACAAAACCAATAGAAACGCAGATAAACATATAAACACTGTAACTAGGTTCGTAGCTAGGATCAATACGTATAACTATTGTTGTATCAAGATAATGAATAACGGAGTTAAAAATAATTACTTTTGGCTAGTATCCTTAACATTGGTTTAACTGATAATTCAGACATAGGATAATGATTCTCATAAATTATCATTAATGAAAACTTACTGATGGTAGATAAAAAATGAGTATTTTCCCGATAACGAAATATAAAATAGATTTCTTTTTTACGACGAACGTTACCCATAGTTATTTCATAAAAGCAATAAACTGCACTTTCCAGGGCTTTACTGGCGTAATAAAACCACTTGGGATGTTCGAAAAGCTTGTAAATCACTTGCCTACGGCTCGTGATTTTTTAAAAAAGCTTTTTTCGATTTCTCCCAACATCCCAAGTGGTTTCATTACGCCAGTAAAGCCAGGGCCAAACGAGAATGACAGTTGATGAGAGAACTCTCGCTCTCGTTTGGCATGGAACTCTCATCGACTCTCATGCGCTCTCATTGACTTTGAACGTGCTCAAATTTTTCATGAGAATCGATGAGAGTTTTCAGTTCTCTTTTTCAGAGCATCAGTCAATTGATTCAACTTTGTCCTCAAGGTGCAAAATATTTCATTCAGCTCTTGTTTTTTTTTTGTTTCAGAGTATTGATGATTTGAATATTGTCCTGTTGTTTAATACTTTTACTGCCGCCATCAGAAAGTTTAGCATTGAGGAATTACAATGACCCTGAACACTTGTGGAGAATCTTGAAAAAATATGTTTAAATAAAGGAAAATTGTTGACATAAAGGATGTTGTTCGTTATACGATTTCTCCTTGGCTTAATCATGACATCAGTTCACCAGGATCACTTTTTTTGTCAAGAGAGGCGAAACTACATTAGACGCCCAAAAATGAAATGATTCCAAACTTTTGTCAGAATTCAATGCAAATTGTTTAGACCCCAAGTTATCAGAGACAATTAAAACATTCTAAAAAGGCGCTTCTATAATAGTAAATCAGAAGACTCAAGTGGTCCCAAAGAAACTTGGAAAACAAGTAAGTCAATTACAGGAAAATTCCAAAAGAACTATGTTATCGACGAAATCAACGTCCATGGATGGAACACAATCAAAATGAAATTACTGATTTTTTAAATTGTCACTTTACGAACTCGGGCCTCAACTACCCTGACATCTTTCAAACGCTACTAAGGCCTTTACTTATTTCCAAAATGCAGATTCATCAGTTTTTCAATTAACTTATATTAAATTAAACCCACTGTTGTATTCACTTCTTCAAAACGTAGTTACAAAAAACCTAAGTAGCAAGCCTTCCCGTAAAAACAAAGAGCTTTTGAGGCATTTGGGCAGGGCGAGAGCAAAAAGAAATGGAAGGTGGGGAGGGGGAGGGGAGAAGGGGAGAGGACAGGAGAGACCGTTTTGTTTATTTTCCAATTTAACTTCTTACGTCTCGCCTCCAAAAAATTCTGTTGCTGAAAATAAATGGCAGAAATGGAAGAACCTTAGCGTCTCCACCGCGCATTTTAATGCAAGTTCGTTGGGTTAAACACAGCTTTTGTGGAATTCTTTCTTTTCTCGAAAAGACTCCGAATCGAGCGGTCCTTGGGTTTTTCAAATGTCCCGAAGTCATTTCGGGTCCGAGAGCTATTTTTCGTAACTTCCATTTCTATCAAATGGAGCCGGTTACATGTAAGCTTTGGCCAAAAACCTGTCCTTTACGTTTTATCAATGTAAAGTTTCATTGCTCACTTTTAAAATTTAATCGACAAAAACTAAATCTCTGTTGATAAACTTTCTGCAAACAACACAATTCTTCGCAGTGCCTCTCTCAACCCGGGTGTACTGGCTAATGCCGTGAAGTATCCCTTCGATGTTTTAGCACCACATTGGTTTGGAGGCAGTGGCGGATGGAAGGGGGAAATTGAAATGTTCGGGCTATGGGATTTCTATGTTTGCTGAAATCCTTTACACGTTTAATCGTTTATCTAGTGCGCCGGTAAAATAAGAGAGAAGCTGTGCGTTGAAACTAACGGAAAGGGTTCAAGCTGGATACTGATTCATTCACTCAGGACATCAACACAAATTTTAAGACTCCAGCCATGTTTTATTTCCTATACTGGACTGCTTTACACTCTTAATCCAGATGTACGTGTTTACAGTTGGTTTGAAGTGACTTGTACAGAAGGTCGTAATACCAGCGAAGGCGAAGGTTGACTTTGTTATCAATATGGACAACATCTGGCGTTGTGAAGTCTCCACCCCAGCGAAGAGTTGGATGTTTTCTTATTTTGGAAATGAAGCACTTGACCCCTGGGGTGTGTTTCTTGACGTCTCTGAGGCATCCACTTGTGCAGAGTTCGCCGTTCTCTCTTATGTTCATGTCAATTGCATGCCCAACGAAGTGGTTGCTGATTTTAGAGGGTTTCACAATGGCACCACTGAGTTTCCCTCCAGTGTCTTTCCTGAAGGAGCTGGTCAGATAAATCTAAAGAAACGAAACCAGGTGAATGAGCTACGTAAAATTAAGAGACGAGATTTAATGGGACTGACTGGTTATTGAAATAAGCAGTGGTACATTCACATAGTTGTTATCTGTGTCCTATTTCCAGATCGCATTTTTTTAACGAAAAAAAGTTTTGTTTACTGGAGAGCCCGAAATCTCAAGAGGATATAGGGGAACAAAGATCCGAAAACTTAAGCTGAGATGACATGGATGAGATAAGACTTAATGTCACGAGCTGTGTTTAATTTTCCTTGAAATATAAGCTGTTTTTTTTTGCTGGCAATAAATCTGAACATAAATAAAGTTAATGTAAGTAACACGCTATCAAATAAGACAGGAAGCGATTACTTATATAACCGTGGTAAAGCCAGGGCCGTAACTAGCAACCTTGTTAAAATGCTGAAAATGGCGTTAGTGGATCTAGATTTCAAAAATCGCGGCTCGCGCCATCGGCAATCACCGATCTTGCCTCGTCTATGCCAAAAGTCTACGTAGTTACGGTCCTGAAAGCGCGGAAAACTGTGCGTGAAAAATAGTTTACGCCCCCGGATCTCGCATTTGACAGGCAGCAAGTGCGCATTTTCTTAAAACCAATTACAGAATAAAGCAAAACCAGTGCAATTCTAGAATACTCTTGACACTCATTGAAAAACCACTTTACTCTAAAAAAAAGAGGCCACATAAACCAACCTTTACTTGGCACGAAATGGCATACTGATTGATCGTTTCGATTGCTGCGCGGAAACCTGTGTGAACAACTCCTGACTTGCCTTCAAAGTATCCTCCTCGGAACCTGGCAAGGTCACATTTTCCTGGAAAAGTTATATTTTAATTATTATGCATGGTGGGTGGGGATGGGACATATTCCTGACGGTTTCCTTGATAGAAAAAAAAAACGAATGAGCTAAGAAAAGAACCAACTACCAACTACCAACTACCATGTGACATAGTTTCTTCCTGAAACTTCCAATTGAACTAATATTTTTTGTTTCAAACTTTCGTATTTTTCCGTAAAGATTTTTATTTCATTTTTGCAGAAACCACACGGATATAAAATTTGCAAGACCGGTGCAGACCTCATTGCCAGTTATTTGCACTCCACAAAACGATTTCTCGTGCTTCCCCAAAACCCGTAATTTAATTGTTTTTATCCTGAAATATACCCGACGCATGTTAGCCGAAATTTGTGAAAAATAGAATTCGATACCTAATACTACAGCCTGCTATGTATCATATAGAAAATACAAACTGATTTGTAAACGTTCGAAAAGGTTTAAACTGATAAAAAAGAAAAAAACCCTTACCCGACTCTGCACTAAAAGGGAGTGCCAACAGCATCATAAAAGCAAAAACCAGCTTGAAGTCCATAATCAATTCTTCGGGCGGTATGGAATTCTGCAGATAAAATAGCATAAATAACCAGATCGATTAGATCATGATATGAATTCAAAATGCGAAAAAGGAATATCCTCAAGACGTTAACCGGTGCAGAAATTTCTACAAATATCAGGTATACCATATCGTCTTTAATTTGTATTGAGGCCGGTACTCACCTCGTCGAGGCCTAAAATTTGTAACAATCGCAAACTGCTTTTAATAGACTTTTAAAACAGCAATACCGCAGGTTGAAATAAAAACCACCTCAAACACGCATCAAAAATAAACGCAAAACCAGATTACCGCAAACCCTTACGCCCTACTCCAAAATAACCCGGACGTTGTAAACGAGTAACCACTATCGGTTATTACAGGAAACAGAAGCAAAAGGGAGCTGGAACTGTTAGTGGCGCAGATTGAGGAAACAATAGAAATCACATCTCATAGTCTCGCACTGAGATCAGTATATTCGACTTGGAAGCACTTTGGAATTGGACCTTGGTTGGTCAGGAGAATTTCCTAATATAATAAAGAATATTATAAACTAATACTAATAATAAACAACATTAACTGGATAACAAAACCCGTAACACCGTTGCTTCGTATACCATATCGACACATAAACGTGTATGAAAGGGCAAAGGAAGAGTTGAATTATTGATTTTGAACCATTCTTACGGCTATCATGTTTGTTACACAACCTTTCAAACATCTTTCAAAATAGAGCCCATTCAAATATTTTTGATAAACCTGATTCAATCACACGTAAGAAAGTCTACGGTGTTTATACTAAGCCTGTCTATTATTGATGGTCTCCAAAAATTTGAAACTTACGTATACTAGGACCCTGAAGTCAACATAAACATACAACCTCATAAAAATAGCTAAGAGATGAGGCTTTAGGTCGATTTATCGATAAACACGCTAAAAAGAAGCAGAATCATACCAAAGGGTACTGAGATCAGTAAATGACTTACCTGCAAGGCGTTTAGCTTGAGTCAGAACAACGGAGGCTATTATGAAACTGCATGACAAACGTAAGGCTGCAACATCTAATTTATTGATTTTCTAACATCTTGTAACAAAAAACGCAAACATGCATCGAATTCTTGTGATGCAAAAATGCTAGTATGCATCGAATTTTCATGATCCAAGCCTAGGTTCCTGCTGCAAACGTTCTCGGAAACATGTGGGGTCAGGTGAACTTAATTTATTTAGAACTTCTAGATCCTGTCCTAAATAGTGCTATTTCCGTAAACAGGAACAAGGAAATAAGTTACACGTTTCATGTTTCGATATGAGCGTTCCTGTTACGGATGTCCAACATGTTAAAAGACATAACTTGTTCGGAAACATTTGACGGCTTTATCACACCTAACTGCTAAATCTGCCTGTATCATTACGGTATACAGCTTTGAACGCTGGGCCGTAGAGTATATGTGCCAGATGGAACCGTGTCCCTCCACTTTGTGCCCCCGTTCTGGAGCGGAACACTAAAATTAAGAACCGGGCTTGAGAAGTCTGCCAACTCACCGCCAATTCGCCGTGTAGAAGTACGCTGCCAAATCAGTATTCTTTCAGATTTTACAACTGGAGTAATCAGTAACATTCTACCTTAGAACAAATGCTAAAAATAACATTTGCGCACATGTGCTACCAAACAACGCAAATGTGCAATGATAAATGTATTCAATTATATGCGAAAGCAAACATAAACATAAACAAACATAATTATGAATATTTACGTGATAGTTATTTTGACAAAATACTGTTGCTATTTCTCTAACCAAAACGTATGCAGTATCTTTTTAATATATATATTTCAACATTTAGGATCACATTTCTTAAACTTGTGACACAAATATATGCCCAAAAACATCGGCCATGTTTTTATGAACATGGCCGATGTTTTTTGAATATGGCTTTCTGCTCGCGCAATCGAACTTTCCCGCCAAATTACTTTTGGCATTATACTTGAATAGTTTCTAACTGAATAAAAAATCAAGCTACTTCCATATACAACTCTATCTCTCGAAACTAGAATCTCGCTTCTACCACAGTTCGAAAGGATTATGGTCGCAAACATCGGCCATTTTTTATAGTCTTCGGCTTAAAATCTTATTTAACTTCTGTCGCCAATAGATCCACCTCTTGGCATAAGGATCTCTTCTCTTACACATTGCCAATATTTTATAAATTCATTGTTCAATTAGAAATATTAGACTTTAAAGCATTCTGCAGATTTAGAAACGACAAATTATCTTTAAAACATTCTTTGGCCCGAAGAATCTCTTCAATATACAGTACAACGTAAGAAGTACAATCAAGAGGAGATGTAAAACAAAACTCGTACTGGGGCGTAGCGCCTTTGCTTCGTAGAAAAGATGTTCACTTATAGCTGAGCATACACATTCTGTTAATATTTTATATAGCTCTAAGTATTTTAAATTCCCTTTTTACATATTTTTTTAATACCTATTAATTGTGTCCCCAAATTAGTATGGGATTTTCCCAGGCTATGTGGCCTTGACACATTAATAAAGTTTATCTATCTATCTACAGTTCGCACAACTCTCATGTCGATCCTGTTTCTTATACAGTCTTTGAAAAGGTTTTGAGCTTACTCGATTCGTTTTATATCAATTAGTAAAACTAACTCAATCACAAGTAGTTCTGTGATTACTATTGATAGTCCTAAAAATTGAAACCTGAAATCCAGTTAAATACAGTTTCCTCTCCAGAAAAAAAAACATTCAATTCAGTATAATAAATCTTGTGTATAGGGGTTAGGGCGAGAAGACGTCTGACACTTACTTCAGACTAACATCCTGTAACACAAAACGCTACCATGATCCAAGCCAAGATTTCTACTGTGTAAGTTCTCTGAAACATGTGGGGTCAGGTGAACTTTATTTATTTTAAGAACTTCTAGATCCTGTCCTAAATAGTGCTATTTCCGTAAACAGGAACAAGGAAATAAGTTACACGTTTCATGTTTCGATATGAGTGTTCCTGTTTGGAATGTCCAACATGTTAAATGATAAACTTGTTCAGTTACATTATCTAGTTATCACACTGAACACCTTATTTAGGTGCTTAATCCTACTCTTACCTAAATATCCAACACACAGTAGATTGGACTAAATCTGCCTGTATCATGCGAAAAAAAAAAGATAATCATTACCAAGACTGGCCCCAGCTGATCAAAGCATAGACACGGGCCGGGTATCTGATACAAGCTCATCACTAGTCGATGTCATGTTTACTTACTACCTCAACACAATCGCTTGCTCTGGGGTTCTCCAGACTACTGTAGTCTCAGTGACTCATTTAAGCAGTAAGCAAACAAAAAAACCATAGCAGGTAAATCATATAAAAAAAAAATTTTACAGGGATCATTTAAATTTGTTACTTTCAAATTTTGCAATGATATGTTTAACCAAGTTCTCCAGGAAGATTTTGAAAAAAATAACGATGAATAACGACAATTTGTGTAAAAAAAACCTTGAAACATGTGTGTTTTTTTTTGTTACTGTCATCAACATGCACACTCGGTCAAAAATAAATCGAATTCGTCAGACGGCTTCTCCTTGGCACACTCGTTACATCAAATCACATATTATCAAGAGAGACCATAAGACGCTCACAACGAAATGATTTCAGACTTTTGTCAAATTACAATTTGTTTATAGAAACCAAGTTACCAGGGAAATGACGCTTCTATAATGGTAAATCAAAACTGAAGACAAAAGTAATCCCAAAGAAATTTATATAACAATTAAGAAAATTACTAGAAAATCCCAAAAGTACTCTGTTATCGTTGAAATCAATGTCGATGAAACACACTGCATCAACAATCATCACATCTTGAATACGCTACTTAGGCCTTCATTTACTTCCTTTAACTATACGTTAATCCAACTGATGTATTGAGTATCTCAACAGCGCAAATGGACTCTAATAAGTGATCCTATATCTGTTTGTCTTTGTTGTTGCTGAATTTGTTCAAGTATGATAAATATGGTGAATAGTGGTTAAGCTTTCGTTATCAAATTATTTCATATCATATCCCTTTGAGAATATTCAGCGATATTAACAAGCTGTGATGAATACATTCCTGGTCTAAAAATAACTTAAGGACTGGACTCCAACCAGGGCTGATACCAGATACAGAATGTCCACAGCATTTCTTGTTTTAATCCTCTTGACGCTTTCGTTTGAATAAAAAATAAAAATCAAAAATCAAAACAAATCACTTTATTTAAAATGGATTTACCACTGCTGTGCTAATTGAAGACACTGTAAATAAATTAACAAATATTATAAATCGAACATAATTTTGTTAAAAAACCCAACTGGCAGAAGGGTGACCAGTTGGCTATATACAAAGTGTGGAGGAGTTGAATTCGGGGCCACTGACAGGGGACCATCGGAATAGACACAGAGGACGAGAACGAGAAAGGACCAACGCGAAGCGAAGTTGTGAAGCGGACACGAAGGAGAAGGCCGAAGGTGACGAGAAAGACAGAAGAAGGGGGGGAAATGAAGCGACGCAGCCGAAAGAAGAAATATTCGTTGGGTGCCCCGACTGAACACAAATCCTTCCAGTGGCAGGGAGGAGGATCTGAACCCGGGACCTCCCTAACCACTAGGCCACGCTGCCTCCTACTATCTATACTCACAGTTCTTGTCTGGGAAATACTTGCAGGATGGACAAGCTTTGCGGTTCCAACTGACTCCCAGCCTCGTCCCCAAGGCCGTCTCTACTTTCAAGAGGCGGTTCAAAAGTCGAAAAGACCATGGGGAGGAGGAGGATGTTGCCATCATGTCAGCAATTTTATTTCCCATAAATTTTTTCTATTAATGTTTGTCACAAGAATTTTTGATGATTGATCAAGACAATGTCTCTACTGACGAGTTTCTATATTCTCTTCACCTTACTGCTTGACAGTGTATGAATAATGTAAGGAGAAACTGTAGTTTATCTTGTTTGGGAGGGAATCAGAAGTTTATATCAGACATTGATGAAGGGGCACCTAAGTGTGCAGGGAGGTGCGGTATAGTTTAATCAAATTTTTCTAATGATGGTGTAAAAAGGAAGTGCGAAACAGGGCAAGACGGGCAACAGAACACTCTTTCATTTCATGCCCTTATTTTATTGTCATTTGTTCAAATTTACAAATTTGTATTTATGTTCTTATCGCCATGACGTACAATCAATGCGTTAAAGACGTACAGTCCTTTGCAGTTTTTCTAAATTTAATCTATCTTATTTATCTTCATAGATATTACCCGAAAAGCGAGCTTTTTTCTATTTTTCTCTATCTCCAGCTCAAACTTCTTACAGCAAAGTCCCGAAAAATATGCAATCTAACAATAAATCCAGTCCTTAATTACTTAAGCTTGGAAGCAAATGACAAATTTAAATATCTGATTGAAGCTAGCCTGTAGTCAAAGACTTGTTAGGGCTTCTTAGACGTAGAGAGCATAAACATCGCAGCAGACTCTCCCTGCATTGTCAGCCTCGTACCAATCCACCGAATCTTCACCATACCAGAGGCGTAGCTGCTGACCCGAGGCCACCGAGTAAGGGGAGAAAAACGGCAGGACAATCTCAGGAGACATGGAGTTATATCCGGGAATCTCAGACCACTTTCCACCACCAACATGTGTAAAGAACTGACTCAGCGGCACAATGATGTGATTGCTTGATGTTGTTATGACAACGTTAACATGATTTTTTAAGTAGGTATGGCTGCCACATCCCCAGAAAGAGTAGTGGTGGACGCTGGTAGTGGAACATGACACGTAACCGCTCAGGTGGACCAGTTTAAAGCCTGCAATCTTGCCACCATAAGGGACATTGAAACTGCCATACTGGTTATCCTTCGCACCAAAACACACTGGACGGGAATTCAGTTTGAGCCAGGGATCTATGACATGAAGGGAACAGAAAATAAGAATGAAAAATTTAAATATCATTAAATAGTAAAAATTAATCTCGGCATTCTCGATGGCGTTCTTCCCGTTGTTTAAAGGAGCTACGTCACGAGGATTACCTCAGGTTTGACGCGAAATAGTGGCGGCAACAACCCAGAACCAGCACAAGGAAGAAAAGCAGAGGAAATCACATTTTTTTATAAATATCTATTTTTGTGAAGACACACCGAAACAACTTGAAAGTTTAGCCTCGATTTTTAAGCTGCAATCCATTTCCATCCCAGCCATCCACAGCCAAAGAGGTACGCTTGTAAGCAGTTTCATTGTTCTAATATAGATATTGATAATAAGAGTGGACCATTATTTTCAAGTTTTCTACGACACAAATATAAATTTTGGCTGTTTTCTATCTTCCACGTTGCCCGCCTTCTTTAGACGTTTTCTTGCCTAAATTAAACTTATACAGTTTTTTTTTTCAAAATCTTTAGCAAATCTTACCCGATTTTGCAGTGCACGTGGAAGAGATTGCCACCACCATCATAACCCCCAAAATCAACTTGAAGTCCAAAATTTGTTAACACCAACTGGAAATTGAAATAAACTACAATAACAAGATAAATAAGATGAGATTTTCGGAAGGGAATGTTGAGGGATGTCTTGTCTTTGCCGCCTACAAGAAAATTTGTAGAATATGGCATGCAGCGGGTAGAGAATTCAGCTAGATATCAAGTTCCTGGCTCTTCAAAGGATACTTAAAGTTGACCTCATAATGCTTGATAAAGTCATCAATATCCATTCTAACATTCAGTTGTTTTCCAATCGAGCTCTCAAGAAAGTGTGGCTAAGGGATTTATTTCTTTTAAAATAGCTAGAACAAGTATATAGGTAGCAATGATTACACAGAAGCATTCCTCAAAAACGCGTCAATTCAAAATAAAAGGAAAATTATTTTCCAAGTGCCTGTTTGCGTCACGTATTACAGTGGAGCATTTTACGGCTTTCAGAATATTTCGCTGACAATGCTTAACAATAACTCTTATTAATGCCTTATATATAACTTACCTTTCAATGAGCTAAGCGCCTGTTTGAGCTGAAACGTAAAAGAAAAAAAAAGGAATATCGAATATATCAGATGTATCATCGAAAGGTTGAAAAAAATTAACCAAAAAAACTACATGCTTACTTGTCGCTCTTCAAAACTGAATGAGTTTCCTCCTTGAACAGCGATCGAATTTGTTCGCTAGAACGTTTTTTTTTCTTTGTGGATCTGTCCAATGGCATAAGCTCAAACTTATGGGCACGTTTTGTTTTCCAAGCGTGGTTCAAATAAATATAATCATGCGTATGTGTCTTTGTGATGTTTAACCTGAGCAAAGACAAACGACAACAGACAAATTAAAAGGCCTTTGCTAAAATGTACGTGTCTATAGAACAAAAAATCTACTAGAAGCGATTTTCTAGTGAGATTAAATTCGCTAACAACTGACTTCATTCTTTCCTCAATTCTCATTATACGAAACATAAATGCTAGAAAAGACTGATTTAAAGAACAATAAATTTTATTAAGAGGGCTATTGTCAGAATTCGAACTTGCCTTCTTTTTGACAACGTTGAGAACAGTCCGCCTGTGTTTATCAACCGAAATTGAGCGTTCTAATTGCTTTAAGCCCCATTTACCGCGCGCGCCGGCCCCCCGACGGCACACCCCCGACCGGGCCGGACGACCGCCCCCGCGAGAAAATGGCGGGTGCGGGGACGAGGCGACAAGAGTGTGGGGGGAGAGGAGGACGAAACGAGAGAGAGATGGCCGAGGAGGTGGAAGGGCACGGCGAGAGCGGGCCCGGGCCCCCGCCGCGCGACGAGTCCGGGGGGACGGGCCGCGGAACCGCGCGTACCGCGCGCCGGCGGCCCGAGGGGCCGGGGGCCTGGGGACCGCGTCGAGGAAGGCGGAGGGCGGCAAGCCGGCGGCCGGCGCGGAATGGGGTTTAATTAATTAAACGAGGAGTTTCAAACCAGGCTGTGTTTATTTTCTCACTCTTGTTAGCAATGCTATTAGTTATAAAGATTTTTAAGTTCCATTTATTTGTCAAATGGAATTTCATCATCCTAATTTATGTGCAAGTTCACATTATTTTCCCTTTAAACAGCACGTCCGCAAAAATAAACTAAGTCATTGAGAATATTTTAAACCCTGATGATGACAACACGTCGAAAACGTTCGGTTCCTTTTTAAATTTTTTTATTTTTTTCCTTTTAAATTACTTTTTTACCTTTTTAGCGAACATTTACAATACCTGTAGTTTCAAAATTGTGTAAGAGTTTTTATATTTCCTTCGTAAAAGAATATTATAGTCTTACAGCGTATGGGCTAAGCACGGCCCTTTATAAATATACAGTTGATTCTCGATAACTCGAACCCTCAATAACTCGAACTTTTGCTAACTTGAACCTTTTTCGATTTCCCTCCAGGTAATTTTCTTACTAGTTTTACCCTCGATAACTCGAACATTTTTCTTTCCCTTAAAGGTTCGAGTTGTCAGGATTATCGATATGAGCACTAGCGAAACACTGTTGTGTAGTAATTAAAATTTGCAGCCTCAACTGGATAAAAACCCAAGTCTTAGCTAGCACGAAAACAGATTATAACATAGCTAGCAAAGCCGCGCAATCAAATTCAGTATACGTAAGCGTGCTCAAAATCCCGATAGTGCACGCTGATGACGTAATCGACGAGTGAAAATCTCTCTCAAACGCTGTCTTTTGCGAAAGCGATGACATCTTATCTTCGGAATATGGAAAGTGAATCCTCTTAATATTTTTTCAAGGATACGAGCTACAAGGTAAGCTGTTTCTTATTGCGAAACGGAGAGCAAAAGAGAAAATATTAAAATTCGATTTTGCCATCAAAGTTGTTTGTGTGCTTTTCTTCATTCAAACAACAACAACTAAAGCGCGAGTCTCGAACGACAAAAATCATTTTTTTTTCACGGCCCTAACGTGGAAGAATGGGCCAACCATGAATGACAACAGTTCGATGACACTAAAACCTAGCTATCGAACGAAAGTTTTCGCGTTTTAAGCGTTACACCAAAGCGTCAACGGCTCTGTTGTGATTTTTGCCGCTCGGGGAAAAAATTATTCATGGGCGACTCATTCAGCTACCGTTTTGAAAAGAAAAACGTTTATTTTCATCACGACCCTAATTCTGCAACCACGAATGAAATCGGTCCAGAAAAATACTAAAAACTAAGCATGGAACCGAATCGAATTCTTTGACTCTTTTAACCCTCGGAATCTGCTCGGCTGTTCGAGGCTGTCGGTTTTGTTTTAATTTTCTTCCGCTCTTGAGTAAAAATTTAATTCAGCGAACACTTACCTCAGAATCAAAAGCAGCATATGCTGCATTTGCTGTTTTCGTCAGGTTTTTTCCTTCGCTCTGCCATCGAATTTACTTAGTCAATTTATTAGCAATTTGACCCAAACTGCACCACTTGTGTAAACTTGTGTATAATTTAACGCTCGACCGCTCAGTTAGTTTTTATTCCCGAGGCCGGTTTTGATGCACAATTCCACCGGCAATGTTATAAAACAATTGGTTCATCCTTTTTGCTGTGCACTATTTGTTAAATAATACATAGTGTATGTATTGTTTCGGAAACAAAGAACAACTGAACTTGGTTAAGTTTTCTTTTTATGTTTTATTTTGATAAAAATATTTAAACTTTTAAAATACAAATAGCGCCTAATACTACTGTAAAAATTCTTCTTCTAAAAATCCTAGCTTTCGCGTTCATCAGGGATGATGCCGTAGAACTGCGAAAGCTAGGATTTTAAGAATAAGAATTTTTACAGTAGTTTTTAGGCCAGATTTGTATTTTGCTAGTTAGGTTCATTAGTTTGGATTTCAACTCTCGATCTTGATCACCAGCTGAGTCGCTTGATCACGAATGTCCTGTGTGATTTATGTGTTTGTTTGTCAAATTAACGCTAATGGACTCTAAGTGGTTTTTTTCGTTTGTTTGTTATTGCCTATTAACGGATTTTCTAAAGAGGAACAGCTGAGTTCTATGTTGTGTATTTTCCAGTCCACGATCATGACGACTCATTTGCTAGGGAGTAAAAACTGCGCCATTTTTGACCCATTTGACCCAAGTGTTTATGAGTGCTGGGTGATAAATGTGTTTGTTCATCACATTAATGCAAATGAACCTAAGTGGTCCTTTGACTTATATTTGTTATTGCTATTTTAAAATTTGTTAAAGCCAAGAAACAGCTGGACCTATATTGTGTAGTCTAAAACCATGACAGTTTGCTAAGATTTTGCGCGCCAACTGCGATATTTGATCGTGAACGCTTGAGTTACGTGTGATTAATGTGTATGGCTGTCATATCAACGCAAACAAACTCTTAGTGATGCTATATCTTCTGTTTGTTTATTGCCTTACTTGAATTTGTAAAAAATTAATGGTTATGGTTAATTTTCAAGCGAATTTTCACAGTCATTCAAAAGGATACCGATATAAGCAAGAAATATGTGCATTCTTGTAAATACAAAATCAAGCCTCAACTAGAACTAGAGCTTAGTAACTATACGTGAAATACGAAAAGAATACAAATTGTGCTTTGTGCAAATTTCTACTCAACCACTTTACATTCCCGTTAGAATATCGTTTCTCAGCTCATTATTATGTCATTTTATTAATTTCTGTTCGCTAAGTGTGCTTTGCGGCCAACGCGGTCATTTCAGGAAATGGATTCAAATTGCTTTTTTCTCTCCCCAATGCCCGAGTATAAAATATAGATTCTGTACGTCAACAACTAAAAGTATGGCTCAGTATGAAATATGACCGACTTTGAACGTGGATTTAGTTTTGCCATTTTCTTCTTCGCCGAATATATAAGCATTTTTTTTATTACTTATTACGTTGAAGGATCTAAGCAGTTTATCTTGTTATCAGGTTTTCTTTAATGAAGTTAAATACACATATAAACAAAATAAAGCGTCGCAGCCTGCTCTTTTCACCTTTTCAATTAAAAAAAAAGTTAGTTCAAATTGCTTGGCCGACATAAGAAGAATGTGAGAAAATTTACCAGTTGCAAATTTTGTGGCCACTGATGATAAAGTAGCGTTATCAAAAGTTTGAAAAACTTAGACTTAGACTTAAATTTTCTTAGACTTGGCTCTGTGTTAATGACGTTTTTGTTCTCATCACATCTCCGCTTGAAATGCATCGTATGATTGCAATGATATGAAATGACAGTTATGCTGGGACTATAATTCCAATCAAACTCAAAACTTCTAATAACTTATTTGATTCTTTTTTGTATAAGTACGGGGCAATGACGACAGAAGAAACAACTCTTTCCATTTATGCTTTAAGTTTATTTTTATTCGTGTAAAACTCCCTTATTTTTGTCCATTCTGTTTTAGGGTATTGCTATACAATCAATGAGTTCAGACACAGTTTTCTCTAACTTTGTTACCCAAAGTAGACGTTTCTATACCTTTAATTTAATAAACCAACAACGATGAAATTTTGAACTTTCTCTATCACCTCAAACTAGCTATAGCAAAATCTTGAAATAAAGTATTATTAAAATTAATCAATGCCTTAATTAAGTACCATAGCTAGAATTCGAATTACAGTGATAAGCGAAATCAGGAATCTGCTTGTAGCTTTTCGGTTGAAATCTGGCCATGGATCAGATCAGACATACAGCAGCCAGACGTCAGCGCAAACTCTGCCTCCGTTGTCGTGTTCAGTGTAATTCACCAAATCTTCACCATACCACACGCGGTACTGGTGGCCCCGGTGGATGTAAAAGGGGCTGGAGAAGCGTGACTGGACAATCTCAGGGGAAAATGCGTTGTATCCGGGGATTTTGGCCCACTTTCCGGCACTATGAGCGAACTGCATGAACTGGCTTGGCGGCAAAAGGATGTAATTGGATGTTGTTGTTATGACAACATTAGTGAGATCCCTCAAGCCCCAACCACAGCCCCAGAAAGACCAGTTGTTAGGATTGGCAGTATGACAGGACACGAAACCATACAAGTGAACAAGTTTCACGGCGGCCACTCTTCCGCTTACTGGAGCGTAGAATCTGCCATACTGGGTATTCCTGGTGCCAAAACACACTGGAGACGAATTCGCCTTTCGCCAGAAAGCTAAAAGAAACACAGAGGAATACAGTTATATTAAGATATTAATTAAAAATACAGTTAAAACTCGCAAGTAATAACCTAACATTTAAGAACCTGTTAGGCTAAAATTTGCAAATTATAATTAGATACCATTTTTATAAGAACCCATTTAGCCTAAAATTTGGAAACAGGTTCTCAATTTCTAAAATTGATTAAAAACGTTTACTTCTGGGAAATATGATATGATTATTGCTTCATTTTCACATAAACACTATGTGGTATGCAAATTTTATACAAGAAAAAGGCCGAATACCACTAAGATCTCTATAACAATATTGAAATTTTTTCTTCAGAAATTAAGAACCTATTAAGAACCTAATAAGCCTAAATTTGCGTCAATAACCCTTTATGTAAGAACATGTTTAGGCTAACCTGAAAAACAATAGGTTCTTACTCGCGGGTTTTTACTGTACTCATTTGGCAATAAAGAAAACAGCAGCAGCAACAACAACAACACTTATAACATGCTACTACTATAATAACTTTCATGTCTTTTATAGACTCTTCAGTCCAGGGCATTATAGGGTTGTTAAAGTTTAAAGGCAAACTTTTCTTACGAATACTTCCTGAGTATTTGAAAGTTAACGAGCTTCTAAAAGGAACTAGAACAACTAACAACTACTTCGGCAGAGGCACGGTGGATTAAAGGGATGGCGGAACCGGGGGGGCTGGGGGGCTTTAGCCCCCCCCCCCACCGAAAAAATTAAGACTTACTAAGAGAAGAGTCTCTTAAGCCCCCCACTTCAAGTCACTAGTCAGCCCCCCCCCCCCCCCCCACCTGGAAGAATGTTCCGCCGTCCCTGGCCGGTCGAACATTGTGTCGCCATAAGCTTTCTACATAAAGTTATTTTTGCAATTTTTGAAATAAATAATTAGGAATCATTTGCTAACAAATCTTACACAAGATAAAACTCTTCTAGGGGTTTTCAAAGAATTATCATTATTGTATCTGGAGTCTGCGATGACTTTTTGAAAAGATAAACAAATAAATCAATTAGAAGTTCTTTACTCAGCGTGATAATTTTAGAAGCAATTATACACCAGTACTTAGGCTATTCGGAAAACAAACGACAAACACATTAAATCGGAAGTACTCGCGAGTTTTTCTATCGCTGTTTCACCAAAAATCCGTCTACAAATTGTTTTAAATAAAACAAGATGTATTATGGATCGTGAAAAAAGGAATTGGACAAATACACAACTTAACAAACCATTCCAGCGTATAACATTAATCGTTCTTCAACGAGAAGCGCATTCGGTTTTGAACAGCGAGAAGTAAGTAATGCAGAAACTCCAGCATAAGTTTGAAGTCGTTGCTTTTGAGGGATTCTTCATCCGCTTTGATGCTATTATATCTAACTCGATTTTTCTTCTGTTCTGACAACGTTTTAGGTTTTTCGTGCTCTATCAATCCAATCCCTTCTCAGTGAAAAAGGAAAAAAGACGACTGACACAATTACTAAGAAAACTTAGAACAAAGGCTTTTTACGGACGTAATTTCTTTATAGTTACAGCAGTTAGTTGGTATAGGTTTTCGATATTTTAAATTAATAAGGAAAAAAATCAGTACACAAAAGCTTTATATGATACATCTTAAGGGCCGTAACTAGCAAGAGGCAAGACGAGGCGCGTGCCTCGTCTAAATCTTTACGGCCATCGATCATTCGATGAATTGGAGTGGAACAAACTTTAATTGTTTTGAACTAACAACTACAGTAGAACCCCGGTAAATTGAACTTTGAAGGGAAACGAAAAACAGTTCGAGTTAGCGGGATTTAATTTCGAGTTATCGGGGTCGTTTGAATATTCAATTCAGTGCCGTGTTAACAATTGATAGTTTACTGATTTTTCAGCACTTCAGTACACAAGCAGTGCAAATTAAACTTATCTCGTCAGAAACTCTAACACAATCATACATGTTTATGTTATAAGAGTGGAAAATGACTTTAAAATACGTGATCTATTCATTTCTCTAACTAAAATCAAACTGCTTTAGTGCTAGTTTTGTTTTAGTGTTTAAATCCGATAACATGACAAGGAGAGCTAATGGAATATTTAAATGGGCATCCGTGGCGAGTTGTAAGAGCCAGGATTCGAGTTATCGGGGGTACCCAAAGTTTGATCAAGGGAAACGAAATTTAGTTCGAGTTAGCGGGGTTTTCGAGTTACCCAGGTTAAAGTAAAACGAGTAAAAATGACTGAAAAGTGGAGTCAAATCCAAGGGAAATGGAAGTTAGTTCAAGTTAGCGGGGTTGTTCGAGTTATCCGAGTTCGAGTTACCGGGGTTCTACTATACTAGCAGAATAAAGAAGATACTAGAAATAAATATCTCTATATTATTTACCTGCTTGTGTTTGTGGGAAGGTCACAGCAAGAAAAATCACCAGAAAGCAGATGATTGTCTTCAGTTTCATTTTGAAGATGACCTAAAATGAATATAAAGATTTACATTGAAAATCGCCCTGCCATTGCCACTAGGTTATTGAGTAGTTTTTGTAATCTATTTGACGTTTTAACGCCATTTCAATAGGTTCCTTTGGACTCGACCAAGACCTTTAAAAAGAGTTGTAATCGGAGGCGTAATTGGTAAAGGTTTCGTTTCTCTAAGTCCCCCACTTTTGCTACCAAATCGCATGTCCGACTTTTACTGAGATAAAAGTTGAAAGTGGAATGGAAATGTTTTTTTTTTTTACTTTTCTGTTCACACGGAAGATGTATCATATAAAGCCTTTTGTCTACTGATAAAAAAAAAAGATTTTTTCCTCTTATTTAAAATATCGAAAACCAACTAACTGCTCTACCTATAAAGAAAGTACGTCCGTAAAAAGACTTTGTTTTGAGTTTTCTTAAGGCTGGTTCTCATATGATCGCCCCGATCGTCTCTGTCGCTTCTGTCGTTTGCAATGTCTGAGGTGATTGGAGCAAGCAAACTTTTTGAAGCGACAGAAGCGACAGAGACGATCGGGACGATCATATGAGAACCAGGCTTTAGTTTCTCTTCGACGCAGTCGGGCGTTTGTGACAGTCCTTTTTCTTTTTTCCTTTTTCACCGAGAAGGGAGAACACTTAAAATCAGCGAGGTTATATTAAAAATCACTCACCTTTACTTAAATCAGCACTTGGATTGATAGAGCGCACAAAAGCTAAAACGTTGTCAGAACAGAAGAGAAAATCGAGTTAGATATAGCATCAAAGCGGATGAAGAATCCCTCAAAAGCAACGACTTCAAATTTATGCTGGAGTTTCTTCAATACTTACTTCTCGCTGTTCAAAACTGAATGTGCTTCTCGTTGAAGAGCGATCAATGTTAAACGATGGAATGGTTTGTTTACTTGTGCATTTGTCCAATAGGATAAAGTCACGATTTCTTCATTAAATGTGTTTATCAAGTTTTGTTTTCTCAGCGTAAGTACTGGTGTATAATTGCTTCTAAAATTATTACCGCCTGAGTAAAGAACTTCAACTTTAATTTATTTGTTTATCTATTACAAAAGTCATCGTAGACTCCAGGTTCAACAGAAAGCAATAAATCTTTGAATGCCTACAAAAGTTTTATCTTGTGTGAGATTTGTTAACAAGTGATTTCTAATTATTTCAAAAGCTTCGCTAGGAAATTATCAGACCTTGTAACAAGAATTGTTATCCGATTATAATTTTTATGTAGAAGGTTGATTAGATAAAAAAAAATAATGACATGATCTTTGCCGCTCTTTGTGAAAACTTAGCTAAAGTTATAATTTGAGCAATCCATTAAACTGTCAGAACTTCTTTCTGACAACTCTGAGCACATGGTGCCTGTGTTTATTAACCAAGATTAAACCTGTATAATTGCTTTTAAGGAGGACTTTGCAAACAGGCTTTGTTTATAAACCTGACTCCACATCCTCTATTTTATCCAAGAATTGTCATTCTCAAGTCACGCAAATCTTTTGTTCTATAGAAAAAAAGTTGAGTCCGTTTTTGTCTTGTTTTGTTACACGGCTTGAATGTAGTTGTTCGTCGTAACATTCTTATTTCTTTTTGTGAATGTTAATCAACACGTCCACAACCGGTAAAATATTCATTATGAGAATATAAAAATAAAGTAATAAATTACCTCTATTTAGACACGTTGAGGATTAAATCTATAAGCTTGTGGGGCCGTGCATTCCCGATCGAATTGGAATTTGGAAGTGTTGGTTTTTGTGGAGGGAGGAAAACCGGAGAACCCGGTGAAAAACTTGGAGTAAGGACAAGAACCGATAACAAACTCAACCCACACTTGACGCCGAGTCCGGGAATCGAACCCGGGCCACATTGGGGGGCGAGCGCTCTCACCACTGCGCCATCCCTGCTCCCCTTTATATAATACCTAAAAATTGTGCAAGTACAAGTTATAACTGATATTTCTTTCCTTATGGAGTAAGATGTTCGCACAGAGTGTATGAGCCAAACACGGTTGTTAAATGGAGGTACATGTAAGACCGGAACAATAGATTAAAATAAAAATAGCCTGTTTTATCATGAATGTTTGCGTTCTAAGCAATGGATTGTTTTCTTTATGGATTTGATCTTCTGTTTGTATGACCATTATCCTGAATTTGTTTAAGACGACCAGCTGAGTTACATATAGATAATTTTTGTTTACAATCATGACAGTTTCTGCCAACTGCCTCCTTTGGTCACGAATGTACATGTGTGAGTTTTGTGTGTATGATGTGTAAAAAAGTGAATGTTTGAAGTGTTTGTCATTCGCTTTACTTAACTTCAAGACAGTTTGTAAGTTTTAGTTTTTTCCAGGGCTTGAATCGGGGACCTCCGTTTTATAACAGTAACGTTCTAAACCACTCGGCCACGCTGTTTCCAACCGGCGTGAGCGTGTTTGTTTGTCATATCAAAGCAAGTGGACCTAAGCGGTTCTTAATTGTCTGTCAGTATTGCATTGCTTGAATTTGTTTAAAGCGAGCAGCTGAGATCATGTTGTTTAATTTACAGTCCACAAACATGACACTAGCTGCAAGGCTTTGCACGCTAGCTGTATAATTTGATCACAAATGTTTGAATTCTAACTGGATTAAGTAAGTTATAAACATGTATAACCATAGGCATTAAATTTTCAAAAAGTGACAAGAATTTTGTTTCTATATAAGATGAAATTCCCTGGTTGACTTTCTTTTATCTCCCCACGTATTGCTTTATTGAAATTAGATACGAAAATATGAATTTTGATCACTTCTGGGAGCAGAAAGTTTACGCTTTTGCCTGGGGAAATGATCTGAAGCAATTTTTGACTTGAAAAGAATTAAATAGCGAAAAGAAATTGCTGGAACTTCGACTGTGTTCAAAGTCACTGATATAGATTTTTGCTAGGGGAAATTAGATGTTAAAGGGACACTGTCATGGGGACTTCAATGCTTTTCGGTAAAAGGTACTAAACTGATTGGCGAATATGTCTCCGTACAGGAAATGAACCTAGTACATCAACTGATTGGTATATAAGGTAAATTGCCGTTGAAGGAAGAAGGGAGCCATAATAACTTTTAGGTGTTTTTCCAGTCCACAAGGACAAAACTTAAAAAAAATCAGCCTGACTTTTTCAAGTTGAGATTTAAAGTTTCTGATGGCATCACAATAATTTCACTTGTTTCGCTTCAGTACAGTTGCTTGGTGATGTTTAACAAAATTGGACCACTATTTCGTAGTTTCCATATGTCTTTAGAAATTGAAGTGAAACTGGTGACAGTGTCCCTTTAATCGATTTAAGGAATCAAATGTTTATATCACACAGTTATGATGATGTTCACCTATGTGGCTTTTGCCATATAATCATGGCAATCATGGTTCCAATCAAACTCTTAACTTTTGCCAACTTGTTTGAACCTTTTTGTTTCAGTGATAGTAAAAAATGTAAGTAGGAGGCGAACACACGACAGCAAAAAAAACAAACAAACAAACAAACAAAACAAACGAACAAACAACTCTGTATTTATGTCTTGTGTTTATTTCTTTTTGTGTGAAACTCCCTTATTTAGGTCCATTCTCATTAACAGTATTGCTATAAAATCAGTGAGTTGAGCCACAGTTATTTTTCTAACTTGGTAAACCCAGCATACTCTTAACACAAATAAACCAAGAACGATGAAATTTTGAAATTTCTCTATCACCTCAAACTAGGTATAGCAAAAATGTCTAAATTAAGCATTATTACCATTCATCAAGCTCTTAATTACCCCAGCTAGAACGCGAATTAAAATTAATGATAAACAAAATCAGAAAACTGCCTGAAGCTTTTCAGTGGACATCTGTCTATGGATCAGATCAGACGTACAGAACCCAAACATCAGTGCACACTCTGCCTCCGTTGTCGCTTTCAGTGTACCCCGCCAAATCCTCGCCATACCACACGCGGTGCTGGTGGCCCTGGATGACAAAAAATGGACCGGAGAAGCGCGACAGAACAAGCTCAGGGGAGTTCGCTCCATAGCCAGGAATCTTGGACCACTTTCCGGCCTGATATTTGAACTGCATGAACTGGGTCGGTGGAAGGAGGATGTGATTGTTTGCTGCTGTTATGACCATATTAACGTAATCTCTTATGCCACCACAGCCCCACATGGACCAGTTGTTAGGGTCAGAAGAGTGACAAGACACGTAGCCATACAAGTGAACCAGTTTCACCGCAGCCACTTTGCCAGTTGCTGGGGCGTTGAATGTACCATACTGGGTATTCCTCGTACCAATACACACTGGAGCCGAATTCGCCTTTCTCCAGATAGCTACTGAGAGAAACACAGAGTAATACAGTTTATATTAAGATACTCTTTGTTTGGCAATAAGGAAAGCAACAGCAACCGCATCACTTAATACTTGTTACAACTCTAAAATACTTTTAACTTCTTTTCCCCTTCATCCAGTGTATTTTACGGAGGCGGATCTAGACCATAAACAAACGAGAGCCGTTTTTGTCTTTACACCCAGAAAATGTTGAGCGGAGAAAGACTTTCATCATCATCATCATCATCATCATCATTAAATGTCTTTAAAGGGGGGGGCCTAGACCCTAGCTTTGAAGGCAAAATTTTTGGCTAATTTTTCTGAGTATTTGGATTGAGTCATTAGAAATTACTAGTAGCCACTAACAACAACTGCAAAGTGCGGTAGTTGTTAGTTGTTAATGGACACTCTAAATTGAGGGTCGTTATGTCGTGTTTTTTAGCAAGACTTTACTCTGATTTCACATGGAACCGATAAAATTAATACTAAAAGGTGAAAGTCAAATGCTGGCAGTGATGAGCTATCTTGGACATTAGATGAATTGGGCTGAAACAGACTTTTAGTTCTTTTGACTAAGAACTACTAACAACAGGGTTGGAGAAAATACAAGCAACAAATGATATCTTATACTACCTGCTTGTGTCTGTGGGAAGGTCACAGCAAGAAAAATCACCAGAAAACAGACGATTGCCTTCAGATTCATTTTTGAGATGACCTGAAATGAATAAAAAAAAATTCAATAAAAATAACTTTTCAACATTCACGTTAATTCACGTTATGGCCCCTCTTATTCCAAGATCTGGATGATTGGGCCCCAACTTACCTGAAGGTGTGGATCCGCCACTACAATGAGCAATATTAGCCACACAAGAGTTGTTTATTGCGGCCATAATCTCTACGTACATACGTTTCGTGGTAGAACAAAACGCAAGAAGACTTCAGTAAACTATTGTTATATCGTTGATATTTATTCCAGCGAATAATGAGATTGATTTGATATGTATGTTGCATCGACATGCTCCTCGCATGAGGTTTATCTGGGTCATTATGCAAAGTATATTCGACTGCACTAACACATATTTCGTGCATTTGCTGCATTAGCCAGGTAGAAACACTTCAATGCATCTTGACCTCTTGGGCATTTTAAGTGTGTCAATTTAAACCGGAATGAACTTGTAGATAACTGTACAAAGATTGTATCGAAGGCCTGTATTTATCAGTATAAAACTGATATCCGACTTGTAATCGGGTAAGAAACAACTATAAAATCAACGGAGAAAAAAATTGAAACTCAAACGCAAAAAAAGACAAATAAAGAAAATGTTTGAAACAATACAAAAAACAGAAACTAAAACAATGGCGAGCTTAAGACCGATTATAATCACGGAATTCCCTAAAATCATAACACATGTTTTCTGGCACGAAACTTAATAGCTGGTTATAAGCGATATCGATCAACCGCGGTCAAACGACAGAAATTTGCAAAAATGGTACTTCAAAGATAAGGTTATGATATTCACTGTTCAAAGTTCGATACTCTATCAGTGTCCTGATAATTTACTAAGTTTTTTGGAGCTTTACTAAAACAGTTCTACGTGTTCGAAAAAAAGAAAATGAGGACTTGTCGACGCCATTTGTTGAATCAATTTGACAGCAATTTGGTTCACGAATGCGAAACATTTAAACGTTAATTGAAAACACTCGTTTATTTGAGGGAAAGGACATATATTTACTCGCAGCAACTATTTTATACACCCTTGCTCATACTTCCACTTCAAAATGAACGAAATTCCCTGAAATACAAGAAATACTGCCTGCAAGACGTTGAACTGCGTGCAATACGCAATATATGCACTACTGATTCTGTGACGAGTGACACACCCATACGATAAAGATACTTTCACGAAGCAAGAAAATAAGTCTTTTAAAATTTATTCCTCATGGCTTTAGTGCCAAATATGTTTGCTAAGACTATCGTGGTACTGAAAGCTAGCGAAGTGGTATGTTTCACTTTTATAATGGTTGTAAAATTTATTTTTTTCTGGTTTGTATTTGTATTTCCAAAATTTCTCATGCTATTTCAAAGCACGGTTCTAATGCTTCTAGTCAGTGAAACAAATGCTGTAATTTACCACCTTTTAAAAACCCATGAGACTTCTGAAGTAAAATTCTTCTTCTGAAATTGAATTCTAGTGAACTGATTGAGTATAAGGCAAAAACTCATACTTTCAACTTACCCAAACTGTGTCTGTGTTCTTTATCGCCGCAGGGTGTGCTCGAACTAGTGGAATGGTATAACGGCGGTTGTATGCTTTATTGCTTTATTCAGCCAATAACATGAAAGGCATTTGACAATCTGTCAGTAACATAAGTGCTTTAAATTAATTTCACAAAGGTTGGTACCCTGTAAGTGTAAAGGTCAATTCAAATTACCTGAGTGTACTTTATCGTAAAATAAGTCCTACGGATATTTCACGAGCACTATCTACGGTACCCGTGGGGGAACTATTCCCGGAAGCTGGCTATCTCTTGGGCACTATATAAGGGAGTTTAGACATTGTCATAAAAATTTTAAGTAAGTCAGTACTCCCTATGCATTATTTTCCCACTGTGATTGACAGAAATATTACTTTTTTTAAACAAAAACGCCAATCAGCAAAGGGGGGCGACTGTAATTCTTGGGATGAAGGAAGAAGGAGAGGAGAAGGAGGTGTCATATAAGGACTCTTCTTTTCAAAACACTCAAAAAAGAGCACTGAAGCTGCATCAATATATATACCTCTACTGACTAATAGTGTGGGCTTTACGATAAGATAATAACTCTGGTAGAAATATCAAGGGGGAATATTGTAAGAGGTTTTCACAAGTATCGAAGAAGAATATTATTTAAGAATTCTACATTACAAGTTTAATATTATTTAAGAATTCAACATTACAACCCTGCTGTCGGAATTTTAAAGTATTGTTCGCCCAACAAGATCGTGTACCAAGCAAACGGTACAAATATGCGGATGAGTGATTTGAATTACACTTTTTGTCGTCTCTCTACGAACGAAATTTCCACTTTGAAAAATAACATTTCATAATGCAGTTCATCGTTGTTTAAATGTTTTCAAGAAATATGTCACGCCTCGAAACAACCAAACGGTTTGGTGAAGTGGGTCCTTCTTTAAATCAGTCAAAAAAAGTCGAATATCCGTTAAGAAATACTGATTCGTTGTCGGATATAGTTGCTTTACAGCAAAATTGATAGCAGCACGTATAGAAGATCTAGATAACTGTTCTCGTGCGTTATTAACGTTTCATATGGATAAAATATATTGCAACTTAGAATTGGCTTTCTAGTATCTTAAACGTATCCTTACACAAACATGTGTCATACAGGACAAGTCTTCTTTATCTGTAACATCGCCCAAGATAGGAAATTAATATATTGGCTTTAAAATCTCACCATTTTTTTAGATTTGAGTCGCTTACTCAAGAATTCCAACAATTTCTAAAAAAACAGATTTGGTCAAAATCTACCATCAATTGGCCTGAATTTAGGACAGCCTGGTTTTTTTTTACAAACCCGGTGAACTCTAAAAGAAATTCAGATTAGCATTGTGCTTATGTTGCATAGAGAGTAGAAAGCAAACCAACTGGAAAACTCATGGAATTTTTAGAGATACATAGAGATACATTACGTAAGGGGGCGTATGCCAAATATCTGGAATTTTATTGTCATAAAACCATATGTAGTAAGAGAAAAAACTACCTTATTATATATTAACACGAATTTCATACGACAGAACAGAATAAAAAGCGGGGATGTTAAAAAGCCTTATACAGTAATCGAAAGAAGGTCAAAAATGTTATCATGACCTCTAACGGATTCTTTATCATTTGCCATACTGTGGCAACATAATTTCTGAAGCCTATTGCTCATTATCTATGGTTACACTGAAAAGATCTTATTTCTCTTTTACTGGAAATTAGGGTCCCTCCCCCTCCCCCCCCACTCCCACTCCCCAGCTCCCAGCAACCACCCCACCACCTCAGCAAAGAATGAAAACTCAAAACTGCGAGGTAAGGGAGTGGTCATTATTTATGGGGAGGGGGGTGGTGAATGGGAGAGGGGGGGGAAACGTTTTGTCGCCTGTAATGACTAACAGTGTTAGAAAGCCCATTGGTATCTGGTAGGCCATGGTTCAATTCCCAATTTTTTGTCTCACGCTTGTGACGATTTTCAATTAATCTTTATTGTTTTTGTTGTTGTCAGGTTTAACTAAGGGTTTAGCTGCCCTGTATGTATCTAGATTATCAATGAAATATCAGTAACAGTTTAGCGAGTCGATTGAAGTGTCCAAAAACATCATACATGCAGAGTATTTCTAGTTCTTTGATGAAACAGAAAATCATCATCCTTTTGATGCTGAGCATGCAGGTTTTTAATTTAAAGTAGCTCATTCAGCTTCATTTGTTGGTCACTTAGGGGTAAAAAAAGGGAGTCAAAAATAATAATAATAATCTTTTAAAAAGTTACCTTGATGTTAAAGGGTGGGCTAAAAGGCTTACTTGAGCCTAAAGAAGGGGAGGGGGGATAAAAAGTTTCTGATGTTGCCTCCTCCCATTCACCAACCCACCTCCCCATAAATAATGACCACTCCCTAACCTTAAATTATTTGACTGCATTTCATTATAAATTTTAAAACAGAATATTGTTCCTAATACACGTAAACTTAAAACATCCCGCAGCATTCCACCTGTACTTTTAAATTTTAAGATTTTCCACCCCACTTCTGCTGGGTTTGCATGAGACATTTTTGAGACTTTTTTGCATGACAAACTTTTTTCAAGCATTTTTACTGCGTTAGCACTCATATATGATTTTTTTTTTTGAGTGATTCCGCAGTATAAGAAATAAAAATGTATGTTGAGCTACCTCTAGGCAGATCCAAGACGGCGGAATTTGGAATTTGTGATGTCATTCTAACGCAATATTAAGTTATAAAGAATGTAATAAAACCATCATTTGTGTTTCAGATAATTCCAGAATTTGGTGGTACATTAAGACAATATTCCCTCATTGATGATTTTTTAATTCTCCTCACTTGTTGCTCTATTGACTCTAGAGGAGAAACTAGATTTTGATCACTCTTGAGAATTTCTTTTTTTTTTTTGGCTACCCCTCTCCCCTGGCTGCTCATTATTTTACTCACGCATGAGCCTGGAAAAATAATCTGAAGCAATGTTTGACCTAAAATTTAGAAAGTGAGAACTTGATTAAAAATGTGTTCCCATTCATCGAGTCACTGTTTTGCTTGGACTGAAAATGCAATTTCCATTGGTACGAAGAATTACGTTCTGAACGGTGTTCTTCTATCTTCTTCTTTCTTAGATTGTTTCACATAGTCTGACATCTGTGATTAAGGGAGAAATCAGGCAAAAAATTGCAAACAAAAAAATAGTATTTCCATCACTGATATTCATACAATTGTTTGACTTTTGATTCTGAGAATTTGGTACTGCATCGAAACAATATAATGTTGTTGATGATTTTCTTTATTCTCCTCTCTTGTTTGCTTGTTAATGTGCGATTTGCTAGGGAGAATCTGGATGTTGATTATTTTCGGGAATTCGGAATCGAGGGAATTCGGGAATATCGGAATCGAGTTATAATGGTAGGATCAAAGTTGTACATCTTCTAAAGCAAAGTTATAGATTTGTGCAGGGAGCCATATTTCCAATGAAATGCCGAAATACCGTTGATTTTTCGATTTATTTTTCAATGATAATAGAAGCGTGCAAATGCGAGGGAAATCTCAATGACACACATGACAACTCGGCTTTCCATTTTTGCCCTCTGTTTATTTGTATTTTTCCAAATAACAAAAAATCCCTTATTTTTATGCCTTATGGTCTACAGTGTTGCCATACAATCAAGAAGTTCAAATGCTTTTTTAAGCTTTATAAATCCAAAAAACCTTTTCTAATCTCCTTTCAAATACAACAACAGAAAATAAAAATTTCCGACAACTTGCACAATCCACTCAAACTAGGTACAGCAAAATATCCAAAACTAATAAACACCATTACATTTAATTAACCGAAAAAAGCAAGCACGATAAAAGGAACCCTGAATGTCTGGCAGGAGCTTTTTAGGCTCAAAAACTTGCCAGGACTTCTCAGACATAGAGAGCGTAAACATCAGCGCAGACTTTTCCTCCGTTGTCACTTTCAGTGTAATTCACCAAATCCTCACCGTACCACACGCGGAACTGGCGGCCCTTGTACACCCAGTAAGGATGGGAGAAAAAAGACAGAATGATCTCAGGCGAGTGGGAATTATATCCGGGAATGTAGGACCACTTTCCACCGCCACTAAAGAACTGTCTTGGGGGCAAAACGATGTGATTGCTTGATGTTGTTATGACAACATTAACTTTATTTTTTACCCAGCGGCTGGTGCCACAGCCCCAGAAAGACCAGTGGTGGAGACTCGCAGTATTACAGGACACGTAACCATATAGGTGAACCAGCTTCACCGATGCCAGCCTGCCACGAGAAGGAGCATAGAACCTGCCATAGCTGTAACTCTTCGCGCCAAAACACACCGGAGAGGAGTTCGCCTTTAGCCAGACACCTAGTAACAAAAACATTATAATAACATGTTATTGGTAAATATACAAACCCCCGAGTCTTAAAGGGTACGATTATATTAAGTGCTTATAAAAGTTTATCAGCGCACAGACAGACCTGTTGCTTCGGAATCTTTCACAACCAACGAACCAAGGGTGAAAACGAACAGACAAACCAAAATGGCGTTCATCGTTAGGTAAGAGACTTGTGTTGTCTTCTTCCTCTAGGTCTGTGGTGTACTAACTCGGTATAGGACTTCGACCTTCTTATGACAATAATTATACGCCATTCTCAAATCGTGTTAAGACAAGATTTGAAGCGGTTGTCAGCAATTGTATAACGCACGTGGTGATGAGATTATGGTTTATCTGAATCTGTGCAAACAAAGTTGACCTTTCTTACTTTGTCTTACAAAAGGAATACAAATTGTAAATAAAACTTTGCTCGACTTCACATATCGTACGTACGAGGAGGCACACACTGGATAATTGTAAAATCGAATTCCACTGAACTCTAATCTACTTGGAAAACTACTAGTAATTATAAAAAGCGTTTATCTATAAGCAATGTTTATAATCGTCTCGCGTTCACATAACTTTTGAGTTCT
This sequence comes from Oculina patagonica, assembly GCF_052425735.1. Lineage (NCBI taxonomy): Eukaryota > Metazoa > Cnidaria > Anthozoa > Scleractinia > Oculinidae > Oculina > Oculina patagonica. Next base: position 23,172,076 of record NC_135767.1, read on the forward strand.
CGAAATTCACTGTGTACACTTTTCTGGTTCGTGTTTTTGCATAGATGCCACGTCAACATGACGCGATTTTTATGTCCCGGTACTTGGCTTATAGCAGGTTTTAAATTAGGCATTTTCCAAACGACCCTTCGTATTTCCCGATTCTTTTTTATTGTTAGAGGATAACCAATGTTAGGAAGTTTCAGAAACGGAAAGATTGAAATCATGTTTTTAACATGCATAAGGTTAGTTGAAACTGACATGAAGAATAAAAATGCAAATTCGAAGTTTTGAAACGTTGATCGAACAGAGTTTAGCCAGAGTTTGTCCACTGTCACTTTACGAGAAACAATATTTAGTTTTGTGCGGCGGTAAACTCTATCTTCTGGTGTTGGTCATAGAAAGAGTTTAACGCGTGGATATGTTTTAGAGAAACAGTTTGGATTTTAACAACGGTTTTTTATTTTATATTACACAAAACAGAAAAATAGATGGTTATAGAATAAGGCTAAAATCAACGTTCATGATATTAAATAAACATCCTGTATGTAATTGATATTAGCTGCTAAATTTTGTCAGGTGTTGTGAAATGATAAATAATTATTGTTAAATCTCAGACTTCCTGTTACACGTCTCGAGAACGGTCAATTTGCAAATACAATGATGCTCTTCTCTGTTAAATTTGTCTTTATGTGTGTTTATTCTAAAACCCAGAGCTGTTGAACAGCGTCGAAACCATACTTTTTTATTGCATACAAGGCTGTATACATAGAAAAAATATCGCCTTCGCTTATATTAGCCCAACTGGTCATCAGGCATGTAAAATCCATCGACTAAATTATATCATGCAAATAATTTAGCCAAAATAAAGACGAAAACTCGTGGTTTATGGAACCAGTAATTGCTACAGAGATATTGACTGAAACAACGGTTGGTGACAACCGTATTAAACGCTGTTTTGAGAGAACAGCAATTTTTTTTTTGGCTGAAAATCAAAAGAACTCTCTAGAATCGGGAGACTCGAAAAACTGAATTCCGTTGAAACAAGTTAATACTGTACATTAAAAAATATCCGTAGGACATCGGAATAACTATGATTGCTGCATGTAGCAGTTTTAAAAGCGTTTATTTTAGAGCTCTCAACACCCGTGAAATATATTGTTAAGTAATGAAACTCCCAGTTACGAAGAACTTTTTCCAAACAAGCTGTTTCTCAGCCGAGCTTTATCGGCAGATTTTCCAGTGCATATCAAACCCCTGGAAGAACGAGTTCCCGCCTATGTTCACAACTGGGAGTGAGAAAAAAAATATGATGAAATTTGTCGGAGTAAATATCGATCGCGACGGACAAATCAGTGCCGGCCGCATTAAGCACACGCGCGCGTTTAGCTCCTGACGTGTCCAATGAATCAAATTTGTTGCTTTTTTTCTAAGACGGTTCAATACTTCTTCAAATAATGTTTGAATAGGTGTGTGAATTTTATAAATTGTTTGCCAAAAATGCTGACCCCCTACACGAAGTTTACTTTATAGGACCATTCTGAAATTTCGGGATACGCTTCCAGATGACGGAAACAACGAGCAAAGGTTATTGTGCGCCCGGTTGTATTTTTTATATGAGAGACGAGAGTTTTACAAGTATTATGGGTGTTCAAGCAGCCTGTGATATATGACGGACAATTGCAGCCTGCGTGGCTACAGCTGAGGCGAAAGAGCGACGAATTAGAGACGGACTGTGACGAATTATATACAAGTACGGAGGCGAGTCAATATAGACAATTTTATTCATCTTACTTAATTGCTATCTCGAACTTGCGGTAATTTAACCACATTTTCGGTATAATTTCATTTCGTCCTCCGTAGCTATTGTAGTTTTAAATGCGGTTCGAAATAACAACACAGGAATTCGTTTCTCTTTTGTAAGTGTTATTTAGAATGAAAACTGACTTGGCTTGGGGTCATTTCATCAGCATGAATATATTATTTTACGGCGCGTGTGATCATGATAACAAGATTCCCCAGGCGCGAAAGTTACTGTAGCTGTTCATTTTATATTAAACACTATTAATTGGTTCAAATTTTTCATTTTCGTCACTGATCTTAGGAGAGATGTTCCCACAATTCCACGCACATACAACGTAAAACATTTTGCGAATTCATAAAAGATTTGGGAAACTCGTTTCGGACGGATTTCTGTCTGACCGCCGGAATAACACCACTACTATATGAAGTTAAGGGAGGTAAAACCGTCTTAAAATCGCGAAATTTAGGGAAAGGTTACCATTGGATGGTAACTATTCTCTTCTGGTTTAAAGAAAGTGGTGATTTTGAGCTGCAGTTCTATCCCCGTGTAGCAAACAACAAGCCTGTTTTTATATTTTCTTTACTGATGTAAATTTTAGTCGAGAAAGTACGTTTTCCGTTAATTTAAATCGAGTTTTCCTTCGGATTTTCCCTCGTTTTCAGACGGGAAAGGATGGATAAATTTGACACAAAAGAACTCGTCTTTAATCGGATTCGTATCAGACTTCTCAAATATGAATTTGGCTATTGTAGAATTCGACATGAAACGATTTCGTATGGGCCACGTAAGCACCTCAATAACTAAACTGTGTACATTTGTCTGCGTCGGAAAATTCCCTTGAACTTGATTTGTTTTTAGACAGTGAATTTATTCTTTAAAATAATAAAAAAGAGAAATTGACGCTAGAATTATTTTGCCGATAATGCTTCCCAATATCATACTTTTCAGTGGTAGTGTGAAATTTATTTGGCTATGTCAGACGATTTTACATTTAAAGCCGAGCAAACGAATTTCTCGTCTTTGGTCGTTTATTCTACCTCTGCCTTGATTTTCCTATCTTTAGCCGCTTTTAATAAAGTTGTCTTGAAAAGATAGATTCGCCGAAATACTACAATATAAATACCAAATACTGACCTTTTTTCTCGCCAGAGCATCGATTGCATTGTGAATAATTTTCCGTTTTTTATTAGCTGTGATTACCCGCTTGAAATCACTGTGAGGAAGACGTAAGCTTGCTTCGGCAGAAATCGGGATACTTTGAACAGCAAATCGACAACAGTCGTCGCTAAGAAAGGCTTCATTTCCTTGTAGTCCTCTCGGTAAAACAGCATTGTGATGTGGTCAAATTCTGAGCTTGAAATCATCCACATTTCTATGTTGTTGACTTCAAGGTTGTCTGTTCAGCTACCGAGCTGACGAAAACTTGTGGTATACCCAGTAGAGCGCTGTTTATAAGCCGTGTCCAGGACGTGTCTCTTTTGAATTTAAAATAGGGATGGAGCTGCTACCACAGATAGTGAGGATGTTAATGCTTAGCTGTCTTGTGTTACGGTTCATCTAAAACGCGAGTTGTCTTTGCCCTTTTTCTTTTTTCAAACCTGAGAGGAACGAAAATCGAGCCGCGAGTATCGTGGGCGAGCGATGCGAGTCACGAGACGCGCGCCCACGATACTCGCGTCGCACGTGCCACGTTATGCGTTTCTTCTTCTTCGGCAAATTCGAGGCTCTGAAACGTGTATCGAACAGAGTAGCTAGTTTGTCCAGTGTCAGATTTTGAGAAACAATATCTAGTTTCCAGCGGCGGTAACTCAAAGTTCTGTTGGTGTTTATAGTCTTCATATAATAGAAAGAGTTTTTAAACTGTTAAAACTCTGGTTTATATGTTGCTCTAAACGGAAAAAATAGATAGTTATAAAATAAACCTAAAATCAACGTTCATGATGTAAAATAAACATTCTGTATGTAATTGATATTAGCTGCTAAATTTTGTCAGGTATTGTAAAATGATAAATAAATATTGTTAAATCTTAGACTTCCTGTTACACGTCTCGAGAACGGTCAATTTGCAAATACTATGATGCTTTCTTCTGTTAACTTTGTCTTTATGTGTATTTATTTTAAAACCCAGGGCTGTTAAATAGCGTCAAAACCGTACTTTTTTATTGCATTCAAGGCTGTATACATAGAAAAAATATCGCCTTCGCTTATATTAGCCTAACTGGGCATCACGCATGTAAAATACATCGACTAACTTATATCATGCAAATAACTTAACAAAATAATGACAAAACTCGAGGTTTATGGAACCAGTTATTGCTACACAGTTATTGACTAAAATAACGGTTGTTAAAAACCATATTAAAGGCTGTTTTTAGAGAACAGCAATTTTTTCTCTCTACAATCGGCAGACTCGAAAAACTGAATTTCGGCGGTTGAAACTAGTTGATATTGTACATTAAAAATTCAAGTATCCTTAGGACATCAGAATATAACGATGATCGCTACATGTAGCGCAGGTTTAAAAGCGATTATTTTAATTTAGAGCTCTTAACACCCGTGTTGTATACAATAAAATTCCTAGTTACAATGAACCTTTTCCAAACTAGCTGTTTCTGAGAAGAATTATCGGCATATTTTCCAGTGTTTATCAAACCCCTGGTATAGAACGAGTTCCCGCTTATGTTCACAACTGAAAAAATACGATGAAATTTGTCTGAAGTAAATATCGATCGCGAAGGACAAATTCAGTGCCCGTGTTAAGCACACGAGCGCGTTTAGCTCCTGACGTGTCCAACGAAGCAAATTTGTTGCTTTCTAAGGCAATTTAAACTTCTTCAAATTATGTTTGAATGGGTGTGGAATTTGAAAAATTGTTTGCCAAAAATGCTGACCCCCTACTCGAAGTTTGCTGTATAGGACTATTAGCACCGCAATCAAAACTATGTGTACATTTGTCTGCGTCAGAAAATTCCCTTGAGCTTGATTTGTTTTTTAGACAGTGAATTTATTCCTCAAAATAAAGAAGAAAAAGAAAGTGACGCTAGAATTATTTTGCCGATAAATGCTTCCCAACTGATCATGCTTTTTAAATAATGGTTGTGTAAAATTTATCTGGCTATGCCGCGCAGACGATTTTACATATAAAGCCTAGCAAACTAATATCTCGTCTTGGTCGTTTATTCTACCTTTACGACCCTTTACCTTGATTTTCCTATCTTCAGCTTTTTAATGTAAATGTTTTGAAAAAAGAGACTCACTGAAATACTATAATATAAATACCAAACACTGACCTTTTTTCCTCGTCAGAGCATCAATTACATTGTGAAAAATTTCCGTTTGTTATTAGCTGTGATTACCCGCTTGAAATCACTGTGAGGAAGGCGTAAGCTTGCTTCGGCAGAAATCGGGAGACTTTGAACAGCCAATTGACAACGTCGTCGCTAAGAAAGGCTTCATTTCTGAGCAGTCCTCTCGGTAAAACAGCAATGTAATATGGCCAAATTCTGAGCTTGAAATCATCCACATTTCTATGTTGTTGACTTCAAGGTTGTCTGACTTGTCTGTTGAGCTACCGAGCTGGTTTATAAGCCGTCTCTTTTCATATTAAAATAGGCATCGAATTGCTACCACAGATAGTGAGGATGTTAATGCTAGCTATCTTTTGCTACGTTTCAAGCCGAATGCGAGTTGTCTTTGCCTTTTTCCTTTCTTTCATTTTTTTTTGTTCAAAACTGAGAGTACGAAAAACGAGCCGCGAGTATCGTGGGCGCGTGATGCGAGTCACGAGCCGCGCACCCACGATATTCGTGTCGCACGTGCCACGCGTCATCACGTGCCATGTTATTGCGTTCCTTTTTCTTCGGCACGTTTGCGATGAAAGAAGAATTATTTCATCTTAAGGCAGTAAGAGATACACCCGCTAGTAATTGCATTACCGGTAATTTTGAAGTAAAAGTGTTTTTCTGGCAATTTTATTGGCCGAGGTTCAATACTCGCAAGTTTACAATTAAACACTCTTAGCTCGTTATCTACTTTCTGATTTTACTGCAAAAGAATTAACAATAGAGTCATTACGCACGTGTAAAAGCAACCGTGTGAAGTTAAATTAGTAGGTTTAATAGGATGAATTCGAATGAGTTGAATTAGTAGGCGAAATTAACTTTCGACAATTTTGAATAGCTAAAAAGTTTAGATAATTATCAATTTTCAATAATTTTTAACAACTGAATGGTTTCTTAGAAATCAAGATATCGTTGTTGACAACTACACGATTTCGAAACTTTTAAAAATGTAACAAGCCAGATCCGGTTTTTCATGCATTCTGTTCTCTTATTACAAGTAATTTTTTCATAAAAACTTCAAAACTGTAGACTGTATTAGCAATAGTATAAGGCGAATCATAATCGATAAGTGGAGCATTAACATTATAATTCGAAATAGCTGTTTACAATAAACCAAGGTGATCGGTTAAGCGAGCAAGGCATTGTTAAGAAACGCACAAGTATGTTTTTTCTTAGTACTTTTGCAATGCATTATTGATGATAAAATTAGCTAACGGGTGCGTTTTAACACTAACTGAAAAAGATAATAATCAACTGCAACTGCGGACATATACCTTTTGTCCAACAAACAAAAGATCTCGAGGGCCTTTTAACTTAAAAACAGTTAAGACTGCGTACAATATAAGATTAAGGCACATTCACCTGGATATTTTTTCGTCGGTATGCTGCCTATACACGAACTTGTAAGGTTTCTTGTGTCTCTTTATTTCTCGTGCGTGGTTATGAGTCAAGATAGCACTTGCGTAAAAGCCAAACGGTTTGAATTTGTTGAGGAAGGTAAGAAAATAGAATTTAACCTTGCTTTGTGGTTGCAAACACATAAAACAGCCGGCTACAGAGCACTAAAAGTAGTGCTTTGACATATATTCCGCACCACCAGCCCAGTTCAGTTCAACATCAGGAACTTCATTAGTTTATTTTTGAAGAAAGATATAAAATAGAGATCTTTAGAGTCGACCTGTTTTCCATTCTCTTTAGAGTTCTTTAGCTAAAACTAGAATTTTCATATCAGTGGGTTTAACCCTGAGAACTTAGCTATTAAAGGTTCCTAATACAGAATCCTTTTTAACACAGTTCTATGATCTAGACGTGTAGAAGATCTTAAAATATATGTAAATTAAATAATACAAGCTAAATAATAACCTTGAGAATGTTTTAATCGAAATTTATAGTTGATCTTGTCTAAAGCTAAGTTGGCTTAAAAAGTCAAGAATTGTTATGTTTAAACTTAACATATGGCCAGAAAAGAACTGAAGAAAACCACGGCCTTCATAATACGGAGCTGCTGTCTTTATAGTCAACAATGAAATAAATCTGTTTTATTTGTGAAAATATGTCTCAAACATTTTAGGGTATTTAGAGGCTTTGCCTTTTGCCTATGCGTATTTATAGGCTTTGTCTTTTTCAACGATCGAAGTAACATTATTTTAACTTAGGTGTTAAAAGTAGATCTGCTTTATTTGTGAAAAGAATGTCTTAAATATTTAAACGTATTTCTAGGTTTTGCCTTGTCAAATCATGGAATTACAAGCCTTCAAGTTGTCTCGCCTATTGAATGCGCCATGGAGTGCACAGCCATCTTAGAATGTAAGTCGTTCAACTTCAAAGTGACTGAAAATGTGGGAAATAATTGTGAGCTGAATGATGCGACAAGAAACTCATCGTCATCTTCCGACTACAAAGAAACTGCAGGACTTGTGTACTATGAAGCCAGTCCAGAGGTTAGTAGATGCTAAGAGTACTTCTTTTATGCTCAAACGAAGTGTCTTCTGTAGGAAGTTACAGGTTTATTAAATCATCAATTTTAGTCAAGAGGAAGGAGTGTATAGTTGAAGAAAATTGGCAGTATATTCCATTTTGAAGGGAACAGGGGCCAGTTTATTCCATCTGCTTACACATTCTCCGCAAAACAAAACCAAGCGAAAACAGAAGTTAAAAAAGACGGCGTGTTCAGTCATTCGCTGAGTCGCTTGCGGTAGGTAGTTTTTTCGTGTTTACTCAATGAGCATATCATACACGGCTGTAAAAAGTAACTTTTCTTCAATCAATTTGTTGCAGGGCTGCTTGTTTTCTCCATGTAAAAACCTAGCCCGCTGTACTGAGAGCTGCTCAGGGGATTCAAGCTTCAAATGCGATTGCATTCATGATGGAACATACGGAGACCGCTGTGAATTGTGGACAGGTTTGTGGTCTTTCTTTCTTCAGACTGGCCAAAGTAAAGAACCATTTTTCTTGTGAATTTCGCCAAACCAAGGGGAAACAACTTTTAGGTGCAACAAGCCAAACATAATGGAACAAACGAATGTGAACATAAATGACACGATAGGATCGGAGTGTCTACCGAAAGATGATTTATAAAAACGAGCTCCTAAGCTCTTCTGTGCTACGTGGGTAAATAAATTACATTAATTTTACAAAAACCCGCCGCGTCAACTAAAATTATTTCGAGTATTCTAGTTACCAGTAAAATTTCTCATTTGACCAGCTTAGATCAGACATAAGCTTAAAAATTTAATTTCATGGAAAATGGAATTGCTGGGTCACAGAGAACTTTAATTACAGGATTTATTGTTGTTTTATTCCAACACGGTGATGCTGATCAACAAAATTATGCACATCGAGCCACCTGCCTTTTTTGCAACAAGTAGAAAATGAAACGTTGGGAACATTTTGTTGACACAAAGAAAGTTTCCAGGACTTTTTAACATCTGTGCTAATAGGAAATTTAAAAACTAGCAAGCTCTTCTTCTACTTTGTTTAACCCCAAAACGACTACATTTGTCTCATACAACCTCTCAACCTCTGCCCCTGATATCTCGCTACTACTTATTCATTAGTCAATTGAAACCCCGGCCCCCCGACCCCCGGGACTTAGCGGGGATTTAACGCGTCCAAAGCCGGGATTTAACGCACTTTTAACGGCGCGTTTGCCCCGGTGGGCGGTGGTTTTAACAAAATGTCAGTAGACCGGGGCCATGGAGCGGTGATTTAACAGCACGCGATCACTTAAAGCGGGGACGGCAGCCGGGATTTAACATAAAGGACTAAATGTTTTTCTCAAAATGTTCGTTCTGAGGAATCCCTTCTGAAAAGTCTCCACGCTTCTTCCTTGATATTTAAAGCCTTTCGCGACGCCTGGGTTTGTATTTAATATGTTCACACGATAAAAATAGACTCATTGTACTTGAAATCTGCCATCTTTGTACACTATCGTCTCCAAGAAAGTAGTTTCTGTTTCTGAGATTTCAGCCGTGAATCATATCATAGGGTGAAAGCTGTTTACCTTTAGAAGAAATTCTTCTATTTTGTCACTTCTTGTGTCCGTCGTCAATAAATCGTTTCCAAAGGATAGGCTTATTGCTACTTGTCTGAGTATTTCGTTTTCTATTTTGGCCGTGAAGATGACAGCGGAAACTGCGGCGATTGTCGTGCCCATGGCTGTTTGATGTGCTTAAAGATAATCTTTTCCATTGAATTGGAACGAGCTTTCTTGAAAGATCACACTGAGCAACTCTCTTAACGAGTACGGCAGGGCCGTAGCTAGCCAGAGGCAAGACGAGGCACTTACCTCGTCTAGATTTTAACCCAAATTTAATAACAAATTTTTTTTGTTGGGGAAATGATCCCAAGTTAAAAAAGATTTATTTCTCTCAAGAAATACCTTAAGAAAAATCTTGAAGAAAGAGTTTCAGGGCTTCTAGATTTCAAAATTTTCTGAAGGGCATGCCCCCAGTTCCCCCTAGCAAGATCTTGCCTCTTCTATGGCAAATGCCCTGTACGGGAGGGTTTCCTTGATGAAATTCTCCGTATGCTTCGCATGCAGTGTTAATGAGAAAAGGAAAGCTTTTTTTAGGCTGTTTGGGCATGGCACTGTAATCTTCTCAATGAAGTTATTAAAGTCTGTCGCACGAAGCTTGTCGCTGTGCTATCGGCTTAAGTAGATGGTCAACAAAAGCTGAAATACGTTCTGTAGGGCAATCACACCCCATATTATGGGTCTTCCGGCAGGCGTGTTCATAATGGCTAATTATGGGTTTTAAATTTGACAACTTTGTGTCTCTGACCACGAAAAACAATTTTTTTTTATAAGTTTTTGGCGGAAACAAACTACATCAGGTTTCTTTCCGACCTCGTAACTATACATGGACAATAAATGAAAGAAATAGATATTTCAACTTCGGCCACGAAATCAAGATTTTTGTCCGTTTTTTTTCCTGAAAGTCGATTCGGATGCCCCCGCTATGCGGGGTTTTTAACAGACGTCTAGGCCCCTAGGTTGGGGAAATAAGCCGGGTTTTAACACTTGGTAAATGTTAAATTCCCCGGTAAGTCCCGGGGGTCGGGGGGCCGGGGTTTCAATTGACTGATGCATTATGGGACATAAAAACAGCTTACAGGAACGTTCATTAATTAATTAATTAATTAATTAATTAATAATAATAAATGTAATAATAATAATAATAATAATAAATTTATTAACGTGTAGAAAATGTTTAGCTGAGAGGAAAAGTCTCCTCTACTAACTGTGGACACCCAACTAAAACTTAAATAAAATCTAATTACAACTATTTCTTTAGAGATTGTGATGTTAATAAGAGTTAAATGAAGCTATTTACAATATAAAAACAAGTAAAAAAAGTAAAACTATTCATGTGATATAAAAACATATACATGATTATTATTAATAGTCACAAAGGCGGCAAGTGCTAAGCTTTTCCACGTTTTCAAATTAGTGTATGCCTTTTCCTTTTCAGATGATGCTTATGATTTTAGCCTTCACTTTCCATCCAATGACACTTCAAACTTTGTTGTATTTGATTGCAAGATTCAGACGCTTGATGAGTTCACCATTTGCTTGTGGTTGCAGACCACAGCGAGTAACACACTGAGCCTTTTCTCGTATGGTACAGCGTTTTACTTACAGTGCCGTGATACAGGAAAATGTGTTTTGGGAATTGGAGGCAATGAAAGGTATTGCTTTGTACTTCCTTCATCCTTAATAGTGCATGTACTTCCAAGGAAATATAAACAGGAAATACCTAGTGACAGGCGCAGTTGCTTTATGGTTAGTGCTCTGGACTCCGAATCAAGTGGTCCGGGTTCGTGTCCTGACCGGGTTCATTGTGTTTTGTCCTAGGGCAAGACACTTTACCCTCACAGTGCCTCTCTCCACCCAGGTGTATAAATGAATACCGGCGACTTTAATGCTGGGGGTAGCCCTGTGATAGACTAGCGCTCCATTCAGGGGATAGAGAGGTGAAATACTGCTAGTCGCGTCGTTCTACTGAAACCGTGATAAGCTGATGGGCCACTATACTCGTATGCAGTCTTTTTTCATCCAAGGGAATAAGAGCAAGAAATAGTTTCTGAGCTGTTATCCTTAAAAAGAAAACGAAATGTTGCTAAATTCTAGCATACCGTGGGAATTGTCAATATTGATTTAATCCCGGCTTTCCAACGGCTAGTGTAGACGGTGTTCAAGTGATTAGTGTGTTATACTCTGGATTCAGAGGACGCAGCTCGAGCGCTTTACCCTCACCGTCCCTTTGTCCACCCAGGTGTATAAATGGCTACCGCCGAATTTACAGGGCAACCTGAAAATAAATACTGCAGGTTACCAGTGATGGACTAGTGACATATTCAGCAAAAGGCCGAGCTAATAAGCCACCTAAGGCTTGTAAAACTTTAAGATTCGGCAAAGGTTTTCTTAAACGCTGTCGGTATACAATGTTCTAGTCTTTCGAACGCTGTTCGTTGCGTTTTTACTTCCAGTGGCACTTAGAAGAAGAATCAGCGTCACTTTTATTGTCTGTATTCCATTTCTCTTTGACAGTACATTTTACATTGCACCTCTAAACGACGGATATTGGCATCAGTTATGCCTGAGCAGGAAGGCTACAAATGAAAGCCTGAAAATTTTCCTTAACGGCTTTCAAGGGGTTTCTGGAAAAGGAGCAAGAAATGATGCAAAAATGTTCCTTGGAGGAGGTCAACTGATTATTGGACAAAAGAAGATGTTATCGGGGCAGAGCTTCGATGGTTCCTCTTCATTCAAAGGTTTGCAATTTTATAAAAAAGTCAATGAGTCAATGCTTTATCGTCTAAATAGTTATATTATTTTCATTGTCGCTTCAATTCCCCAACTAAGTCCCTAAACAGATAACACACAATGTGTTTTTGATATAGGACGATTTTCGTTAAGAAAGGGAAAAACGATTTCTTACAAGCATTATAATAAGCAAATAAAAGCAGAAGAACAAATGTAAATACAAATCAAAATGTAAATACGCGTATTTTCAGCAAAGCCTTGCCTATCGCTGTTGGCACAGTTGCTATTATTATTCAACAAATTGTTACGATGCTCATATATGGTCAGGAAGTCCTTGTTATCTGTCATCTGTACATAACAGATATCCTGCGATATACGTTGGTTGCCAAGATTCGTCCAATGTCTATCAAAGCGCTGCATAACCACAGTATTTTTGCAGTAAAATATATAGTAGTAAAAGGAAAACAATTAAAATGCTCAATCTTGCAGAATATCGACTAATTGTAGCCAACTGAGCCTGCGGCCCCGTTGGGTAAATATCAGGCGATTTTCCACTCAATTTCGCAGAATATTTGTTAATTAGTTGGTGTCCAAAATAAGGCCAGCTGCATTCCGAGGCAGATAATGATGTTTTACTATTTAGGAGATATTTCGCATTTCAACATTTGGAGTCGCTGGAGAAACATCAGTGAGGTATTAGTTTCATCCGTGCATAACTGCAGTACTGGAGAATTTGGAGACCAGGTGGATTGGCGCTTACTTAAAGCAAAGAGTGGCCTACGAGGAGACGTGCAGGTCAACACACCGGACACTTGTTCAACTAACTCAGGTAAGAGACTTACCCTACCCCACTTCTTAATTTTCCTACGACCAAAAACAATGAAAATGACATTGATTTGGGGGGAGGGAGGAGGGGAGGGAATTAAGCGAAGGGCTGTTTAGGTAGTTTTAAGGACACTGTCAACCAGCATCCTACACGTGCCTATGTTGCTGCTATAGTACCAAAACGTTACTCAGATGACGTCATAAATGAAACAGCCTAAAATCAAAGAAACCATTTAAAATTCTGTAGCAAAGAAACCATTTCAAATTTGGTATTTGTAGTTTAAGCCGAAACGTTGGCATATTTAATTCATTTTTTAAACATTTTAGACATTTTTCAAACCAGCGTATCATTTTTAACATTTTAATGAATCAACCTGGTTACAAGGCCATTTTTAAAAGACATTAATTCCTTTATCGAAATGTTTAACACTGTTCCACCCTTTAAGGTTTTGGTCTTCCGTTTTTCGGTGCCCGACTGCATTGGTGATCCCTGACGAATTTTCAAGGATGCACCATGCTTGTTGTAAAGCAGTTGCTATTTTTCATGTTGTGTTTTATTTTATACCCATAGGTTACTACAACGGGCCGCCAAGCGTGCGTTTTTTTACTGAAAACGCACATAAATCATTTAACGTTACAGTCTCGGTACCACAAGCGCTACTGAAGTTTACCATCTGTACCTGGGTGCAACCAGCCCTCTGGGAGAATCATGGCGTCATCTGGTCATTTGCCAAAAATCAAACCTTTGACCTCTTTCGACTGCACTTAATAAATGGCATTGCGAGATTTGATATTCGAGGGCAAATCATCAGGTAAGCAATGATTCGACAGAAATGAAAACTACAAGAACTTTCTGCACATTGAAAGCTAAAACGAAAACTTAAACATTTTTAACGACGCATAGGTCGTGACATACGTGAGTACCAGAGTGATTTTTTTGTTTTTACTTTTATATAATTGGTCACCAAAATCTTTTTAAAGATTAAACCCTTGCTGTAAGCTCGATTATTTATATTCTTAGTGATTGGTTGATATTTATTATAACCACAAAAATGTACAAAACTCAAACCATCGACATAATATTAAAACAGGTACTGTCGTAATTTACTTTGACAACAATCCCACGCCCAGATCACTCTGTCGTCTGAATCGTCCCCAGTCGTCTTTTGAGTCCGTCTTGAGTCGACTGCTGAACACGGAGGGAATCAACTGGGAACGAGTCAGCTCTGTCGTGCTTCCTTTTTTAAAAAGTGCCTCGTACCCCAGGCGCTGATAAGGCGGGAAAATAGAGAGCGCGAGGATAGGTGGTAGCATTAATCCCATGACGCCAAGCGAACCGCGCACGACTAAGGGGGAGGACGCCTGGGGACGAGGCATGCAGGAGCTCGAAGGTGAATTCGGGGGAGTGAATCGTGGTTTATGTTCTTTTTTCCAGGAAAATTAATTTCCCTTTAATAGACGGTCGATCTCATTTCATCTGCACCCTTTGGGATAACGTAACAGGTCGCTTGGAGGTAATGGTGGATGGAAAACTAACAAGCAGTGGTGAAATAGCAAAGGAAAGTGGCATTGATATCCCATCAGGAAGCACACTGATTCTTGGAACGGACTTTGGCAAAAAATCATTGCGTGGTCATATTGGCGGCCTAAATGTTTGGGATGCACTTCTAGAAAAGCACTGTATCGTCGCCTTGTATCATGGGAATGGAAGAGAGAGCGGACGCGTGATTAAGTGGAGAGACGTGATTATTCCAGAACAATTGAAAGGAAAAAAAGTACTGAACAGCGAAGAGGAACACAAAGGTATTCTACTTACATTAGTAGACCAAAAAATAGACTGGTCCCGGGTGCTTATTTGTTTTTACTTTTGTTTAGTTTTTTTATTGTATAGCCGAGAAGGTGGGCGCTTATAAGGGGGAGAGTGCTTGTTATCCTTCAAGGAAATACCGAACGGACACTTAACGATTCAGTAGTTTGTTGTTGTCTCTACATGACACATATTTACATTTCTTCCCTCCAGGGCAGAAAAGTGAATTCACACTGTACTTCAAAACGCGTTCTTCACAAAACTTTGCTAATCAAACCGTCGATTTCAAAGAAACGAATAAGCTGAGCGCCTGTGCCTGGTTAAAAACGAAAGAAAAGGGAGCTATTTTCCAATTTCTGGCTACACACAATTCCACTAGACACAATTTCCTTGTTCTGATCACCGCGGACGGCAATTTGGAATTTAAAGTCGGCTCAGGAGCAATCCAGTAAGTAAACAGTAGACTAAAATGTTTTATTAAATTTACAATCATCGTTGAACTTAAGATCTTTAGTCACCCGGCCTTCCCTCCTCTTGATTAACATTTTTTGTCTCTAGCAAGATCATAGTGCGAGTAAAATTGTGTAACACCACTGATTATGAAGATGAATTTTTCAGCAATGACACGAGCATGGGGACTTTTATCACCGAGCTTAAAACTTACCATCTTTATTATTTATAACACACTTGATGATTTCGATATTGCTGATCCTAGCAGTATGCAGGACGCGTGTCACATATCAACCTAGTAAATGGCTCAGCTCACCACGAGTCTCTCGTAGCTTAGTTGGTTAGAGCGCCCATCCAGGATCTAGGAGGCCACGGGTTCGATTACCGTCGGATACTCAAAATTTTTCTTTGTCTCATGCTCGTGTCATTGTTAAAAAATAATTCATCTTCATTATTTAACACCGTGCTTAAAATTTACCATCTTTATTATTTACTACCACTGATTATGATAATGATTTAGGTTTCAAAAAAGAGTTTTGGTGGTCCTGAGGATGAAACAAGCACCCATATGTTTTATTTGGCGAGTTTAACTGATACAGGGGCACTCAAGTATACTAAATTCCAAATGATATTGTATTCCACTCCTGCTGAAGGGAAAACAGTCGCGAAAAGTCTGGATTTTGTCGCATCTTTAGCACTAGGAAAACCTTTATTTTGTAACTCGTTCGAAAACAATCCCACTCTCCCCCATTCTAGCCAATTTTAGTTTGGTTTATTAATGACTTCCTCCTTGGTGTTTATCTTCATAGTTATCTATTATTTCAAAAGGTCATTTTGAAAGTCGTAAAAAATGGCTTAATGTATTGTGGTGCCTTTAAAGAACTAAATTAATTCCTACACCTTTTTGATATCTCATTTTTTAGCAATATATACTTTGCAATGGAAGGTCTTTTCGTCTTCTTCCTGTGGAAATCAGCTTTCTTCTTGCACTTGTATAGTTGAAGAAGCGTGTCAGAATAACGTTTTATCTGCCTGCCTACCTACCTACCTACCTACCTACCTAACAACCGACCTACCTAACTACCTACCTACCAACCAACCCACCTAAACTGTCCACAGCCTCTTGCTTTTTCAACGCAAAAAAAGCAAACGAAGTGCTCGTGAAGCGCGAGCACGCGGAAGGGGGGGGGGGGGGGCGGCACCCCCTTGCTTCTTCCGTTTTGAGCTGGTGTCCAGTTCTCTCGCCGTTCTCACCGCGCGCTCATCGATCGAAAAAACACGAAAAAATAGAGGGCTGTGGATAGTCTAAACCCACCCACCTACACCTATTTGCAAAAACGTTGTCATAGAAAAACGAAAAAAAATGGTAAATAGGAATTAATTAGCGTAGTTTTGATATTTGGTAGCATTTATAGAAAACTCACGAGTTTTTATCTGCACATTTTGAGTCCACTTTTTCATACTGTGACAAGGTGGATTGATTTATTCGCTTTTGTGGCAGTTTGAGGCCATCATAAATTTCATGCATGCGCTTAAGTAATTCCTATTTGACTATTTCCTTTTTCCCTTTTTCTATGACAATCTTATTGCAATAGGATGTACCTACCTACCTACCTACCTACCTACCTACCTACCTACCTACAATGCGGGACATTAATGTTGGGACACTTAGCACATTTCTGTGCCAAATGACTGCTAACCCCCCCTTCCCCCCAAGCAATGTTGAGAATTGACCATCTCCCACACCAAGATCAGGGCATATATGTTTGTCAACATTGCTTGGGGGAAGGGGGGGGGGGTTAAGAAATGAACAAGAACAGTGCCAAACCCATTTTTGGACTACAAAAAGGTTATTTGGCATGATTAAGAGATCGCCTTCATTAGTGTCCCAAGTCTTTTTGACCTCCATTGTCTGAAATTGACTTTCACAAACAAAATGAAAATTTCCCTATATTTAACAGCGAAATATCGATAGATTCTCTACAGTGAAACGAAAAACGTTGTATAATAGTGAAATCGGCTGTTTTATGCATTAAAATCAACTTTTTACCCAACAACAGGGAACAAAGCCATTACGTTATATCTCGGTCGTATTGTTTCTTTCTCGTAACCGCGCAAACTTTTCAGTTAGAGTTCTGTACAGCGCATATCGTCAAAAGTTTTGTGTAAATTTATTACCGTCCTGATTTCCCCTGACTGAAATGCCTAATTTAAAGGAGAAGTTCACTCCAGAATGGCGATTAATTTTCTTTGCGCCAATAAAAAGTTTACACAAATATATGTTATTCACCAAAATTTCAGCCTCCAATTTTAGCTATAACCGTACGAAATCTTATCCAAAACTCGACAACTGGAGGCCGCCATCTTGGAGCTGGTAATGTATGCGTGACGTCAATGAGCTCAGCCTGAAGTTTGGCGGGATAATTTAAATACTCGAAACTCCTTGTTTCTTCGAAGTGGCTTTTGTTTGACAAAATGCCTGTTTGTGCAGCTCCATTTTGCTCAAACAGAGCTCCAAGAAATACAAAAAACAAGGAGTTTCGACTATTAAAATTTCCCCGTCAAACTTCAGGCTGAGCTCATTGACGTCACGCATACATTACCAGCTCCAAGATGGCGGCGTCCAGTTGTCGAGTTTTGGATAAGATTTCGTAGGGTTATAGCGCACGTTGGGGGCTAAAATTTTGGTGGATAACATATCTTTGTATAAACTTTTTACTGGCGTAAAGAAAATAAATTGCCATTCTGGAGTGAACTTCTCCTTTAACATTAAAATAATATATGTCTGTGCTTGACAAGCCATTGGAAAACTTTCTTTTTTTAGCCGATCTCGTACCAGGGCCCGCTACAGCGCGTTACGCTACGTGACAAAGCAGGATACATAGCTTTGCATCCCACAGGCCATTCAGGTCGTACCGATGGCATTCCAGAAACAGAATAGGCAGTTTTTGGTATTTCACGCATAACGATTCATTTGCTAAATTTCCTTTTGGATATTGTCGATAAAGATCAGAGCAATTGATGTGGCAAGCTGCTATGTTGCGTGACCTGAAACACTGTGTACAACACAACAGTTCTCAGCCACAGTTCTCACCAATGAAAAGTCATTTTTGGACTGTTTGTTTGAAGCAACTAATCAAAATAACGCTTTTGACTATTTTTTATCATTTCTTCTTGTTAAGGATATGCTTTTTCTTTCAAGGTTTGTACAGAAAATGATTTCTCCAACAGTTCTCGGCTTTTAGAAAATAATTAGCTAACATTCCATTATTCCTTTAACTCTGTTTAGGGCGAGAACTGTTGAAAATCACCCAGCAAGTGTGTTTTATTATATACATAGCACTTCGATAGACTTCGAAGGAATATTTATTACAGTTTTAATACACCGTAACTATAGAACATGTTTCAGTGTTTAGATATAATCACTTAAATAGCCGAGAACTGTACGCGAGAAGTGTTCACATGCACGTGCACAGCAACTCTGTGTAACGCAATACGGCATTCGTTTTGCTTTTCTTCTGTAAGGAAATTTGCTGTATCCGTTTAAATACCACGCTAAAGCTCCCATTCTTGCCACTATTTGAAGAGCTCGGTGGAAAAAGGGCGGCAATGACTTTAGTTAAAAATGAACATTGCGAAAACTTCGCCAAATTTTGCGTGCAGGTTTGTTTACATATGTTTACAAGTTGCTCACATCAAGTAATACAGTCCTATCAAACGCGCGCGTGGCCGTAAAGGCTGTTAACTGGTGAAAACACTTTCCAGTACTCCAAAAATGGTTTATACGATGTTGGAAACATTCATGGTGAAGCAACGACAAAGAATTTATTTACTTTTACAACTCTAGGAGCCTTTTTCTGAAAGTGGTGAATTTCAGACATGTCTGAAATTGACTTTCACAAACAAAATGAAAATTTCCCTATATTTAACAGCGAAATATCGATAGATTCTCTACAGTGAAACGAAAAACGTTGTATAATAGTGAAATCGGCTGTTTTATGCATTAAAATCAACTTTTTACCCAACAACAGGGAACAAAGCCATTACGTTATATCTCGGTCGTATTGTTTCTTTCTCGTAACCGCGCAAACTTTTCAGTTAGAGTTCTGTACAGCGCATATCGTCAAAAGTTTTGTGTAAATTTATTACCGTCCTGATTTCCCCTGACTGAAATGCCTAATTTAACATTAAAATAATATATGTCTGTGCTTGACAAGCCATTGGAAAACTTTCTTTTTTTAGCCGATCTCGTACCAGGGCCCGCTACAGCGCGTTACGCTACGTGACAAAGCAGGATACATAGCTTTGCATCCCACAGGCCATTCAGGTCGTACCGATGGCATTCCAGAAACAGAATAGGCAGTTTTTGGTATTTCACGCATAACGATTCATTTGCTAAATTTCCTTTTGGATATTGTCGATAAAGATCAGAGCAATTGATGTGGCAAGCTGCTATGTTGCGTGACCTGAAACACTGTGTACAACACAACAGTTCTCAGCCACAGTTCTCACCAATGAAAAGTCATTTTTGGACTGTTTGTTTGAAGCAACTAATCAAAATAACGCTTTTGACTATTTTTTATCATTTCTTCTTGTTAAGGATATGCTTTTTCTTTCAAGGTTTGTACAGAAAATGATTTCTCCAACAGTTCTCGGCTTTTAGAAAATAATTAGCTAACATTCCATTATTCCTTTAACTCTGTTTAGGGCGAGAACTGTTGAAAATCACCCAGCAAGTGTGTTTTATTATATACATAGCACTTCGATAGACTTCGAAGGAATATTTATTACAGTTTTAATACACCGTAACTATAGAACATGTTTCAGTGTTTAGATATAATCACTTAAATAGCCGAGAACTGTACGCGAGAAGTGTTCACATGCACGTGCACAGCAACTCTGTGTAACGCAATACGGCATTCGTTTTGCTTTTCTTCTGTAAGGAAATTTGCTGTATCCGTTTAAATACCACGCTAAAGCTCCCATTCTTGCCACTATTTGAAGAGCTCGGTGGAAAAAGGGCGGCAATGACTTTAGTTAAAAATGAACATTGCGAAAACTTCGCCAAATTTTGCGTGCAGGTTTGTTTACATATGTTTACAAGTTGCTCACATCAAGTAATACAGTCCTATCAAACGCGCGCGTGGCCGTAAAGGCTGTTAACTGGTGAAAACACTTTCCAGTACTCCAAAAATGGTTTATACGATGTTGGAAACATTCATGGTGAAGCAACGACAAAGAATTTATTTACTTTTACAACTCTAGGAGCCTTTTTCTGAAAGTGGTGAATTTCAGACATGTCTGAAATTGACTTTCACAAACAAAATGAAAATTTCCCTATATTTAACAGCGAAATATCGATAGATTCTCTACAGTGAAACGAAAAACGTTGTATAATAGTGAAATCGGCTGTTTTATGCATTAAAATCAACTTTTTACCCAACAACAGGGAACAAAGCCATTACGTTATATCTCGGTCGTATTGTTTCTTTCTCGTAACCGCGCAAACTTTTCAGTTAGAGTTCTGTACAGCGCATATCGTCAAAAGTTTTGTGTAAATTTATTACCGTCCTGATTTCCCCTGACTGAAATGCCTAATTTAACATTAAAATAATATATGTCTGTGCTTGACAAGCCATTGGAAAACTTTTCTTTTTTTAGCCGATCTCGTACCAGGGCCCGCTACAGCGCGTTACGCTACGTGACAAAGCAGGATACATAGCTTTGCATCCCACAGGCCATTCAGGTCGTACCGATGGCATTCCAGAAACAGAATAGGCAGTTTTTGGTATTTCACGCATAACGATTCATTTGCTAAATTTCCTTTTGGATATTGTCGATAAAGATCAGAGCAATTGATGTGGCAAGCTGCTATGTTGCGTGACCTGAAACACTGTGTACAACACAACAGTTCTCAGCCACAGTTCTCACCAATGAAAAGTCATTTTTGGACTGTTTGTTTGAAGCAACTAATCAAAATAACGCTTTTGACTATTTTTTATCATTTCTTCTTGTTAAGGATATGCTTTTTCTTTCAAGGTTTGTACAGAAAATGATTTCTCCAACAGTTCTCGGCTTTTAGAAAATAATTAGCTAACATTCCATTATTCCTTTAACTCTGTTTAGGGCGAGAACTGTTGAAAATCACCCAGCAAGTGTGTTTTATTATATACATAGCACTTCGATAGACTTCGAAGGAATATTTATTACAGTTTTAATACACCGTAACTATAGAACATGTTTCAGTGTTTAGATATAATCACTTAAATAGCCGAGAACTGTACGCGAGAAGTGTTCACATGCACGTGCACAGCAACTCTGTGTAACGCAATACGGCATTCGTTTTGCTTTTCTTCTGTAAGGAAATTTGCTGTATCCGTTTAAATACCACGCTAAAGCTCCCATTCTTGCCACTATTTGAAGAGCTCGGTGGAAAAAGGGCGGCAATGACTTTAGTTAAAAATGAACATTGCGAAAACTTCGCCAAATTTTGCGTGCAGGTTTGTTTACATATGTTTACAAGTTGCTCACATCAAGTAATACAGTCCTATCAAACGCGCGCGTGGCCGTAAAGGCTGTTAACTGGTGAAAACACTTTCCAGTACTCCAAAAATGGTTTATACGATGTTGGAAACATTCATGGTGAAGCAACGACAAAGAATTTATTTACTTTTACAACTCTAGGAGCCTTTTTCTGAAAGTGGTGAATTTCAGACAATGCGGGACATTAATGTTGGGACACTTAGCACATTTCTGTGCCAAATGACTGCTAACCCCCCTTCCCCCCAAGCAATGTTGAGAATTGACCATCTCCCACACCAAGATCAGGGCATATATGTTTGTCAACATTGCTTGGGGGAAGGGGGGGGTTAAGAAATGAACAAGAACAGTGCCAAACCCATTTTTGGACTACAAAAAGGTTATTTGGCATGATTAAGAGATCGCCTTCATTAGTGTCCCAAGTCTTTTTGACCTCCATTGTACCTACCAACCTAACTACCTATAGCTACCTACCTACCTACCTACCTACCTTCGTACCTTCCTACCTATCTACCTACCTACCAACCTACCCCTACCTACATGCCTACCTGCCTACCTACCGACCCCTACCTACTTACCTACCTACCTACCTACCTACCTTCCTACCTACTTCCTGCCTAGTTTCCTACCTAAGTAGCGCGGATCCTGTGGTACTAAACCACGAGGGTTGTTCCGCAGATTACAACAAAGAGAAAAAGGTAAATATAGTCTTCTTTTTTTAAGGAATGTAACAAATCTGAACATGACAGACGACCAGTGGCATCATGTTTGCCTTGCCTGGCGTAGGAGCGATGGGCAGACCAGTATTTACTTCAATGGAAAACTTGTTCCCAGATGTAAGACAAACAAAGGTCATTCTATTGAAGGAAGTGGCGATTTCGTCATTGGTCAATACATGAATGAATCTACTAGAAGATTTATCGCAGGCCATGAATTTGTCGGAAAAATTACTCAGGTGAACGTTTGGGTGAGGTATTTTGATCCCGATGTCTTTGAAATCATGTCACGTGATTGCCGGTCTGGAGGGGAAGAAGTGCGCTGGATCGTATTCAGAGACAGTTACCATGGCAATGTTCAATTGATTGAGTCTTCGGAATGCCTAGTGCCAGGTAAATATTATCAATTACTAGGTATTATCAATAGATCAGGCCTGAGTTCCACGTTTGTAACGCATGTCAGTCCGCCCTCAACCCTCCCCCAGTCTAAACCATCCATGTTTTGTTCTGGATAGTTATGTCTGCTGTCCTTGTTTCTTAGTAACCGTTGTTTTACGATTTGATAAGATTTGTAGATACCATTTTGTAACCCACAGAAAGTAACGTTGAGAATATTCCCACAGCAACAACAACGAACGTTTTACGACAACAACAACAACAACATTGCTTATTTGTACTGGTGTGTAGGATGACAAAAATTAAAGATACAATACATAAATAAAAAAATTCAGGCAGTAACTGATCACCCAGAATATCTTTAAAGCTAAGCTGGTTGAGTGACCTCCATTAATTAATTGAAAATATAGACACCAAGCTGATTGTAATTCTGAATTTTTTTTTGTACGCGTAAGGCATGTACTGTAGACATTAGCATGCTACGTCTTGAGTTAAGCAGACCAAAAATCAACCAGCGAACAGGGCCGCCGAACCGACAGGAGGAACGGCACCCCACCAAGCCCAACGCAACGGGCAGAACAGACACGGAACGAAACTACATCACCCGCCAGAAAGTGTCCCCCAAAGAGAAGGCAGATTGAGAGGCAGCGAGATGCAGTGAAAACATGCCAAACACACGCAAGAAGCCCAGGGCCCCAAGGAACCAGCCCGGCGAGTGGGCCACTCTGTTAAATAAAGTTTCCTTACCTTACCTACCTACCACAAGGTTAAAATCTTTAGAAGAAAACAGTAGTTTATCACCGCATTGTAAGCTCCTTAAATCTGGTAAATTTGCGTGCGGGGGTTGGGCTGCCAATTTGCACATTTGTGCGTTTATTTCACTTGTAACCAGAGGCGGCTTAAAGAGAGCTCTTACCCCCCCTCCCCCCTCCATCCCATGCCCCCACCCAGGCCTATGTCTAGTAAAAATTTGCCCCCTCTGACCACTCCTCCTTATGCAACACAATAAGTTCGCTTTAATCCTGCAAAGGAACGAGCAATCTTCACTTCCCTCTCCTCACAGTCATTTCCACATTACGAAATATCAAAACCTCTGCTTCCTTTGCAGACTTTACTGTCCTATCTCGTCGTGACGAAAGATGCAATGAAAAATACAACATTCAATCTTTATCATGTAATGGCACTATGAAAGCACTGTTCGACCGAAATAGCTCAACATCAGGCAAAATGTGGCGATGCTATCATGAATGTGCGCTGGTGAAAAGTTCTCTCGATGGTAGCTTCATTTTTAACCAAGCTTGTGGAGGAGAAGAATGCATAACGAACGCTCATAATGACCTGTTAGCAATAACTTAGCTTCATTTCTACTTTATTCACAAACCAGAAAAGCAGGGCCGTACCTTATTGTTACTTATTTTCGGGGTTTATTTTTGGTTTTTGGGTTTTTTTTTTTTCCCGGGAAAAAATTTTGAAAAAAAAAGAATTTTTTTTTTTTTTTTTTTTTTTTTTTTTTTTTTTTTTTTTTAATTTTTTTTTTTTTTTTTTTTTTTTTTTTTTTTTTTTTAAAAAAAAAAATTTTTTTTTTTTTTTTTTTTTTTTTTTTTTTTTTAAATCAATAACAAAAAAAAACGCCAAAAAAAAAAAAAAAAAGTAACTAGAAAGAGGCAAGACGAGGCACTTGCTTCCTCTTGATTTTAAGTCAAAATTAAAAACAAAATATGTTTAGTTGGGGAAATAGTCCCCATGGCCGGCGCCAGTTGAACAAGATTGCTTTTTTCAAGAAATTCCTTATGAAACATTTTTAAGAAAAAGCTTCTCTTTCTCCAAATTTTCTTCAGGGCATCTTCCCTAAAACCTCCTAGCAAGATCTTGCTTCGTCTATGCCAAAGGGCTGGTTACGGCCCTGAACATTATACAGTATAGCTTCTCCCTACAGAGATGATAAAGCAAACATTGCACTCCAGCTCTGCTCCTCCAATTTGTAATGAATGTAGTTTCAGTCGAAACTCTTCTTACGACCTGCTGTAGTTATGACCACCATGGTAATTAAACCCGTTTGAATTGAATTGTCGCTCAAACTCTGTAACTTAAAGCTCCAGTAAACGTCCGCGACCACTTTTGGGAATTACTAACTGGTCTTTTTCTTTTGTTGGTAAGCATTTATAAGCGACCACTCAAATAGTCTTTCTTCAAATTATAAAGTTGACATATACACCCTTGGTGACATTTACCGTAAAACGTAAACGACCAGCTCAGTTTCGACCACTTTTACGAATTCATTAGATGGTCGCTTTGAGAACTTTGAGGACATAAACTTCATTCTACTTCTGGGATTCAGTATCTGTATAAAACTTACGTAAGGAATAAAAATTCTTTTATATAAAGAGTTGCGAATCTGCATCTGAAATATCATTTCACATCGAAATTTAATTTTGTACAGAACGAGTGGTCATTTGGGTGTAGTGATATTGTTATTGATATTAGTACTGTTTGAACTATGGTGAATTATTATCCAAGGCGTGTGTTTCATTTAAATATTTAAATGGTAGATCAGGTATTCCTCAGGCATGACAAGACAGTATTTTCTCGAGTCTCGAGTTTGGCTTAGTGCAAATTTACTTTACAAGTATGGGTTATGCTGATTTCACCAGTGGAAGTATAAATATATATACATAAATAAAATTCCAATGTGAATATCTTAGCGTGAGTATTTAGGAGGCTTGGTGGCCAGTGATGTGGTTGGGGACGGGATGGGGGTCTGGCAGTATGCAGGGGATGTGGGGGAGAGAAGTGGCATACTACCCTAATTGTCAGTAGTGTCATGTATATAAATCATTGAAATTATTCCTTGTATGTAGTTTGAGAAATACCTTTTCGTATGTAAAAAGGGATTTTCACCCACTACACAAAGAAATGTACCGTAACTAGTAGTGCAATGTATAGAAAATTAGAAGTTATTATGATGTATACTGGGGGGGGGGGGGACGGAGGCGAGGGGGGAGAGAGAGAGAGAGAGGGGGAGGCCACGGGAAGCCAGGGTGCAACCCTTTAATTACCAAGAATGAACAACACTTTATTCCATTGATTGGCTAACATTTAATTTTATTAAAAAAATTGTTTTCCAATGCTTGTTATTAAGGTTTTAGTGTTGATTTCCTCGGGTTTTTCTGGGAATTCCAAACTATTTTATAAATATTGTATTATTTAGTAAGTATAAAACTATATTTCACCTCTTTGAGCTATTGGTATTCAGTATCGTTATACAAATAGTAGTACTTAGTTGAAGTACGTGTATATACAAGGCGATAGGCAATTTATTTACCCAAACAAATGGCGTCTATCTACTGTTTGGCCATTAATTATTCATTGGCGATAAGGGTCTAATAATAGTGGTCAGAGGTTTAATAAGGTCTTTATTATTTTGGTGGAATCGGTTGTTTTGGCTCTTTTTGATAATGGTACTGTTGTTAGAATCAATAAATAGTTTTTAAAAAGCGGACCTTGATCAGCCAGTTCAGAAACTAGGCTATATTGTTATTGTTAGAATTACTTTGAACAGAGCTGTAGACGTTTACTACATCGAATGTGATTTGTAATTAATGTTAGCAAGAACCATTATTGAAATAGGTCCATAAAGTGTGCATGTGTCTACTGATTGTTATGCTGAACTGCGTCAAACAGGTGTTCCTTCTTCACAAAATTAATGTCGTTTCTTATGTTTAAAAAAAGTTCAAATGGATACATCACACGTTATTCAAAATCCCTTTTTACATATTACGACCATCTTAACTTAAATTTGTTCTTTGGGACAACAAGTAATTGAAGGTTGTCATAAAATACGTAATGATAAATAATGATAAACATAGAGAGGGAGATAGAGATAGTGCTGTTCCTATTGATCGCAATAAACTTGCAGTTGGAAATTCAGCTAAACATGGATCGTTGAAATCTTCCACAATGGAAGATGATGCGTCATCTAGGAAGAAAAATAAATACAATTCTGTTAACTGAAGAAAAAATGCAATCTTAAGACCATGTTAGATTTAGGATCCAAACCATCAGTTTTTTTGTTTGAGTTCCGTTGATAAAAGACAGCATCGTCGAATGTTTTGTAAATACCCAGCGTTAAATATACACCAAAGGGAGAATAACGGGCTAACTAAGATTGAAAAACCCTATCTTATATATAAAATGTGGTGCCTAAAACAGGTTACAAAGATATTACTAATGATATGTTCTACTGAAATACTGCAATACAGAATATGGATTTTGTTACCCAATAATTATGTGCACGAGGCGATAAAAAAACATATCAGTTTCTTTACAACAGGTGCAATTTCCGTTTCACGGACACTTCTTTAGTAAGAACTTTTGCATCTAAGACCATTAAGACCATTATTATATATACTGCAATAAAGTAATTAAAATTATTTTACCTTGCTGATCTATGCTTCCGTAGCAGAAGGGATTAAAATCGTCGAACACCAGAGCAAACTCAAGGGAAGATGTTCTGCTCTCTTTTGAACAGCGAGTTGTTATAAGATTCCTGAGGCACTTTTTGGCGTCAGTAAATTTGCTGTCAAGGAATGAAAAAAAAAGGGCCCAGTATGTTTAAAAACCATGGACTGCTTGACAAAATGCCAGCAAATTTGTTTAAAGTGTAAAGTCATGTTTGGTTTTCGAATCATGGGCAAAGCAATTATTACATAATGTGCAAGTGTTATGGTCTATATGTTATCTAGTGGATACCTTAAAAACTTCAAAAAGTTTCTAAGGGACTCATTTCTTTTCAAGACCTTTAAAGAGAGGGGGCATAATAGAGAGGTGGGATTGTTAGAGAGGAGGTGGTTTAACAGAGGTCTTGCGGTATTTATGCAAGTTACAGATAGACTAAGACCTGCAAAGACGTGGGGAAAAGAAAGGGGTAGCTTATTTCAAACCATAAGTAAATAAGAGTTCAAAATAAAATAAAGTGGTCTTTTTAATGTCTTAGTGCTGTTTCATATCATATTTTTACATACTACAAAAACACTAAATAAATGCGGTGGATAAATAAGTTAAAAGCAGTAAGCTTGTTTTTTTTTTCTTATTTACAAATTGTCACGGTATACCATCTGGGAATGGGTGAGGGTGATGGCTTAATAGAGAAGGGGAATTAAAAAAAGGCTTCAAAGATCTTTTTCAATATTTATAAATCGACAAGTATGAAACACAATGGCAAATTAAAAAAATATATGTAACGGTTTACATACCTGCAAAGAGTTGGATCCGAAACATTGGCTTGAAATGCTTCGTCGAACTCTTTCATGCATTTGACTTCTTCCTCGTGGAAACCTGAATCACACTCAAGGTGTTCATCGTGAGAGGAGACTTTTGGTGCTTCTAACATGCCCTGACAGTAAAACTCTTCAGGTTGTGTTTGGTTCAAAGACTGTTCCAGTTGTAATTCTATATCTGCGTCTGCGATTATGCCGTACTTCTCAAGACAGGAACGAAGCATGCAGACTATACAGTCTTGCATGTTGATGTATTTAACACTTTGGGGAAAAAATGTGTAATTTCAATCGTTAAACCGACAGTTTGATAACATGACTAAGACACCTCAGAAGTCCAATAACTAAAGACAACCAATCAAATTGCTTCTTTGCATGCCGGTCTAATACATTATTTGACAGGGCCATAGACATGCAGAAAAGAAATTATGACTGAGGCAATGTCTCTGGTTAAATTTCCTTCCTTAGGTATTTACTTTCCCTTCCAAAAAAAAAGAAACAAAAAAACGAAAAAATGACTGAGGCAAGTGCCTCGGTTTGCCTTTTAAGGCAAAAATCAGCTGCGGCCCTGAAGGGTGGCGCACCATTAATTTTCAACTATTAAACAGGTTTTTGTTTTTCAATAACAAAGTAGTGTAATAGATCCCTCATTAACCAAGTTTGCTCGGGACAGTACCGTGAAAATATTAACCCTCAGCCTTCTCTCTGTACGGACCTTAATCTAATCGATTCGTATTACCTTACGTTGTCAAGGCCAAGAACCAATCAATATTCTCTCAGAACAGGTCTATCACTTGGTTTTTACTCACGACTGACAACACTCACGACCGAGATGACCCGCCAGGGTCGAAACGTCAGTCACCAGCAACAGCCCAGACACCCCCGGAGCACTTCGACTACTGATACTCCTGGGTTCAAACCATTAAATAGATATATTTGTCATATAACTCCTTTGAATCTAAGCTTACAATTTTATTACCCAGGATCATGTGTTGTGTGTTTTATTTTTATGGGAAGGGTGGGCACAGCTCACACACCTACAGTTTCCTTGTGGATCGGCTTGTAGACTTCTTACAAAAAGCGTAATGCACTGTCGAGTTCTGTTCAGCTGTGCAATTACAGAACATCGACCAATGGCATCAAGTTCCTCCTCGTTGGATTGAGCATCTAGTATATAGTAGCCTTCTTCGGCTTGCTGATTTCCTGGTTGAAATGTAATGTAAGATGTATAATGCGTTACTGAGCGGAATGCTTTGAAATTTTGTTTTAGCCGTAGTGACTCGTAATAAGTATGTGAAAAGGAATGTAAGCAGCCAACAAACAGTGAATGTTAAGCAACTCAAGCCCATAGGAAAAAGTCTTAGCTTAGTTTGTAAAAGATTTGAATGTTTCATCTTTGGTTTTTATTTTTTTCCTGAGACATTTGAGGGACTAGGGATAGCGCAGTATATGGGATAGACGGGGTACGCTGACGCCTCTAAACAGTGTGGGAAGAGCTCAATTTCGGCAAGGGACCATACGTGGATTGAGTTTGTTGTCAGTTCTGCCCTTTCTCTAAAGAATTTTTTTGAGGGTATAGTCTAAATTTTAATGAGTGTAGGAAGTGTAAGTATTTTCGTCGCTAAATAAAATACTGATACTTTGGTTGCTATTTGACTTATTAATTTTACTTTTTCCCTTATTGCGTCAAATTGCCTCACGACATATTTTAAACATGGTTTATTTGTACTCTGTTTATGGCTGGTACGGGATTCTTACCTTCTTCACCAGCCGAAACATTACAGAACGGATTGTAATCATCAAAAGCGGACTGTAATATTTCTGCTACTTCTTCATCAAACTGACAATGCTGTGTAACCGCGTCTTTCAAGCAGAACTTGGCGTCTACAAATTCTCTGAGGACATTCAAAACATAAAAAAAAAGAAGAAAAAAAAAGAAGCATTAGTGCTTTAAAATCAAGGAATGCAAGTAGCAATAACTTGTCCAGTCGGACCTCTCCCGGCCTTAACGGACACCTCTACAATACGGAAGCCTCCCTATTACGGACGGTACACTTGGTCCAAAAGAGACGAAAATTCATATTACCCCACTCTACCTCTGTAATACGGACACTCTTTTCTGTCTCATTGAGTGTCTTACCGGGTGGATACAAAACAGGTTAAGTAGAAAAATGTGTATGAACTCTGATGAAGGTGAACAGTAAAGTCACCGAAAATTAAAGTTGTGAAAAATAGATCGGCTGAAAAAACCGTTAGATCATTTCAAAATCGTCCTATACGGCGATCGCCGATCTTGCCTCGTCTTTACGGCCCTGATTACAGAGGTTCGACTGCACTTGGGAGAATAAATATTCCGAACTCCTATATGGAAATGAATGGACGGGAATATGGGTAATTGATGTGAAATTAGTGGTTAAAAGTGTACGAACTTTTAAATGTTTTATTTTACACCAAGTGCTAGTGCACACTTGATTCTATACGTTCTGTATTATATTTATTGCGGGGAATATAATGCATAATATACATACTTGCAAAGCGTTTTATCTGCTCTGTTGCTCCTAAACTTTGTTTGAAATGTTTTTCCACAAACGCGAGATTCATTGTAAAACGTTTCATTACACGGGATATCTTTCTTCTGTTCATCTGTCAGGATTGGTGGAGAAAACAGCCCATCCTTGCAATAGAAGTCTTCAGATTTCAGCCGTTTGGCCGCCTCGTTTAAAAAAGCTTCGATGTCATTGTCTGCGAGATGGTCTTTTACGCACTCTCTTACATAATCCTTGGTGCATTCTACCATCCTGCTATATATGATTCTAAAATAATGAACAGTAGAAAAAATTAATGTCCATTTGAGTTCAAGCAAACAGAAGGAAAGAGCATGTGTTGAGACCCTGAAGACAGTCAGCAGAATTATTTCAAAATTTTTTGAGCTCGTTTTCAGCCGCACAAAAAATTAAATTTTTTTTTTATTTTTCCCAGTGCCCCCTCTTTTTTTTATTTTTGGGGGGCCAATCCCGTTTTTGGGAAAAAATAAAAAAAAAGGGTTATAATATTTTTTTAATTTTTTTTTTTTTTTTTTTTTTTTTTTAATTTTTTTTTTTTTTTTTTTTTTTTTAAAATTTTTTTTTTTTTTTTTTTTTTTAGAAAAAAAGAGGGTTTTTTTTTTTAAAAAAAAAAAAATATTCGAGTCCATAAGTTAGCCACAAGATTCTCTAAATGCTATGTAACGTACGGTGATCAACGATTCCCTTTGCAAGGTTTTAAAGTAGCAAACTAATATTATTTTGTCATAAAGCAACAAGGCTAATTACGGCAAAAAATATTTCATAAAATGTGTTGTGTAGACCACAGCAAAGCATTTTTATTTCAGCAAACTTACTTGCAATCCACTGATGGATCTGTTTGTAATTCTGTTATAAATGCCGTTGTACATTGTCGCGCCTTGTCTATGTAGACTTGAAAAGTGCAACTTCCAACCATTTGCAAACAGCAGCATCTTTCTAACATCAAGGCTAAAACGTAGATATATTTTCAAAAATTAAGCTGTTGTCACTGTTTGTCATAAACAAGCAAAAGCAGACAAACAAGCAAATGTGAAAGAGGCAAAAATCAAGTAAGTCTTGACATAAAATTAGAATTTCAATCGACGTATTTTAATCAATGTTATTAGTTCTAGGATCAACACAAAATCCATCAGTTGACCCGATATCATTTAAGATTCTTATTAACTGCATTTCATTATCAATATTTTGATACTGTTGGGAGGAATTAAAGTAGTTGAACTATGTTGTAAATAAAAGTGTTATAGATAGAGAAGAAACACAATGTGCAGTAAATTTTTAAGAGGGCATCGCGAAAGCGGAAAGAATGAATTGTTCCCAAAATGCCCCACTGCATGACTGATAGATTGCAAAGACTGCTATTTTAGCCATATCTCAATATAGTATTTAGTGCTACACGCTTATAAGGATTAGTCCAGTGCTATAACTAATTATTTTTCAGTCTTTGACTCCAACAATTACTCCCTGGGCTTTTTTGTTAACGAAGCGCATTAGTTCACTCTCAATCGAGTTCCATAACAACACTCTTTGTAATGTCGACTTGCACTTTTTCAATTTAGTCTTACTTTAGGCTCTTATTTTCTTACCTATGAATAAGTAGACAACTCCGCCAGCAAAAATCTTTCTCATTACTGAGAAAATCAGTGGTGATGGTATAAAAATCGTAAGATAAGACCCATGGTTGATATCTCGTGTTTTCTATGTCGTGAGTTTTTATGCATAAACAACTCTTATGATTTTAGCATTCAAATGAGCAACTGTTCGGTGATCCGTAGACATCCGTTTTATTGTCCGTGATCAGTTACTGTGTCGCCCGCACGTCATGCAACAATTTGCGTATTTATCAGGTGTTTTCGTTGGTTCGAACAGAAGGTGTTAGGCCGTAGATGGCTTTGGTTAAATTCAAAATCACTTTTTCAGCAATAATTATTAAATAACTATGCATTCAATTAACAGTTTATCGTCCGGTCACGGAAAAGTGTTATCTTACCCCATGGCGTGTTTTGAACATCTATTAGCGTCATACACGCGGTCTCTAAGCAGCTGTCGTATGGTAACCGTAGCGTGGAATAGAGCTATATTGTGCAGTTCACTTAGGAAAACAATACTCAATAGTAAGCATTCTTCCAGAAACATCTTATCATTTAGTGCAAGCAGCATAACTTTTGCTTGTGTGTGTGTGTGTTTTTTTTTTTTGAGGGGGGGGGGAGGGGTGGTTTGGCTGCGTTTTATTTAAATTTTACTCTCTTTAAAGGTGAATATCACGTAATAAAAAAGCTTCAATCCAATTCTGTAATTTACTCTCATTTAATGCTCATGCTGTCTGCCTGGCCTCGCTAGCCCCATGGTTGTTCCAGGAAGCCAGCACTCTAACTTTATTCCTAAGATTTTTGTAATTAGTTTTTGTAAAAGGAAGAGTGCAAATAAAGATTGTTGTTGTTGTTTCAATTATTACAATATTTTGCTAAAAATTAAAGAACTAAATAATGTTGGGGTTACTATGAATAGGTTAGTAACGTCAGGGACAGTATTTGGAGAAACTGTTGGGAATCGTTGATTTGGAGAGCTTCATCATAACAGAGTAGCTTCTAAAAACTGTTGAAGATTTTCAAAAGTTGTTTGAATTTTCTAGAGTTGGAGGAGTAGAAGGGGAAGTCAATAGTAGGATTAATTTATATTTCCGTCTGATTTTGATTTATTTAAAACTAAAAATATGAAATTATTAAGTAAAACTGAAATTTACAAATTAATTATCTTAGCTAGCTATTGGTTTGATTCGATTTCGTTTAAGTTGACGCCATTTCATAAAGCATAACTTTAATATTATCGCCTTTCATTCTTTTATTTTAGGTGAATAACTTTTAAACCGTAATAATAATTCACACAAAAAATGATAGAGCCAGTTATCTTTAATCCGGAATCCAGTTTCCAGCAGTCCATTACTCGGTTTAATTCAGACCGTGAGGCTCCTCACGACATTTGTCAAATTGACCACACCCACTGCCATGGTCAGCACTCGTGAGAGCACCCTTACATTCCTGCGAGCCCCGCTTCTTGTTGGTTGCCTGGGCTTAGAACCCGCTTTTTAGTGGCATTTTTGGATTTCTTTGAGGCTTGAAATGCGATTGTGGTTACATTTCCAGGATCTGTGCAGAACGGGTTAAACCGGTTTTCTGTTGGCACTGGTATGGTGTCGTTACAGTAACGATTAAAAACGGATTGAGTGCAGCTCCTGGAGTGAGAGAAAGCCCTGAAAAGAAAAAAGATGGCATTTGAGAGTTTGGGTTTTCAAAATATTTGCACCTTCTTGATTAAGGATATTTTTAGTTTTAGCTCATTGTTAAGGTCCATTGCCCTGTATTGCATTGCGCATCCTTACTGCGCAGAATTTTTCGCGTAATAAGCGCGCGCACATAAACAAAATGGCGGCTTATTTTCTATGTGGCTTAGTCCGCGAGAAAAGTAAATTGTCGTTTTCTCGTAACGAGTCGGACCTATCAATTTTTTCTATATTGGTTAGTGATCAAATTCTTTCTGTAAAATGAAAACAGATCAATTCTTGTGTTTGAAAAATAAATTATCGCTAAAAACGTGTACTTTCTGGTACCGCAGAGGAATTTAAAGGAAAATGGAATATACAAGGTCTTCCTGCTCCTAAACGAATCTGGTGACCCCCCTTTTTTATTTCAAAATTTAAGTTCCTTTAAAGTAAAAAACCAGTAGGCGAAGTTTGGTTACAAAATTGTGTTCATTCTTTTCAGGGCAATGACCTTAAGCCCAACTGAGTTTATAGAAGTTCCGATAAACAATTACGAAGGGAGGTGAAAGACTTTGCTTATCACCCCGAGCCGGGCGCGAAAGGACTTTCACTTGTGTGGTATATACTAATTATTATTATAATTTCAGTGCCTCTGTTTACCCAGATATCAGTTGCGATTATAAAGTTTGTTAAACTATTTAAAAGTCTCCGGTGACGCATAAACCTATAAACCTACATAGATGTAAATGTAGAAACAGTTATGAAGACAAAACGTTGTTTCAATTATTCTTTATCGTCGACATTTTCTAACTTACTTGCACAAATTGGGATCATTCCTGTTGGCGTTAAAGATTTCACGGAATCCCCTGGTGCATTTGTGCCCCTCAGTAAAAAGCTGATCGGTGCACGGAATAAGCGCCCTCAAACTTGGATCCAAAGATGAAATGTTCAGGGGCCTGTTGGAGCAGTACCACTGAGATGCGCCCGTGAACCTTTGGATCAGCAGCGTTATGTTGACGAGGAGGTCTATGTGTGCCCGGTTGTAGTGTCCCTCAAGGCATTTGCGCGTCTTTTTTATGTAACAAGTCGACATCCGGGCATACGAAGTTCTGTAGAGCAAGTTTTATTGTTTATTTCGTAGGAGTAATTACTTGTGTAGTAAGCCCACGGATTTTTTGGTATACGGGTAACTTTTTTTTAAAGTATATCGGGTAACTATTTCCAACAAGAAATTAATATTGATTAGTTTGGTAAATTGGGCTTTCGGTAAGATACTAATTTAAAATAATTTTCGCCAGTATTCAATTAAAGAAAAACGCACAAAATAACCATATTTGCCTATATTTAATAAAATAAAAAAAATATTCAACAAATTAATGGATTGATCTGACTAAATAATTACAACAATTGACGAATTTTTTCATTTATTTCCGAAAGTGACCCAGTCATTTCAACGTTTTCAAAGAACAATTTCTTTATTACTTTATTTTATCGAACAAAAAGCGTATACGCTCATTTTCCATGATTAATTGTTGCTATTATGTTATTTTTGGCAGTCGGAAAAAAAAGGGGGGGGGGAATGTTCACGCTGCTATTGAGTTGAGGAAATTGGTGAAAGTAGGCTTCCGCGTAACTGTTGAGTTAAAGGTTTTTTTTAACTTTTATTAAAATTGAATCGCAGGCTCACCCACCTAGAATTAGCTAATTAAGCGCCGACGGGAAATAGAAATAACTGAAAAATATTGCCTACCGGCAGTCCGCCTTTAGATCATTTGCCAAATCCATGTAAAATCTCTTCTCGCAGATTCCAACAGCTTCAGCTACAAAGTCTGTGTAGTTACATGAACCAAAAGTCTCGGACGAAGCTCGCGTTGCATTACCTTTTATACGTGAACAAAAATATGAACAATAACAAATGCGAGTAAGAAAGTCCTGTAAGATATGTCGCCAAAACATAGTTATAAGTATAGTGGTATATTTGGTAAAGACAACACGATTATAAATATCTGTTTCAAACGGTTTATACAGTATGTATGTAATGACAAAATGTACCTTTTTTATTATTAATATAAACATTTCTTCAGTCCCCAAAGTTTCTTTCAGACAACGCTTTTCGTTTTCAAAATGTCTACGTGTAAACTGTAGGTATGATAAACAACAGTTTTAAAGCTGAAGATTTTCCTGCAGGAGAATTTATTGCTCTAGATTAAACTTTAGCGAGGGTAAAACGGAAGGTCAATATATGCTTTCTTCTTTCAGTAATTCACATTTATTTTTTTTTTTTTTTTTTTTTTTTTTTTTTTTTTTTTTTTTTTTTTTTTTATTTTTTTTTTTTTTTTTTTATTAATTTAAAATTACTGATGTGTTAGACTTCGAAGTATAACTTTTCCCCCGTAAAGTTTCATTTTAAATTTAAAAAAGGATCTATACTATAGGACCATTCCATCGGTATAAAATTTGAGATTGAATTTAAAAAGTACGTGCAAAAATATGACAGTGCCTATGTGAAAATAAATGGAATAATCTTGTATTTTGAGGCAACAAATATTCACTTTCTTGGTACTTTTGACAATTAATTTTTCCCTTTCCTATGTAATATTAGTTCTGCGAGTGCATTTCAGTATACCGTCGACACAAAATTTACGCCATATGAAGTTTTTGAAACATTATGTCGCATGAAATAATAAGCACTGAAACCTTACCAGCCAAAACACAGGCGAGTAACGGCAAAATTGTCATCAACTTCATATTATCAGCTTTCTTCAAGGCACGTTTTTCCGTCAAAGTGTTGAATCGCAGTGCAACTTTACAACCTTTATACTTTTTCGGCTTGATACGAAGGAGAACTGTTTGGGCTTTTCATTATTGATTTTGCTTTTGTACACAAAAAGCGTTGAATTGTTATATACCGCGCTATATAAATCTGGCCCTGGGTTATGATCTTTTTAAGTGGATGTGTCATCTAGCAATTATTTATACATCCCTTTTAACTATAACTTCGTTAGTCGATTTAGGTTGGTCGTTAAATATTTTGGTTGTGTATGGCGTTGTCTCCTTTAGTCTTAATGTCCATGCATGCTTAGTTGAAATCCTTCTTGGCAAAATATTTAGAGTTAATGCCACATTTTCATAGCTTGTCTTCTGGCAGAATCAATTATCACTCACTTAATTATTATATCTTAATTATTATATCTAAGCCCGCAGGTAAACGTTTCGTTGTGTAAAAAGATATGCGAACGAAGCCGTTAAGTACTTTGTTGCAAATCATTTAGCTCGTAAAGCTCTTATAGCTATTGTTTCGATTCAAATTATAAAGTACTTTTAAAACGCTGCCATAAATGAATGATTCAGAAGTCAAATCCCACGTCTGATTATTTTATTCTGCGAAATAGACACTGTAATATAGATACGAAATAGATACTGTATCGTATATGCGTGTCCAAGCTTAAGTTATAAATGCAACTTTCAAGTTTGTTCTAAGAAAAATGCGTATTAGTAAAACGTTTGCATCTCGATAATAAATATTAAGACCTATTTATTTTACTGCCTTTTTAACTTTCACTATTGATAACAATGCTTCCATGCGTAATGGGGAACATACTGCCAGAGAGTTCAAGAAGGCAAAACCTTTCCTAAAGCTGTTTTTTTGCGCAATTAATCGATGTTCAAAAATACACTGATTCTGACACTGATGGAAAGTTACCATGCAGAGCAAAACCTATATAGATGATAACGCAATACATGATTTTTCTTCATGCAGTCAGAGGTTTTATTGCAGATGGCTTATTTTTCAAAATATATTTTATAAAAATTACTGGTGCTATGTAACATGGTCTTAATGAAATGTCTCCTCGAAAATTACTTTCTTCAGTAGACGCCTTCCTCTTACGAAAGAACCGCCTTCCAAACAAGAAACTTACATCTTACTTTTAAGAGAGCATTTTGAGCTAATACTTTCAAAAGACTACGTATGTACTTGTCATACATTACACATTCCCCTCAAGGCCATTGAAATTAAATTCCTGATAAAATGGAACCGTGTATAAAGAACCCATGATCCTCCAATGACATCGCTTCGAAATGCCTATATTTTAAGCAATTCCAGTTTCCATTGCCGTCTTCCAATTTACAGGTAGTGAACGCGTAATTTCAATACTGACATACTTTTGTTATAAGGCAGTCCTGATCAAAATTTGATGGTATACATCTTGCTCTGACAAAAGGATAACGCTCGAAACGTTAGCTTTCAAATTCGGCACGGCAGTTGATTTACCTCGATCAACTTGTCTCCTCCGTTTCATTTTGAGTTCCCTCACGTTTTATGTTCTCCGTTTGGTTTTTAGTTCCCCTATTTTTTTACTTCTCCGTTTAATTTTGAGTTCTGTTATGTTTTTAATTTTGCGTTTAATTTTGAGTTCCCTCGTGTTTTTACTTCTTCGTTTGATTTGAAATGCGTTTCGTTTTGAGTTCCCTCTTGTTTTAACTTGTGCGTTTCATTTTGAGTTCCCTCTTGTTTTAACTTGTGCGTTTCATTTTTGAGTTCCTTCTAGTTTTAACTTGTGCGTTTTATTTTTGAGTTCCCTCTTGTTTTAACTTGTGCGTTTCATTTTTGAGTTCCTTCTAGTTTTAACTTGTGCGTTTTATTTTTGAGTTCCCTCTTGTTTTAACTTGTGCGTTTCATTTTTGAGTTCCCTCTTGTTTTAACTTGTGCGTTTCATTTTGAGTTCCCTCTTGTTATAACTTGTGCGTTTCATTTTGAGTTCCCTCTTGTTTTAACTTGTGCGTTTCATTTTTGAGTTTCCTCTTTTTTAACTTGTGCGATTCATTTTGAGTTGGGGTTATATTTTAACTTGTGCGTTTCATTTTGAGTTCCCCATGTTTTGACTTCTCCGTTTCATTTTGAGTTCCCTCATGTTTTGACTTCTGCGTTCCATTTTGAGTTTTGTCAAGTTTTATTTATTCCGTTTTATTTTGAGTTCTCTCTTCTTTAATTTTCTTCGTTTCATTTTGAGTTCCCTATTGTTTTAACTTCTTCGTTTCATTTTAATTTCTCTCATGTTTTAACTTCTTCGTTTCATTCACATCGATGTTTGCAGAGAAGACCAAGTGAAGCCAGTTTTGGACAAACGCTTACTTACTTCCTGACCTCTAAGCCCCATAATGAAAGGATGATCCTAGCAATAGGATCATCCTCCTTTCATGTAAAATAAAATATCCTAGTGATAGGATCATCCTAGTACTAGGATCATCCGAGCGCCATATCAGCTCAGTTTAATGAGGGCGGGATCATCCCACTCAGATAGGATGAACTAGGAGAAGCGCTAGGGCCAAATACAACCCTTCACATTAAACTGAAAGGTGAAAACATATCGCTCGGATGATCCTAGTACTAGGATGATCCTATCACTAGGATCATTTTATTTTACATGAAAGGAGGATGATCCTATTGCTAGGATCATCCTCTTCGTAAATGGGGCCTAATACTCAAGTGTAGTATGCTCAGTTGTAGTTAAAGTTGAGTATTATATAATTTTGTGAAAAACTGATGACTGCAGATAGTCTGGTCTGCATTTCTTCCCTTTCCCAAAAATAGTCTTTCACATAAGCAGAACCTTACATTTATTTGATTAACACATTATTTTACCTCAGTTTTTTCCAAAAATACGAACTCACTTTATTTAGACAGAATGACTGTTAGCTTTGAAATCAAAATAATGCACGAGTTCTGTGAATGTAGCATCTCTTTCGGCTAGCTTTAATTGCATCTCCCTGCTTATAAAATGTTAATGAATAAAGCCTTTGTTCCTCTAACAAGGCCCTTTGTTTAACTATATTGCAGTTAAAATTGAATAGAGTCAACAGAATATCATATGATAACATCGGCGGGAATTAATTAACAAATTGACAGACACGAAGATCACAAAAAGGCCTCTTCCGAAATAGTTCTATAGAAGGCAACAGTTCTCTGTTTGGTTTCACTATACTCGAAGTCAGCTGAAAGAATTTTAGTTTTTGCTCATTGTTTGTTTGGGCTAGACTTTTAACGCTGACAGGGCCGGGGCAGTGGAAATGCTCCCTGTTGCTTCATGCTACGGAAAACGGGGTTAAATAACTCGAGCAGTGTGGACCAGGCTGGCCTCATTTAAAACGTGCGACTTTACCTTTTAATAAACATCGATCAACCATTCAATCATACACAAAGTTTAATGCAGGAATACTTTTTACAGTCGAACCTTCTTAACAGTATTTAAACGTTACGCAGAAAATTTACATCTAAAATTTTGATTACTCAACTCGATCAGATAAGCAACTATTGAAGGTGTGTCTTTCCTCAATTATGAAATTCATATTAAAATTACAGTTACAATGATGGGTAGCGGCAATAATTACAATAATAATTAGAGTAATTACAAAGGAAATACAATTACAATAAGTGTACAAGAACTCTGATAAGTTAATGGATTATCAAGGTTTATGTTCTTGCTTGAAGCAAAAGTTAAGAGTGGAGTAACCAGCGAAATTGTATTCTGTATACCCGCTGACTAACCTGAAATATTCATTCATGCAACACTGGAAAAAAGAGAACCAAACACCGCCAAGGGAGCGTAGGTTGCGAATGTTTGTAGTCTTTGACAAACAATAATATATTTTAATTAGTTTTAACAGGGCATTTCTTTTGACGAGATCATGCAAAAGTCTCGGAAACG
Source organism: Oculina patagonica (assembly GCF_052425735.1). Taxonomy (NCBI): domain Eukaryota; kingdom Metazoa; phylum Cnidaria; class Anthozoa; order Scleractinia; family Oculinidae; genus Oculina; species Oculina patagonica. The sequence goes on from NC_135767.1 coordinate 23,212,503, forward strand.
TTTTTTTTTATATCACAACAGTTACATTCAAGGTAACTTTTTTATTTATTTACTTACTTACTTACCTACCTACCTACCTACCTACCTACCTACCTACCTCCCTACCTTCCTACCTACCTACCTACCTACCTACCTACCTGCCTACCTACTTACTTACTTACTTACTTACTTACTTACTTACTTACTTACTTACTCACTCACTTACTTACTCACTTACTTACTTACTTACTTACTCACTTACTCACTTACTTACTTACTTACTTACTTACTTACTTACTCACTTACTCACTTACTTACTTACTTACTTACTTACTTACTTACTTACTTACTTTACTTTAGCTTACGTTAATGGAGAGTATCTACAGACTAAAAGTATCTATAGACTAATTGTGTGCACGTTTTCTTCGGCATTGTTACGACAGCAGTTTGCCAACCGGCATATTCTTTTTATTGCAGCACGGAAATCTCGCATTCTAATAGAATAAACAAGTGGATTTATAGCGCTACTAATAAATGCGACAGAAGCACACCAAACCCATATCGTAAAGATTTGAATGCTGGCACACTCGCCTTGTGCGAAAAAGTTCAATACAGTCATGACAATGTTTGGAGTCCAAAAAAGGATGGTCAGCAGAATGACAATGGCCATTGTCCGTGCAGCTTTTGCATTAGACTGCGTATTAGTATTTTGTTCGAGCCTAGAAATACTTGGTTGTGGGTGGATCCTTCTTCGCTGTTGCCTAATGGCCTTTAAAATGTGGAAGTAACAAACTGTTATTACACACAGGGGAAATGCTATTGCAATTACAGAGTGTGCGATCCAGAGAGTCATGATGTCGCGTGGTTGGTTGATAAATGCTCGTGCACTGACGAATAAAAACGAAAAGCACCAAATGGCGACCACAGCTATAACAGTTCGCTGAGCGGTCACTACCCGTGGGTAGTGCAAGGGGTGAATAACGGCGATATATCTCTCCACGCTCATACCTGCCAGGTTGAAGGTGGTTGTTATCACAGTGTGTATCCAGAGATATTGTTCAGCCACATTCAAAGGATGCGTGGTATCAGTAATGTTAAGACAAACGATGGCAGCGTAGATGGGATTCATCACAAGTCCAATAGTTAGATCAGCGGCAGCGAGTGAACCAATGAACACATTGGACGCCACACGGAGAGAAGGCGTTCGTAAGATAGCTATTAGCACCAAGGCATTGCCACCAGCCGTTAAGATCCCAGATATGCAGTTTATAATCGTCAGAACTGTCATTGAGGCTGTTCCAAAGCCCCCTGAACAAATAGGGTTCTCCATTTAAGGTCGAAAGTCTTAGAAGAGAACGCACATGTAACTAAGTTAACAGCGTTGAGAAATAAACGGGAATTGAATTCGTGGATAAGGCGACCTCATCGTGCGAAATCGTTGCCACCGGTTTGATATTTTAAGCGCCGAAACATTAATAAAACTTGACACGCCGAGTGTCTTAATACACCATCTGTACTGCTGTCAATTATAGTTTTTTTTTTTTTTGTTCAAGAGTATACTGAAAATACTCAGTAGTGACTATATTTCTGACAACTCTTGAGTTCGGTCCCTTTGAGGTTAGTTCATCTATCATGACGCTTCTTCTAACATTTCACTATAGTTTCAGGTATGCATTGTAATACTGAGACATCACCGAGCCGAATATGATTGCATTCATATCATACCCACGTTTCTGGAATTAAAAAAAAAAAAAAAAAAAAATAATTTTTTTTAAGTTGGCGATGTAAAGATGCATATGGACTTGTCCTTTGCGCCATCGGAATCACTTAATAAATGTGAGTTTCTCTATACTTGATATATATAAGAGGAACCTTATTCGTTTTTCTGTTGAGTGAGCGTTATGTGTTTTCGTGACTACGAACAGGTGGAAACACATTTCAATTCTTGTTTCCCTTAAGAAAGGCTTAGCGTACTCCCATTGACAAATTGGAATCATTATTACTCTTCAGTCGTAAGGCTTCTTTGTGTTGCTGTCATAACCCTTCAGTTCCTGATTAGATTGCGCATCGGGGAGTTAATTAGTTGGCAAATATTGGATGATAAAAATTTCGAAGACTGCTACGAGCATGGAGGAAGTAGACCGTCCAATTTAGAAAAAAATAAAAAGTAGATTTATTAAAGGGCGCAATTTGGTAGTAGTCAAATTTATTATTTTATAGCACGTAGTCGCACTGCATTTTGTGTACGGGACCATTCGGGAAATAATTGGATAGTTGCTCGAATAGGCTTTTACACAAGCAATATATAAAAAGTTAATTTTTCAGCATTAAGTTGCAATACACTTTAGTGTCATTCAGTACGCTATCAAATACACTTTAGTGTAATTCAGGACATATCATATACTATCCAACTCACATAATGATTACCCTGAGATTGTTGCCTAAATAGTATTTTAAACTAGCAATATTTAATTCATAAGCGCGGCAAACAACTAACCGCTACACAAGCCAGCACACCAGTAGGGTTTCGATTAAATAAGTAATCTACGAATAGCCATGAATGTTTGAAAGGCATCAAAAATTATATTAGACTTTAAAACGAAATTTTAAGGAGCGTACATCTTGTGGTTTCAATTTCTTATTCGGTTTGAATTTTTTTATTTTCTTTGAATAATATTCATTAGCATAATATGAAACAAAGAAAAAAAAACAAAAAATTTTAAAGGAATATGAAATGTGGTAAAGGGGGGGGGGGGGGGGGAAAAAAAAAAAAAAAAAAAAAAAAAAAAAAAAAAAAAAAAAAAAAAAAAAAGAAAGAAAGAAAGAAAGAAAGAAAGAAAGAAAAAAAAAAAAAAAAAAAAAAAAAAAAAAAAAAAAAAAAAAAAAAAGAAAGAAAGAAAGAAAGAAAAAAAAAAAAAAAAAAAAAAAAAAAGAAAGAAAGAAAGAAAGAAAGAAAGAAAGAAAGAAAGAAAGAAAGAAAGAAAAAAAAAAGAAAAAAAAAAAAAAAAAAAAAAAAAACGAACGAACGAACGAACGAACGAACGAACGAAAGAACGAACGAACGAACAAACGAACGAACGAACGAAAAAAACTAGCGAACGAAGGAACAACGAACAAACGGGCCAGCGTAGAATATAGTAAGTGAAAATGACAGCAAAATCAACCAATTTTCTTTTAAATGTAATTTTATTTGTTTTATTTATAATTGAAACTAAATTAGAAATATCGTGTTTCCGTTTTGATTGGTTTACCTTGACAACTAAAACAAGGTTATTACTTATTATTTTGACAGTCCTTTGACAATTTTCAAACACCAAAAAAACAACACACTATCACTTAATTAATCAAAGGCAGATTTGCATTTTTCGCACAAATGATGTCTTTCAGACCGTTTTTGCATTGCGAAATACGCTTTAGCTTGAAGATAAATCGTAATGGCATATATAGAGACTACATCTAAGAGGATATGATCTAGAATGGTAAGTTCAGTGTTTTTGTATTTCTTTTATGCTAAATGCAACATACATGTAAAGCAAATACTTGAAGGATAATACTGATAATTTTTTTTTTAACATAAAGGAAATAAAGGAAAATGCTCATTTCAAATTGTGGTAGTTGTCCAGCAATCGAGCAACTAAAGCAAGATAGTTAATGATAAACTACTAAGAACAGCTAAAGCTACACAAAGTTCTGTTCTCATAAATTTCAGCAGACGAAATTAATGTATGACTGCATGTGATCAAACCATTTATGACCGTTTTTGTTACGGCTGATTGTTTAATTTGCTCCTTTTAAGGGTAGTTTGTGGTTGGGAAATACGTTTTGTTGGTTCGTTTTGAGGGTCATTCTAATTCGAATCGAGACCCGCCAATCACCTTAATATGTTTTTTTTTTTTTCAAGCGTTGTGGCCATGTTCTTACTGCCCATTTTATCTCTAAACGTGAGTAGCTCAGTAGTGGGTTGGCACTGTCAATAGTTTTCTCACTTCTACAAAACCCACAATTTTTCAAACTGTAATTTGACTTAGAATGGTATTCACAATTTAACAGGGTGATGCAAGACGAGTCGTTCATTTAATAACATTATTTGCCATATATTTTTTGACTTCAGAGGCGGATGAATTAGCACTTTCTACAAATGGCATCTTATCATGTCTATGTCATATGGGTCTTTGTATGTTGTGCAACAAGTTCGGCTCAAGAGTGCAGAAGAACGGATTCTATTAAGGATCACAGATTAGACGGACACGTGATTACAAGTAACAGAGAGAGTAGCATCTGGAACTGTTTTCAAGCATGCAAAAGTAAAATCGAATGTCAAAGTTTAAATTATAATGTGCAGACGTCTATATGCGAGATAAATAACAGAACTAAACAGGGAAAACCAGACAAGTTTGTTCAATTGGTGGGGAGTGTATATGTCGATAATCCTTTTAGAGGTAAGCGCAAAAAGATTCAGATATTTAATATATAATAACTTTTACATCCATGCCAAATAATAATCCGGAAAGAAAAACTGAGAGAACATGCTAGAAATTTGAACCCAGCAAACAATGTTGATTGCAACTCGATATTTCTCAGACCCATTTCTAATTAGTTGTCATGGTGTTTTGGCAAACTACAGCAAAAATGTTCATTTCCTAACAGCTTTTGCTATACTATTAACATTTTTATTAAAATACGTGCTTCGAAGGTTGATGTATTTGCTTAATATGCTTACATTTGCTTGGATTAGTCAGAAACATTATTCCTGAATAAGCGAAATTTGAGCTTAGATAGATAGATAGATAGACAATTTATTTAAAGAGGGTAGCACTTATATTAAATACTGCTCCCAATTTGCAATAAGCCAATCAGAAGCTGTGCCTACTGTCCTCATTTCCTTCGATTTCAATTCGCTAAACTGATATCGCTTATTTTTGGCCGAGTTTGTTTACGTTAAATACCTATCTATACCTTTTTGGCGCGCTTTGGCGGCATGGCAGGCTCTTTTGGTCTCCCCATGGGTTTTTGACACGACCGAATTACTCGAACCATGTCTTGACCAAACGCCTGAAATGCCACCGAAGCGTACCATAATGGTACGATTAGGTATAATAAGCGAGCTTTTCTTGCGGCTAATTTATCTACAAGGTTTCTGTTTTTTCCATTCTAGCAGGTTCAAGTTATATAACTGTTATTCATCCTTTAACGTGTTTTTCTGCATACTTTCGATATTCATATTCTATTATTTCTGTAATTTGTGTCTTGTGTTGAACGTCAGTGACCACACGATAGCATATGCTTCTTTGGTCACTGAGCACGTTTTTTTGGCTATGTATTGTTTATTTTCCTTATTCTATTTGTATTCTATAAATAGTGTGTAATTTGTATATTGTTGTAATAGTGTGATATAAAATTTGAATCTTTTGAATATACCATATTGTGTATTTTCTAGCCTATTTAGGCAAGGATAAAGATCTCCCTGGTGTGTCTTGCAAAGATGTAAATGACTCACATGATAATTTAACAAGCGGAGAGTACTGGATTGATCCGTCCAACTCTAATGACCCATTTACAGTGTTTTGTGATATGACAACAGACGGAGGTGAGATAAATTGCATATTACCTATTGTTGTTAACCTAAAAGAAATTTTGTAATATTGCAATTTTGTCAAATTATACTGATCCCAGAATGCTAGTGCTTATTAGAATTACATTTAGCTTGTTTTGAGAGGCTTTTTTTATATTAATTCATTTCAAATTATTAGTCATTTTTCACGTCCAATGTTAGATATCTCCTTTTATTGATTATGTTTGACTCGTTCAAAGCCGCGTTAAGCAAAATACCCAAGATCGCTCTCAAGCAATTTTGCTCGTTCAGATTGCTTTTGGTCCATACATCAGATTAATATAGAAAAAAGAAATATAGAAGCAAATTGTCCTTTCCAATTAAATGATTAGTTTTAGCATTTCTTATAGGTGGATGGACTTTGATCGCACAAACTGTAGTTAGAAACTCTACTTCGTTTCCAGCAATGAGCAGAGAAAAAGACTTCAGAACGATCACAAACTACAGCAGTGGGTTGGTACGCATTGATGTCCCTGCAATTCTCCAATTAAAACAACTTATAAGATTCACACAGATGCAATACTTTTGCCGTAAAAGGTCTACAGGGAGGACTTTCCATATAATGAGCAAAAACGATGCAATTGGAGAAAAGGCCGTGCGTTACCTTACGGAAGATCCTCGTGTACAGCCTAGAGCATGTGGCTCCTTTGTGGCGCTACCTGACGACAATTCATTCCTGGCTGCTAACTGTGCTAAATGGGGCAATAACGGGAAAAGTAGCGAGTGTGATAAATGGGGTTCTTACAGAAACAAAGGGACATTTCGCGTGTATAACGATCCAATATTCTGGGAGGGTAAATATCATGTAAACCTTAAAACATCCGTCCTAGCCTGTGATGATTCATACAGCAATCCTGCTTCTCTGTCGAGAGGGGACACGTGGCAGTTGTTTGTTCGATGATGATTTTCCTAAACGAAAATACTTCTAAAATAAGGGTTCTCTCTTATGTGAAAGTACTGTGGTACGTAGATTATTACTAGTCAATGCAGTACTAGTAGCCTTCATTTTAATGAGGGGTTTGGTGCCTGGTTGTCTACGTTCTTATTAATTTTGCCTTATTACAAGAATTTTTTGCATATATAGTCAGTAAAGTACTTAATCAATTAGAAGGTTTTGCCTCCATTTGTCTTGCGAGCATGTACATGCAAAAGTAATTATTCCGAGCCATTTGCAGTTTTTTCTCCGAAAAATATTGGAGAAGTTGGTTCCCTCACTTTTTGTAATATTACACGCTAAAGGTGACAGTTGAAAGATATTTTTAATGAATGGTCACTGAAGCTAAGATAGCCTGGTCTCAGCGGTTTTGTTTCTACTCTTTTCGCAATCAAAAAGAAAGAAAATTTATGGGGCAAAAGATAAAGTTTAAGAAGTAGAACTTAATAATGACGAAATTAATAACCCATGAAATCCAAAATTTTTATTTTATTTTCAAGAATAATTGGGCGGGTAAAAAAAAACAATACGTACAAAACCTGGTCGTTCTTTGATAATGTTTCATTATGTAATGTATGCTAATTTGCAACAACAAGAGCAAAGAACAATAAAGTACGTTCATTGATATCGTGACCATTTGACCACAGGCTACCATCCTATGTTTATGAGGACACAGCAGCCCAATGAATATTCAAATTCTTCATAATTGCTATTTAAATATTTAAGCTTCTAAAATCGTTACGACTATACTCCTGGAATTGTGAGAAATATCGAATGAGTGTCAGAAAATTTTATATAATAAAAAAATAAGAAGTGAGGTGATTCCAGTTACATGACCCAGAGGATTGAGGAACACGTTGCTTGGGAGAGAATTGACCAAAAGGAGAAGTCGACGATCCAGAGAGAGGGGCCGACCTAGCTTTGACCGGACCAGAGATATACAGAAGACAGTACCGAGCAAACTACTCCCAAACAGCCGACCGCAGCGACAAAAGCAACGCAGCCCAGAAAAGTGTCACGACGCGCCCAACAAAATGCTGCCCAACAGACAGTATCGCAAGGCAGAAGAGCCCCCGGGCAAAGAACACAAGAAATGACCCCAAAAAAAAACCCGCCGCGACCCGCAAACAGAAAAACACCCGCCCACCACCGTAATTCTCACTGCTGCTTTTCCTCAGCTGTATTGTACACGAGAACAGTGACGCACTCACACGCAACATATGTAAAAAGAAGGTAAGTTCGCTGATCGTATGTTGCTCAAAGCCGTTGAACGGGAACAACGTTTGCAGGACATGTAAAGATTATGTTACCACGATATAAGTAGTAAACGGTGAGCCGAGATCATAATGTACCGCCATTTTGAAACAGTACGTTCCCAGTCTAGGAGCAACCAGTGCTAAAGGAAAAACTAAGATCCGTTAACAGGAAAAAAAGAAAAGCCCAAAAAATAAAATATCAAATTAGTACCGGAGAAATGGACGGAGCGGATACGGATACGGAGAAAAAGGAGGAAGAAGCGGAAGAAGAAGGAAAACGTGGGACACGCAAGGACCGCTATAAAAATTTAAGTTTATGTGGAGAAACCCGTACAGCGGCCCCACAGAAATGAATTTCTTCAATGTAATTAGATTTGATTTCTGAATATTATTTTCGCGCCACCAAATCACGTAGCCGAAAAAAAGGAGAGGAAAAAAAAGAAAAAGGGAAACGCCTGACCCGTAGAAAATAGGCGGCCGAAGAAGAAAAGAGAAGAAGAAATAGAAAAAAAAGGAAGAGAAGTGAGTTTAGAGGAAGAGACGAATAAAAAATATTTTAATCACAACGAAATCAAGAAGAAAAAAAAGGAAAAAAAAAAATTTTAAGTGCCTCACAATTGGAGGAAATTTTAAGGTGTTTTGAAGTATGGCGTATTACCTACGAGCAGGCTCAGGAAAAAGTAACTTTGTCGAGTAAGTCAACTTACAGCCTTGCTTCTCGTTTTTTGACCATCAGGTCATGTTTGTAAGCAGTTTGATGCTTAGTCCGCATTTTATACTGTAGTCCGATTTTACACCTAGTCCGAGTTTGAGTCCGTATTTTATACCTCAGTCCGTGTTTTATACCCAGTCCGTAGTAGTAGTCGAGTCGTGTTTATACTGACGTTTAAATATAGTATTTACGACGAAAAATTTTGAAGCCACCAGAATACTCTTGTTTTTGTTGTTTTAAAAAATTCAGTTTCTTCAACTCTTTCCTTCTCTTCCCTTAGTTTTCTTCCTTCTTATTATGATTGTCTAGTGCTGAAATTTTACAGTGAACATTAGTACTTTGAACCCTCGACAGATTTTCTTTACTGTCCCTCAAAAAGTGTCAGGTGATGAAATGTTAAGCTCTAGGAGATGGGAAACACTGACAAGATGGGGACCATCGATCTCGGCTCACCGACATGCGTGTACATATTACGTCGACGTAAGAGGAATGCCCGAAGGGAGCATACGACAGCGAACAAAGAACTCCACGCTTTTTATAATATTTGCGATAAGTCACGAAAGATGAATGAAGTGACACCTAAGAGAAAAAGATTAGTTTTGAAGTAAAAAAAGATGATGTAAGAGGAAAGAATAAGCAGGTAGAGATATGAGGTAAAAAAGTAGTATGAAAAGGGGTAGAATTAAGAAAATGGAGTGATGTTGTGTGTTTGTAAAGGGGTGAAATTTTGAAGAAAGGAAAGAAGTAAAGAATGAAGTGAAATTTTGAGAGTGAAGTGGGTAGGAAAAAAAAAAAAAAAAGAGTAGAGAGAAGAAAAAACGATGGTCGGAAAAAGAGAGCCTGAAAATACAATAGAAAGTGAGAAAGAAAAATAGGATGCTGTGTCCTCACAAACATAGGATGGTAAGCCTGTGATTTGACTAATAACCTCTTTCATTATGGGCCACTGATGACCTGTGAAACTACGATCTTTTCTGAAATAACTGCGTCGTTACCTTTTACGCGAGCGGATGCGAGTCAAACTTATGCAATGAGTACATTTTAAAGAAGTGAACAGCTCTTCAAGAAAGGAAGTTTGGTCTCGAATGTCACTACATTGTCTGAAATCTTTGTCGGCTGTTCCTTCCTCGGGATTCGTCTTCATCTGTGTCTTCGGTTATGGTATAGAGACCCATCATTCGACAAGTGTTACAGTCGGAGTCCACTTTCTCAAAGTGCACATGTCTATTTTTAGGACGGTCCAATGAGCTGTACCTCCTCATTTTAACGACTGTATAGGATGTAAGAAGTTCCATGGACTCTCTATGACCCCTCTGTGCAGCACGCTGTAAAGCTGTAAACTCAAACTTGTCCGCTGATGTAACATCACTACCGTGTGTCAACAAAGCCTCGATCGCTTCCTTGTGGTTGTTGTGAGCTGCCCGATGTAATGGCGTGTATCCCCAAAAGTCCTTAGCGTGTACATCTCCTCCGTGTGTCGCTATTAGTTCGCAAGTGTCCGCGTGGCCATTTTGCGCAGCAAGATGAAGAGCTGTGTGTCCTTTGTTCATTGCGTCATTGACGGTGCTACCATTGTCAATCAAAACGCGACAAGTGTTCACGAAGCCGCCATAAGCGCTGAGAATCAGCGACGTTGCTTTCTCTTTATTTGACGCATCCACGTCACTTCCATGCCGAATAAGACATTCTACGACTTCTGTGTGGCCATTCTGAGCAGCGCGGTGCAAAGGTGTATGACCCCATTGATCTTTGGCGTGAATGTTGCTTCCTCCATTCACGATCAAGGCTTGGACTGTGTCTTTGTGGCCATACTTAGCAGCACAATGCAGGGCTGTTAACCCACTTTGGTCCACTGCGTGTGAATTTGCACGATGGGCCAACAAAAATTCAACAGTACTTGTATGTCCGTTTTGGGCCGCCCGATGTAAAGCAGTGTTTGCCCATTTGTCCGTGCCATGAATGTTGCTTCCTTGCAGAATTAAATACTCCACAACAGGAGTGTGACCATTTTCGGATGCTCTATGTAATGGGGAGTAGTTCCAGTGATCAAGAGCGTGTAGATCAGCGCCTTCTCTCAAGAGCAACTCGACTGTTTCCCGTTGACCATTTTGTGAAGCTAAATGCAGCGACGTATGACCGTCCTGGCTGCAACCTTTGTTCGTGTCACAGTCGAGTGTCGAGGAAGCTGTTGCAGATTTTACGCTTGCAGACGACAAGGTTAAAGCGTATGTCCTGGCTTTAATATCACTTCCCTCTTTAAGTAACTGCTGCACTGTCTCTTTGTGCCCATTCTGTGCAGCCCTGTGCAGTGGAGTGAAACCTTGAAAATCAATCGCACGAACGTTACTTCCGCTTCTAATCAACACTTTGGCAGTGCCCGTATGCCCTCTCTCTGCAGCGCGATGAAGCGGTGTGTATCCCCAGAGATCTAGAGCGTGTATCTCGCTATCGTGTAGTAACAAGATTCGAACAGTGTTGACATGGCCATTGCCAGCGCTTCGATGAAGTGGCGTAAAGTGCCATTTGTCTGTAGCAGAGACCAGAGATCCATGGTCGATAAGGAATGTAGTTGTGTCAGCATGTCCATTCTCGGCTGAGCGATGTAAAGGTGTGTATCCCCAAGTGTCCTGACAGTTCGGATCGCTTCCACTTAGCACCAAACAGTGGACTGTTTCCAGATGACCATTTTTGGAAGCTCTGTGCAATGCTGTGAGGCCCCATTTATCTTTTACAGCCGCATCAGCACCATTTTCTAGCAGTAACGAAACAACTTGTGAATGACCTCTTTCAGAAGCAAAATGAAGACTGGTATTTCCAGTTGTGTGATGACACAAATTCAGATCAGCGTCAGCTTTAACGAGATAATTGCAGCACTTAAGATGACCGTTGTTTGAAGCAATCATTAACGGTGTTAACCTCTTGTTATTCTTGCCATCTGCCACACTTTCTGCTTGGAGGAGAAGCTTGAGAGTCCTGTGTCGTCCATGTTGTGCAGCGCGATGTAATGGTGTGTTACCACTGTTATCGACTGCACCAACATCAGCACCTTTATCGATAAGAAACTTGGTTGCCTGGACATTACCTTTAAGAGCGGCAAAATGGAGAGCTGTCTTCCCAGTGTGATGCCTTGCATTACGTTTTGCACCACTGCTTACCAGCAAACTCCCGACCTGTTTGTTATCATGATATGCTGCAATCATCAAAGGCGTAATCCCATCTTTAGCCTGAGCGTTTACTTTGGCGCCATGTTTTATGAGTTCCTGACCAACTTCAACGCAATTCGTCTGTGCTGTAAAATGCATTGGTGTGAAGTCATGGTGGTCCTTTGCATTGACGTCAGCGTTCTTATCAAGAAGAATCTTTGCTATGTGAGCCTTTCCGGAGAAAACTAAATAATGCATCGGAGAATATCCATGTTGGTCCTTTGCCTCGAGGTCACTGCCGCTTTCTACTAGCTCTTCAATAGTGTTTTGCTGCCCATTTAGAACTGCTAAATGCAATGGTGAACAGCCTTCATTTGTCTTCATCTCCAGATCACTTCCTCTCTTTAAAAGCTCCCGTACTGCGTTTGCACTGCCAAGAGATGCAGCGAAATGTAGAGCTGTCTGACCCAGGACGCTTCTTTCTTTAACTCTCGCTCCTCTTTTAACAAGAAGCCGGATCGCGTTGTTATCGTCATTTATAGAAGCTAATATCAACGGTGTCATTCCGCTTTTACTGCGAGCGTTGACATTCGCACCAAGATGAACCAAAGCGCGAATGGTATCTGAATGGCCTGAAGAGCATGCCATTATCAGTGGTGTCCGCTGTCCAACTGAAGTTGCATCTACATCATAGTCACTTTCACTCACAAGCCTTCGAACTGCAGGCGCATCACCCATTGCTGCTGCAACGTGTAGTGGTGTCAACGACCGAATCTCTTCTACTTCTTCTTGTTGACATTGTTGGAGTTTGTTTATCTTTATTTGCTTCAGTTCCTTTATGACTTCTTCTATGGAATCCAGGCTTCCAGCGTTTTTTCTTGTGTTGTCATTAAACGCTCTGTTCTCTGTAGTCCGATAGCCATGGAGTAGATAAGCCAAGTTATCTTCGAATGGAAGAGAGAACTCGCTTTCTGGAGTGCTGTACCCCATTACAGAACTAAGACTTGTTCCACGCCCACGAACATCTTGATGACTATCAAAATTATCCATCATCTGCAAGGAAAAATATATATACCAGGTTTTAGGAAATGTGAGAAATCGCATTATATATGCATGATTGATTCCCTTTTACAAAAAAAGCACCTGCTAATTCTTAATGCACTACAAACTTTCGGAAGTGCAAAAATCTTTGGGATTAATGGTTTTACTGTGATAACTGTGATTCTAGAGATAGTAAATTTAGATGTAGTTAAAAGGTGTTAACAAAAATTATTTGAATGTAACAAACTGGTTTATATGTCAGTAAACACTAACGAACAAAAGCCAGGGCAAAAATTGTGAAATAATTCGAGAACCGTTCTTTGGCTATATACATTAAAAAATAATCTTCGACCTTTAGGTTGTCAGTCTACAGCAATCAATGAAGAAGAAAGATACAAAATTACTGTATCTGAGAATATGTACAACAAGTCCTGTGTACTTTTTAAATAGCGGCTTGCGCTCTACACAATGAAATCATTGCTGTGTGACTTGTGTAGCATCATGAAAACCTTTCTAGAAGATTCTTGCCTTTGCTTAGGCTCTATAAGACTCCTCTTAATTTGGATAACAGGTTCCGCTTGGAACTGTTCACCGAAACAATTGTCTTATGATGTACGTAAGGGAACTAAATTTATAACATGAAAGAGCTCAAAGTTGTTGCACTAAGAATTCCTTTACTGTTTACTATTGATAAATATATAGAACACGTGTAAAACAAACGAGATTTGAAAAACTAACGAGTATTGCTAAAGCACCGAAATCACTTTGGCTTTTTATTTCTGAGTAAAGTACTTTGGCGCTTTACTTTACTAAATAAAATAAGAAATTCCACTTCTGCGAGTTGAATGGTATAGGTATCTATACACCATATTAGGACCCCTTAAAACCGTCATAGCGAGTTGCTTTAAATTAGAGTAATTTGAAAGTGTCCGTGAGAGAAATTTGATTCGTGACTTTGTGTTAACGTTAGTTTTGACATTAGCTATGATTCTGCGCCATTGGCCGCTAAAGCTTGACATTAACATTATTAGAATAAACGTATCTTACCGTATAACAAGAATATATAATTCTTCTATTTAACCTTGTACTTTAATGTTTGCATCTTGTTCGAATGTTGGTTGGCCATCAAGCTAGACAAGCTCGATTATTTCAACAGAGAAATCCACTCCAAAAACGTCGATGGGGATAAGAAATGAGTTCCTCGCAGATGTGGTTGCAAAACATATAACGGCTCGGGTTTCTGAAGGCCAATTATATTTTGTTTGCAAAACGCTTTTTGACAAATAAAACGTAGTTTTGCCAGATGCCGTGCTTATGAGCGTAACTGGTATAGCGTTGTTTACAGATTGACCATTCGACCGGGACCAAAACTCAGTATCGCATATAATTTTATTCAGTCACGTTAACCACAATGTTGTCACTTCTTTGTTCGTGTTCATTATTCAAAATAAAGTGTTCTTAGAACAATTAAAATGGATATAATATACTGAATGGGACTTCAAACTTTTCTATCGTTAACGCCTCGATTAACAAAAAATTTACCCTAAAGACTGAAGCATTGACTCATTCAACTCCTGCTCCTCGCAAACTTGGATTCATTTGTATTTGGTGCACTTTACTGCACTTGCTCCTTAGAACATTGTAACCCCAGTTACTTGTTTACTATGTCGTCAATTTCGTAGCACAGGTCACGACATGCGTCATCTTATAAGGAACAATTAGTTGGTTTCCTTAGTTTCAAGTTGTCGGTTATCCTTGTTACAAGTGTTTCATTGTGTTTGTTTTTTTTTGTAGCATTTTACCTCCAGGCGTTTATGGAAAGATGTGCTGATATATTTTTTGTGTTTTTCCGTTTTGAATGTTCTATTGTAGACACATGAACGGGAGCCTAGAATACCAATTATCCCATACTTAAAACCTTCAACTGCGGGAGCTTGTGTCATACTTATATAAGTAAGCACACTATTTAGCAGACTACGGGAACTATTGTCAGTATAAATACACTTGCAACTAAAGGAGATATCTCCTTAATTTTTTACCACCAAATTCTTTGAAGTCCCATTGAAATAAAGTCTTTATGTGTAACAATCAAAAGAGGGAACTGCATGAAAAATCGAGACTGGAACTGAAAGAGTTTTACATATACACCCCAAGCTCATTGACTGTAGTAGTAGAGTCACTCGATTTTAGGAGTGAGTAACAGTAGGGTTAACTGGGTTCTTTTGAGATGACAAGGGAGTTACTTGGCAACTAAGCACTCATTAGAGTTTAACAGTTGGTTTAACAGTTCAACAGTTCTTCAAAAACAGTTCTTTTTAGTAAAACATGCCATACAAACCAAGCCAGCAAGAACTTCAAGTTTTGTTCATTGCAAGTAGTATTGTTCAAGAAATGGGTGAAATATATGACTATATTTTAGAAATTCGCAGGGCACGTCGGTATAAGTGAGGCTCACGAGTGACAAGTGCATGGTCCGTCTGGAACTGGAGCTCCTGAATCCAGTTCTACAGACTGACGGCCTACAAACTACACCAGGCTGTTGTCAACCTTTACTAATGTAAGCAATCAGATTGAGACACATCATATTTTTTTACTTACCTGCATGTCTATGTGTCTGTGAACACTGCATCATTCAAAGACTGAGAAAGACATCTTTAGATTGATGGCGGCAATGACGGAAAATGTTTAAGAAACAAAGACCGCTAGGATTAAATATGCCCATTAATGGCGCATCAAAAGCGCTTTTCATAATCGTAGCTACTATTGAAACGGTTTCAGAAGTGCCTAGCGACCAATTTACTCGAACAGTAAATCAAACAATGTCGCTGAGGCCACTTAAAAATGATCACCTGATGGGGAGCACGGGATGGCGCAGTGGTGAGAGCGCTCGCCTCCCACCAATGTGGCCCGGGTTCGATTCCGGCCCGGTGCCATATGTGGGTTGAGTTTGTTGTTGGTTCTCGTCCTTGCTCCGAGGGTTTTCTCCGGGTTCTCCGGTTTCCTCCCTCCACAAAAACCAACACTCCAAATTCCAATTCGACCTGATGCACGTACACGTCTTAACGAGCTCCCGAGCTCTCTGTGTAGGGTATTAATTACATACATTTACATTTTACGCCCCAAAATGTTTGCCAAATCTTGGTTGAAAACAATAAATAATAGCTATGTGCTTACTGAACTTAGAGGGGACGGGGGTAAAGGCATTTTATCTTTAGTTGTGCGTTAAAATCCAATACCCTTTCAATCAGCGTATTTGCCGGACAAAAACCGCTGGTGCGGAATACTTGCCTTGCCGGAACACTTGTTATTGATTTTCCTTTTTTGTACAATGAGGCCAATTTATCGATAAAAGCTTTAATATAATATTTGAAAAGCACTCTTGGAGATCTTTTTTTGAGATGGCGGGCTGTTAAAACGATGATTACCTTTTAATTGAGCAAGTCGATGTTTTTGCTATTTTATTTTAATTTTCCCTTCTTACTTTTAAACACAATCAGCGAAGAAAAAAGAAGTATTAAAAATCCACTTCAAAGGAAGCGCCGTACACACATATAGTTACCCATGGACAGTATTCGAACCTCTGCATATTGAATTCGAAAGGATTTTCTTTAATGTGTATGTAGCCCCCTTCTTAAAAAAATAAATACCAGAAAAAAGTCCAAAGTGTGTTAAAACTGACATTCGCATAACAACAATAAAAAGCGGTCCATTGTAATGTGTTTGCTTCCCAATGTTTGTATGGACTCTTGTTTAGCTTGTATTAGGGTCATTAATGTGAAAAGCAGGCCTTTAATGTAAAAAGCTTTTAAAAATGTAATGCAAATACTGGTACGTTTATTTACTTTATACGGCGAATACAAGAGTTAACTTTGCATCATTATGGGAGAAGGCTTGTCATTTAATCCCCCACATTACCTCAATTTTAGGATTACTTCAGTACTTACTATTTAGTAGCTTTTTTAGCACTTTTTGTTTATCGTTAGTATTCATAAATAAATGTTTATCAAGTATTTCACTTAAGTTTTTGTGTCCTTGATGTACGTACTAAGAATTAAATGCAAGAACACGTACAAGCTTTAAAACTTTAGAATGGAAACATAAACAAGTGTATTAAATTACTCAATTGATAAATATACGGACATGACGAAATGTAGAATTTTGTAAATTTTTGATCTTGTAAAGTGTAATTTAAGAGTGACTCGCTTTCTTTTTCGCCTTTTACGCTCTTAAATAAATATGCAGTTTTTAGTCTCCATAGTTTTAGTCTCCCTGTGGTACAAGTTGGGATTCGATACTAGTTTACTTTGATCGAGTGGTGGCAAACGAGCGACCCGATGTTGCAGACACATTGTTGCGGACACAAATGCCTCAATTTTTGCCCGTGAGCGCAACAATTGTTGCGGACACGGACACAAAATTTGTGTCCGAGACACAGAAAATGCATCTAACTTCTTTCAGAAGCATCTTGTGTCCGCAACAAATGTTTCCCCGTTTGCTCGCCCAAGAAAACATTATGAGCAACAATGTGTCCGCCAAAATGTGTCATCGTTTGCAACCGCCTTTAATCCCCATCATTTATATGTTAACGTTTACTGGATAGTTTGAAGAAAAATTACACATTGATCTTGAAGCAGTTTATTAACAGCGACCACCATGATGAACAAGAAATATTTGCACTTACTGATTGTATATTTTTTGTTGCTTTCACATATATTTACATTTTCAAGTATATTTATATACGAGTAACTTTTTGAACTCAATGTGCGTAGTTCAATTTATAAGAAGATTTTTTCGTACTTTTAATAAATTATTTAGGCTAATCTAAAGTTCACTTTCTTTCTGTAATAATTTTCTTCTACCACTGACGTAGTTTGAATGTTTAGAGCTTGTAACAGAGAGCGCATTTCCAGTCACTGCAGAGTGGTTATTGGATGGAGCTGTACAGCAAAGAAAACGCTTGAATCCACTACGGAAATTTTCGTTAAACACGGCGTATATGACGGGATTAACAGCCCCGTTTGCCCTTATCAGGAACTCACTTACAAAGAAAAATTCCAAAGGCAATTCAATGTTGCCAAAGAAAACTGAAAAGGTTACGATTTGTAGAGGCAACCAACAGAGAATAAAACACAACACGATTGTTATAAGCATTCGAATGACTTTGCGTCGACTGGTCATTACACGTCGCCTAGTGGTTTCATTACCATTGCCAGGGATTTTACGAAACCACAAGAAGTGGGAAATAAGAGAATACAATATTAACATGGTTATGAAGGGAATTAGGTAGATAACTATAAATAATACAACACTGTATGTCTGTGACGCCTTGTTCGAGTCAAAATATGGCGACCAGTCTTCGTAGCAGTAAGAGGAATTGTCATCTTCATACAGGCGCATTGCATACAGCATCGGCGATATGACCAAGGCAGAGCAGATCCAGATTGAAGCAATGGACCATTTGAGATAAGCCTGGGCCTTTAGTTTCCTCAGTGGAAATACGATGGCGAAGAAGCGATCACACGATATGGCTGCTAGTGTCAGGACAGAGCTGGCGATTAGGCCAAAAGCCATACCGTTAATGAATTTGCAAATGAATGTTCCCAAATGACCACGAATGGAAAAGGGGTGCCCTAAAATACCAGTGACTAGAGGCGGAATTGCGATCACCGTGTATAGCAAATCGCTTACGCTCATGTTCACTATGAACAAATAAATGTTGGTTTGCATTTTCTTGGTTGTAAAAACCACAAAGATGACGATGGTGTTTCCAACCAAGGACACCACTGCCACAATGGCACACATCAAGAGCTTGACGATGGCTGAAAAAGTGACGATGTCATTTGTTGATAGCAAATCATTTTTGGAAGAATTCTTCGATCCGTTGTAGTAAGGCGTCGTGTCATTCATATCTGCTGCCCTTTAACTCCACAACCACTGACTCAGAATGTCTCTGACTGAATTGCCACTTTGTTCACGAAAATTTAAGGATATAAATCGTCTGGGAATAGATTTGACTGGCTATGATTGGAGATGTTTCTTCCACGATATCACTGCTTTATAATCTTGTAACTTGAGATAGCTCACAGTTTTGTCGCCTTCTAATCCTGTGCCACCAATAAAAATGCATAATTACGTACAAATTGCCTCATCCCAGCAATTAAGCTTCGTATCTAATATTTGAAGATCTCTCTGGCACCTTTCAAAATAAGTAATATCATTAGTTCCGCCGGTTTTCATTTCACATTTTTTATAAAAAATATATATAGATCTACATTTCCCCTCATAAGTGGATCGCAGTTTTCCTACTTGCGTCACTATATATAATTCATTGGTTTGATCCGACTGCTGTTAAATTTGTTCCTATTCTTGATGAATTACAAGTTACGTTGATTTTAAATTATCGAGAGGAAACTAAATCTAAAACATGTTAATGAAAACCATCAGCTACCTTGACAGAAAATAAAAATGATGTATGTCTGTCATTAAACCTGTACTTTTTTCTCTTCCCTCACTCCCTTGCGTGTGGAAGTAGTTAGGATTACTTTTCATTTACCACGTTTTATTTAATCTGCTAAAAAGTATTAATCAAATCTGTTTTAATATTTACAGCGAAAACCAAAAATAAAACTAGCAGCCATTTGCACCTGCCATAAAAATTATTCAAATGGAAATCATTACGGTTTTTTTTTCTGGAAAAAATATTAAAAAAAAAGAAAAACGCATTTGTCAAAAATGATGAAAGCATGCAGCACTCCCCCATTTCTGTAACAGCAATATAGATGATATAGGCTAATAGACGAAAGAATATTAAAGCTGTAGAAGGAAAATCGACGGTTTATTTCCAGTTAAATGATAAGCAAATGAAGCCATGTACCGGAGTACTCGCGACGTGTAGATGTTTAGTCAATATTTTAAAAGAACAAATAAAGACCTAATAGGACCGGCTTACAGCACGTTTATTAGGTTTGTTGGTTTGCACCTTTTTGCTAAATGAATCTTATGGAAAAGTAATATATTGTTTGCCCTGATAAAATCATTTTAATTATCTTACTCTTAAAAGCATTTGAGTTGTTATCGCATAATAGACGTCAGTCTTTTTTATGTTAACCACGTAATACATTTAGGAGCTGTCAAATGGTGCATGAAAATACGGTTTCTTTTAAATGATTTTTAAAAGCATTTTAAAAACAAGTTTTCATTATTATCTTAGTCTTGGAAGTGTTTGGTTTGCCTGTTTCGGTTCACATTATAAGTTATAATTTGCGTCAGTCTATTGTGGTTAACACGTGATGCTTTTTACAACAAAGTAGTACGCGCTAAACGTTGATAAAAGCGTACAGGAAAGGTTCAATGGGATTTCCATTAGAAAGATTAAAGTCATGAAAGCCGACTTCATTTTTCTAAAAATTTCCTTTCCTTAGCGCCTCTTTTCTTTTTAAAAACAGACTTGCGTAGACGGACAGACCAACCCAATTAACAGATACGAAAAAGATGACTAAGACCGCTGTTGGGTTGAGATTCAAGTTGAAAAACTTAGAGGCCAGAGAATCAAAGCTGATATAAAAAAGCTTAAATGTAATACTATAAAAACTCGAGTATAAGAAAATGTGGATTAAGAGCTGGTGCAGGCCGAAATATGGAAATTGAACCCCCTTTATAATATGTATTATATAAAAACCACTACGGCCTTACAATCGTAGTGGGTCCTTCAACTTTGTAAAAATTAGTAAAAATCTGAGAAAAGAAAAAACAGGCGTAGACCAAAATGTGCTTTGGGATGTTCATGGCCACAATGTACATGGAATAATTCAGTGAGCATGAATTGCAGAATACCCCCGCAAATAAGACTCAACGAGATGAATTGCCTATCTACTGATTAAAGTACATAATTATTATGCACTCCAAGTGTAACTTGTGTGGTAATTCGAGGTAGGGTATATATGTATGGTGGTGGTGGGCACTCCCCTCCCACCTTTGCCTTTTTTTGTCGTTTTTCTTTTTTTTTTTTTTTTTTTTTTTTTTTTTTTTTTTTTTTTTTTTCTCTTTTTTTTCTCTCTTTTTTTTTTTTTTTTCTCAAACTCTCCCATAAAAAAAAAGACAAACAAAAATCAAGGAGGCATCACACTTCTGCCAGTTTTTTATTCGACATAGTTTACAACTTGTTATTACCAACATTAAGTCTCTAATAACTATTGTGAAAAATCCAATCTTCCAAGCAGTAAGAGATTTATTTTCCTTTTATAACCATCTTAATATACCATTATTTGACGTCTATAACCTTATAACACAGATTTAGACCTTAAAACTGCCAACAAGTCTATTAAATTATTACGAAGAAATCAATGTCCCTTATACCTACACGCCAATCTGGTACTTCAAGGGCTGATGTAAACCTCTTGCAAAACGTTTCCCTTTGGCCAGAAAGCTTCGCAGTTCCCTTTCATGCACTGCACAATTTCCGTTGCTTTCTTTTCCCCAGTGAAGTAGGCGCCCTGTGCAAATCCCCACCAGTGTGGATCAACAGCATCGCCGGCGAAGAAAAGCTTTCCAAGCTTGCCTCCCAAGTTATGAAAATCCGCAGGGGTGCTACCTACTTCGGCGTTTGGATAGGATCCACGGACGAATGGGTTTTTGGACCATTTGCTATAGAATATATCTGGATTTGGGAAAAAAATGTTACTAGCATTAAATATTTTCAGTGGTAGTGTACAAAATTGGCAGGCGACATCGTTTCCTCTGTTTCCTACCAAAGCAGTGCTACTGATAATGGTTGTAATTGCCATTGTCACTGTGATAGTCAGTTCTAATGATGATTATGGTGGTGGTAGTGGTGCTGCTGCTGCTAATGAATGATGGTGATGATGACGACGACGACGACGACGACGATGATGATGATGATGATGATGATGATGATGATGATGATGATGATGTTGATAGAAGTGTTGGTATTAGTGTTTATGACGATGATGGGTGATGACAACGGTAATGAAAAGATTGATGATGATGGCAAAATAAAGGTACTTTAAACTATTGTATGAGTGAAACATGAAATAACAATTAAAAATCATCGTGGCATGTTAAATAATATGTTTACCTTCAGCGTTTGGAATGTTTGGACCATAAACCTTCCTCAGCTCTGCCATGATTTCTTTCAGCGTCTCAGATTCTGATTGACCTTCGACCCTTAGACTCATTTCACCTGTGACAGTCACGTGCAAGATGGCTGAACCTGGCAAAATGTCACGTGCTTCTATATCCATCCATATTGGGTAATAACCCCTTATACGGTGAGCGTACAAGATAAACTCGTGACTATCCCAGAATTTGTAAGGAAACTTGATGAAAATCTTTGTGTAGTAGGCCAGTGGAATCTTGCTTATGGCTTCCACTTTCCATCGAGGAAGACTTGGCGAGAAGACGACGGAGTCACTGGCGAGGACGCCAGTGCTGAACGTACACAGTCCATATTCCCCTCTGAAAGACTCGCCATCAACGGTAGTAACTCTGACACCATAACGGGAGTGGGAAATTGATTTCACAACTTTATTCAGAAGAATTCTGTCCTTGAATTTATCCGCCATCTTTAGAAAGATACTTCCATAACCACGTAAGTCAGCGACAAAGAAGTCGAGTGAACGGCGCTCAAATCCCATAAAAGAATCCATCTTTGGCCGTTCAGCAAACTCAAAGTCCAGAACAGAGTATTCAATGACCCTCTTAGCTGGAGTGTCCGGCTTCCATCCCACACTTGATAGCGCCGCCCTGACAGACATATCGGGTCGCTGATCTTTAGATTTTACTTCTGATAATTCAATAAGCTTTTCTTCGGCTTCAGAAAACTGTTTCAGTAGTTTTTGGTCTGTGATGTGTTCACCTTTTTCATTCCTGTTGGCATTTAACATAATATTAACATAAGCAGAACACGTTAATTTGGGAAGTGATTAATTCACGGGGGGACGGACGGGACAGGGACGTGGACCGACCGACCGACGGGACGGGAGAGGACAGGACGACCCGACTGGCCGACAGATAAGACGCAATTGCCTAATTTTAGTTGTTAGCCCTCTCTAGATGTCTAAGTCATTTAAAATTGGTATTTCAGGACGAAGGTTACTTCAACCATAGTAGTATATCATGATACAATTTCGCTCTAAATAAAAGCAGCAAACTCCAAAATACGGGAAAAATTGACTTCAACTTTTTTTAAGCGTTCTTTTTAAGTATAAAATTTACAAAATTGCTTGCCCCCGCGACTTGTTACAAAACTAATCGAAGCGCGCGAGGACAAGAGTAAAATTAAAAGTACAATTTTATTACGTAATAAGTCAGTTCAAGCATAAAGAAAATAGGCAATCTTACCGTATGATAACATCACTATAATTAGTGAAAATCCCTCGAAGATTGTGCTTCAGTTTCAGCTCCCACAAAGGGTTTGGCTTATCATCCGCATAATGAATCCAGTTTGCACCCTCTTCAAGCTTTACGCCGGCAAATGATCTTTGTTTAAAACGCCCTCCAATGTAGTCTTGAGCCTCCAGAATCAAGAAGTCCTTTATGCCTTTTTCTTCCAGAGTTTTTGCAGCTACTAACCCTGCAACACCTGCCCCGAGAATTAAGACCTTTGCACGACGAGTTGTTGTTCTCTTCCCATGGAAGTGTCGACCATCCACTACGGTTGACAAAAACAGTTGCAGTGCATAAAGAAACAGGATCACCGCGGCTTTCTTCATCGCGAAATTGATTTCTGTGAAAAAGGAAGACACCTCAAAATTGAATTTGAAATTGAATATAATGCTGTTTTGTGGGCGAAATAGAAAAAAACCTCTTATCTAGACTATAAACTTATACGGCAAAGATTTTTCATTAGTAATTGAAAACAAACTCCCAGGTTTTTACGACTTTGTCCTCAAATTTCGTTCAAATTGTTAACTGAGGGAAAAAAACACCAAGTAGCTAATTAGATATTATGAAAGGACATGCAGGTATGCAAAGGGTGGTTATGGCAATAAAAATTTAGCTTTTTTGATATCCTAGCCCGGGTATAAATTCAGACATCTTTGCCGTTTATCTTTCTCCGAGCATGACGAGCCCCTAATCAAAACTACATATACCTATCAGGGGTCTAGCCAATTCTCTGCCTCATCAATTTTTATAGTGTACCAACTGAGTATTGTAAAAACAAAAGGAGACTTAGTCACTTTTTAAAGTTGGAAACATTTCCGGTAAATGGATTTGCTGAACTGAAACTGCTTTTCCCTACTGGACAGAACTTAAATCCAGAAAACTCGCTGTGATGCAAATTTTTGCCTTTGTAATGAAAACATGCCATGTCTCTAAATGATGAAATTATGAAGAAACAGTCGCTGGTTTGTGAAAAAAGCGATTACAGTATTTCAGATTGTGTAATGTGATAGTAAAGTTAGTAGATTGTGTAATGTGATAATAAAGTTAGTAACAACCGGCTAAAAACAAAGGAAATACCTTTTTGATCAGAATAGTCTCCTCCTTTTGTTAAAGGCGTTGATATTCTCCTGTGGTTAGGTTTCAGCAGCGTATTTAAAGGTCGTGCAAGGTAGCATGCAATTTTATTCGTCTGGCAGCTGCCTCAAAGGTGTACAAACACTCATGAAAGAACATAAGAGACATGTTTGATTGTTATAATCTCAGCTTGCAAGACAACAAGTTTTCAGACGCAAAAGGTATCATTTTTATTTCATCAGGTTGAACGTATGTTTTGCTTCCAATATGATATATTTACCCAATTTATAACGGTCAATAAATTTCCTGTCGCCACATTGGTTCCAAAATTAGTCCCAAGATACATCGAACTTATAACTCATTTATGCCATGTTACTATGACAACGTCCTATTAGCAAGCGAACCATGTACTGCTCACGTGCGCAATGACCAATAAGCGATGAGTGGTTTCACGCATTGTTGTTATCACGTCGTTTCATTTAACTTTTAACTATATGTCCGGTAGATAGAGTTATCCACCCTTTGAACAACCGGCGCAAGGTGTATTGACGCAATCTCTCCTTCCCTGGGTACTCCTGTGATAACAGCATCTAAATGCGCTACTATCCACTCCCCCCTCCCATGTCACTAATTTGCTATGGCGACAATTTCCGATTATCACAAACTCATTATCGGTGCCCCTCAGCTCAATTTCCTCAACACGACAAACAACAAGAAGCTTTTGCTTACAAGATAAGATGATGAATCTGAGCCGGTTCAATAAACCATTTCTTGATACGTAATAATCGCGATAATCGCCATTTCTTGATACGTAAAAGCCCTCATCCATGCAGCATAAAATAATAAATATGATAAATAAACTCATAAACAAGATAAAAGAAATTCAAGATCCAGCTTTTTCACCATAACATCTTTTCACACAGTTCAATACGATTACCATATATAGCTTGAAATAAGCGCGGTTATTTCATGCTTTGTGTCGTTTCCATTTTTTATTTTATTATTATCATTATTTTTTTGCAAGGTTGACTTTGCAATTAGAAAATGGTTATCATAATATCTTGACAGATGTGTCGGTAATACGGCTAGTTAAACCCAATTACAAATACTGATGTCAGTGATGGTGGTTTCTAACGCTTTGAGGACCTTTTCGTGCAACAAATTTATTATTTTTATTTTTTCATTTCAAAAACGAAAACGGTCTTTGCAGCTGTTATCTTACTTCTTTATTTCTGAAAATCCTTTTTTGCAGGAACCAATAAACTATTGCATGGTATTGATTGTAATTTTAGTTCCTTCGTTGTTTGAGTTTTCCCTTGCCATTATATCTTCATGAATTCTGTGTGTTTCCTTACCAATTGATTGGCTCAGACATTTAAAAAAAATAAAACCCACTTGAGGGTTAGAAAGCGGCTATAATAGAGTGATAAAATACTTGGAAACTGTAAAGTATTTTAAATAATAATTTCTGACTCAATTTTAAATTGTTTTTGCTCAAAAACGTTTGAAACTTATTTTTAACTCTATTCCAGGCATACTTTTACTATTTTTCATATTCCAAGTGAGAGCCACTAAAAAGCGCGACCTAATAAACAAAGAAAAAATAATAAACAGTTACTAGCTGGAACTTAAAATCAATCAAAGTTCAATAACTAGTTCGTTAATATTCAACTCGTGATCATTTGCTAATCCCACAGCACATGCACTTTCTTTGACAAAATCAATAATTATGGAGAAAAATGGATGACAATGAACCTCAGCTTTACTTTAATTTCCGAATTATGAGAATATTTAAATAACAAAGAGTCGCTTTTTGCTGGCCGTCCTTATTATAATTACCGGCGAAATTTCATTTTCCAAGAAACGGCTGCTTGAATTGCGGTTGAAAAGACCAGTTACACTTTGATTTGCTTTAATTTACTTCGCTCGCGAAGACAGTGAAAAAGCTCTTGGTCAAACCATGGATTCTCCACTACAATTAGTCTGTCGTAAATAATCGTTTGAACTTTTGACAGTATAAGGACAAAAAAGAGGTACTTTTGCTTGAGCTGAAATTGTAGTTCATACCATGATGATTTTCTGCTGGTCGTGACTACAAGGCCGTCATGCACCTGGTGAAACCACTATCCACCATAATTTCTATGGTTGCATGTATTTCAACATTGTCCATCTTCTCTGTGCTTGGCAATGGGCTTGTTATTGGCATCATCGCTCGCTTCAAGAAGCTTCGGACTTTTCCAAACATTCTCATCGCTAATCTTGCTCTTGTCGATCTCCTCAATGCACTTATCAATATGCCCATTTACCTCTTGTACGCTGTCCTGGAAGTGAGCTGGTTCAAGGGGAAGACTTTGGCAATTCTGTCGTTTTGCCTTCACCGACTGTCTCAACTTCTCAATATGGTCTCCATGTTGGTACTACTGGTGAACGTGCTTCTGGCGGTAGCCTTCGACCTCAGGTATTTCACTTGGAAGACGAATGAGAGAGCCATGGCCATAGTTGTTTTTGAGTGGTTGTTCAGCATTGCAGTGGTGTTATCAACCTCCGTGTCTCTTTTTGATGTCGACCTCATGCTCATGTGTTCTATTATCGTCAGCAGTTCTTTAAGGAACAGAGACTCTTCGTGGCAGCCGCCTCGGCTTTGTTTGTTGTGTCCGTGGTACTTGTTGGTATCCTGACAGTATATTTCGTGCGACGGAGAAAATTACAGGTATGTTGTAAGCTTGTTTCATGTCACGACGAGAATTGCTACTAAATGGGTTGTGATCATGAGCTAAAGGCCTTTTCGTCTCATTCTCTGGAAGAACATGACATCGTTCTTAATTGTCTTACTTTAACACTCGCTTATATTTCAAGTTGACTACAACCTAATACGACATTTTTTAATAAAAATAATCTTAATCTTTATTGCTTCAAAGCATTCAAAGTGGTTCAAAAATAATTCGTAGTGGTTAAAAATAGTAATTAAACACTCGTGATATTTGGGAAAAAGATGCTTTCAAAATACAAGACTGGGGCTATAGTTCCACTCCTGTTTCGATTTTACTTTTTAAGGTCCCGTCCACATCAATCCAGATAAATTTGGAAACGCATCTTCTTTCTCCGGTTTGGCTAACCATCCACAATAAAACGGCGTTTTCGGTCACCGAAAACGGTCTCAAGAGTGGAAAAATCTGAAAACGCCGGCTATTTGGTGTACTGTGGGCGGCGGAAACAGGGCTTTTCGAAAAGCTGACGCGTCAAATGGCCATGTGAACTCTGTCAATGAGTTCTCTAGATTTTTTTTTTTCTGATCTGGATTATCGCAAAGTTCTAACCTTTAATTCCCAAACTTGAATTTAGTGCGTTCTCGAGTTATGTGCGCATGCTCTACGGTGATGATAGTGTGAACGAAAAACAGGGGAATTTTTATTTTGGTTGGGGGGGGGAAAAAGGACTCAGATGGGGAAAAAGTTTATCCAAATTTTTTTTTACAGCGACAACGCCTAAACTTGTCTCAACTCCAGGCCGAGGCCAGATTGCAACAGGACATCAAGGCTTCAAAAACTGTCGCCATGACAGTGCTGGCATCCCTTGTGTGTTACATTCAGACCGTTGTGTATGCAGCGTCTGGTCGTCAGGACAACGATTTAACTAACGCCTGGCTCGCTTTTTTGGTTACCTTCAGTATTTTCATCTCCAGTGGAATTAATCCCGTCATCTATTGTTTCCGGACAAGAAGATTTCGCTTGGCTTTAGAGCAACTTGTCAAAGATCCCTATGGAAGAAGTCCCTTCCAAGAGACAAACGAGAGGGTAGAGCAGAACGTCCGACGTCTGATTACAAAGCAGGCTGTAGCAAGCAAGAATATCACAAAAAAGCGTGATGAGGAGGCAAGCAAAGAAAACGTACCACAGCCGAGTGGCCTGGGTAATGATGTGAAGTTATTGACCCACAAGCTAGAACCTGGAACGCCAGTTGTAAAGACGGCATGGGCAGAAAATGATCAAAATGGCTCCCAAGGGAAAAGTTCGGCTAATATTGAAAAACGTCCTACGGCTAGTGGAGTCAACACAAAACAAGAAGTCATCGTGGAGGTACACATATATGACAAGAACAAAGGTCATCTTCAAAACGCCACCAAAAAATGAAGTACAAGAGAAATCGTTGAAAGAAGAAAAACACAAGGATAAACAGTTGTAAGTTTCTCGTCTTTGTCTCTCGAACCAGGAACAACTTACTAATAATGATAAAAAAAATAAAAGCCAGAGTGTGATGTAGTGTTTTAGCTTTGCTGTAGGATAATTTGATTGGTGAAGTATGTTTAAAATTTATGGTGATAAGATTTCCTGAAAATGTTATACCAATTGCAACGGAAATGGTAGTCTTGTAAAGAGTGCATGTCTTAAAATAAATAATAACTAGGAGTCGAGATTTTGTCACGTCTCGTTGTTTGGTGTTTTGAAGCGGCCAATCATCTCTCTGCAAATTTACAAAAAATGCAGTTTAGGTGGATGCGTAGGGAAAAGGGAGCTTATCATCTTTTATGGCTGACAAAATAGACTATTATCGACTCTTATGCATCTGTTGCTAAGAAAACGTTCAGTGAAATGCTTATCAAAACAATGCTTTCGGAAAGTACACATCTTTCCAATTTATGCAAATGTTACGTTCTGTTAGGCATTGTTTTATAATTTTGCCCCATTCTACCAAGACATTCTGGTGCAATGCGTAACGTATCCAATTTAAACAAATCGAAAGCGTAAAACTGAGTAAAATAAATATCACCAATAATAACAACACGGTTAGTTAAACGCATATGCAAATACTGATGTCAGTAATGGTGGATTTTAAACGTTTTGAGGACCTTTCGTACGATAAATTTATTCTTTTCTTTTTTTCATTTCAAAAACGAAAACGGTCTTTGCAGCTGTTATCTTTAATGTTAGTTCCCTCGTTGTTTGAGTTTTGCCTTCCCATTATTTCTTCATGAATTCTGTGTGTTTCCTTACCAGTTGATTGGCTCAGACATTTTTATAAAAAAATAATAACCACTTGAGGATTAGAAAGCGGCTGTGTTAGAGTGAAAAAAAACTTCGAAACTTAGTATTTTTAAGGATAAGCTCTAACTCAATTTTAACTTATTTTTGCTAAAAAAACGTTCGAAACTTATCTTGAACTCTATTCAAAGAATACTTTTATTATTTTCCTTATTCCAAGTCAGAGCCAACAAAAACCGAAACTAATTAGCAAATAAAAATATAATAAACAGTTACTAGCTGGAACTAAATATCAGTTTCCCAATCAAAGTTCAATCACTAGTACGTTAATATTCAACTCATAATCATTTGCTAATCCCATATCACACGCCCTTTCTTTGAAAAAAAAAAGCCTTAATTCTGCAGAAAAATGGATGTCAATGAACCTCAGTTTTACTTTAATTTCCGAATTTTGAGACTATTTAAATAACAAATAGTCGCTTTTTACAATTAGTGGCAAAAATTTCATTTTCCAAGAAACGGCTGCTTGTATCTCGATTGAAAAGGCCAGTAACACTTCGATTCGCTTAAAATTTACTTCGCTGAGACAGTGGAAATGCACTTGGTCACCATGTATTCTCCACCACAATAAGTATGTCTTGAATAATCGTTTGACCTTTTGACAATATAAGGAGAAAAAAGACATGTAAACCATGCCATGTAATTTTCCTGGTCGTGACTAGAGAATCATGCACCTGGTGAAACCCCTATCCACCATAATTTCTATGGTTGCATGTATTTCAACGTTGTCCATCTTCTCTGTGCTTGGCAATGGGCTTGTTATTGGCATCATCGCTCGCTTCAAGAAGCTTCGGACTTTTCCAAACATTCTCATCGCTAATCTTGCTCTTGTCGACCTCCTCAATGCACTTATCAACATGCCCATTTATCTGTTGTACGCGGTCCTGGAAGTGAGCTGGTTCAAGGGGAAGACTTTGGCAATTCTGTCGTTTTGCTTTCACCGTCTGTCTCAACTTCTCAATATGGTCTCCATGTTGGTACTACTGGTGAACGTGCTTCTGGCGTTAGCCTTCGACCTCAGGTATTTCACTTGGAAGACGAATGAGAGAGCCATGGCCATAGTTGTTTTTGAGTGGTTGTTCAGCATTGTAGTGGTCTTATCAAGCTCCGTGTCTCTTTTTGATGTCGACCTTCAAGATGCTCATGTGTTCTATTATCGTCAGCAGTTCTTTAAGGAACAGAGACTCTTCGTAGCAGCCGCCTCGGCTTTGTTTGTTGTGTCCGTGGTAGTTGTTGGTATCCTGACAGTATATTTCGTGCGACGGAGAAAATTACAGGTATATTGAAAGCTTGTTTCATGTCATGACGAGAATTGCCACTAAATGATTTGTGATCATGATCATGAGTTAAAGGCCTTTTCCTTTCATTCTCTGGAAAAATTAACATGACATCGTTCTCAGTTGTCAAGTTGAATACAACCTGATAAATTTTTCAGTGTAAAAATAATTTTAATCTCTATTGCTTCAAAGCATAGCAGAACTGTTTAAACACTTGTGATATTTGGGATTGATATTTATATTTTATATTTGGGTGAAATGATTTGGAAATACAAGACTGGGGCTATGGTTCCACTCATGTCAGTTTCGATTTTACTTTTTAAGGTCTCGTCCACATTAATCCAGATAAATTTGGAAACGCATCTTATTTTCTCCGGTTTGGCCAACCGTCCACAATAAAACGGCGTTTTCGGTCACCGTTAACGGTCTCAAGAGTGGAAAAATCTGAAAACGCCGGCTATTTGGTGTACTGTGGGCGGCGGAAACTGGGCTTTTCGAAAACGCTGATGCGTCAAATGGCCATGTGATCTCTGTCAATGACTGATCTGGATTATCGCTAAGTTCTTAAGTAAAGTAGAAATAAGTTATTTTTTGATGGACGTTACCCTCGGCGCTGACAAAAACCTTTCATTCCCAAACTTGAATTTAGTGCGTGCTCGAGTTATGTGCGCATGCTCTACCATTTATCTAGGGCCGATGCAGAGTTTCGTTTTCACATTTATCCGGGTTAATTTGGACGGTGTTTTTATTGAAAACTATACGAAAACGATAGTGTGGACGGAAAACAGTTTATCCGTTTTTTTTTTCTTTACAGCGACAACGCCTAAACTTGTCTCAACTCCAGGCCGAGGCCAGATTGAAGCTGGACATTAAAGCTTCAAAAACTGTCGCCATGACAGTGTTGGCATTCCTTGTCTCGTACATTCAGCCCGTTTTGTATGGTCGTCAGGACAACGATTTAACTAACGCCTGGCTCGCTTTTTTGGTTACCCTCAGTATTTTCATCTCCAGCGGAATTAATCCCGTCATCTATTGTTTCCGGACAAGAAGATTTCGCCTGGCTTTGAAGCAACTTGTCAAAGATCCCTGTGGAAGAAGTCCCTTTCAAGAGACAAACGAGAGGGTTGAGAAGAACGTCCAACGTCAGATTACAAAGCAGGCCGCGGCACGCAAGAATATCACAAATAAGCATGAAGAGGAGCCAAGCAAAGAAAACGCACCACAGCCGAGTGGCCTGGGTAATGATGTGAGGTTATCGACCCACGAGCTAGAACCTGGAACGCCAGTTGTGAAGACGGCATGGGCAGAAAATGATCAAAATGGCTCCCAAGGGAAAAACCTGGCTAATATTGGAGAACGTCCTACGGCTAGTGGAGTCAACACAAAACAAGAAGTCGCCGTGGAGGTACACATATAGGCGTTAGGTCGAAAATTGCGGGGCATTTCTGCAAAACGTACTGAAAATTGGTTTAATTTACTATTTTACTTGTGCGCACGTGCCCACTCTAAAACGAGATGTTTTGCCCCTATGGGTAAATGTTCTCGTCGAACGTCTCGTCCTGCTTTCATAAACGAATCTGTGTATCAAAAATAAGCCCTGGCAAGCAAATTCCTTAGTTACGTCGACATTCCTTTTAGTGGCTAAATCTACTCAAAAGTTAAATCGAATTTAAGTGTCAAATTTCGTGGACGTTGATTGCCAAAAGCTTTAGTTTCCATTGGACATAGAAAAAAGTTGCAACACAGATGATATAATTTGTGTTTTTGCCATCAATTGTCAATTATTTTTTTTTTACTTTTTATTTACAATAAATAAAATTCACTCATTAACAAACAAAATCAAGACAAAATTCTACACCCTTAAACTTAAATAAAATATATACAAGACAAAGGGAAGTCGACAATATGCCCACAAAAAATCCGAGGAACGAGTTAGTTTCTTTTTTCTTTTAAAAAAATATAATTTATAATTTCTGAGAAAGAGCTACTGGGATATGGGATATTAAACGTCACATTTCGTAGCCCGTCTGAACGCGAACGTTTCGATTTGAGTGTGGCCTGGAAATAGTGGCACTGGTATGACGTTTTCGTACACGTGACTTCGGAAAACGTAGCATTAGAAGGGTTTCTTCCATCGCCGTGGCCGGGCGATGAGGTTCTCTGACGTCAGGCTGTGCCATTAACACATAGCGACTAGATGGGAAAAGGAGTAAACACAACCAGATTAATAAGTTGCAGGTAATGAAAAAAAAAAAAACAACAAGAACAACACAAAGCACTTCCAAGAAAAGTACCCCCATTTGAAAAGTTTACAAAATTTTCAAGGAAACCGAGATAAACTTGTCTTTTGTTTGAGTCATTTCAACCTTCGCCGTCGTTAACCAACCATTTGTCGACAACAATTCGAGTTCAGTTGATTTCATGTTATCACCAGAATATGTCAGGTTTATTAACAGTTCGAAAGTACAGCTGGACGAATAAAAACACTTTGGGAGTGAAGCGTCTCACGAACAAGCGCGGATGCGAATGAAGAGTGGTCTGGGTACGAGGAGGTGAATGAGCTTTGTTCCCAATCCTTTCTATACCTTCGACTGATCTATTACTTTCTAGAAAAGCAACATCTTACCAACGAAATGCCTCCACAGACACGTTTTATTTACCTGCATTTGCTTGGGATTGAGGCGGACGGAGGCGGTTTGGGTAAAACATTTGCAACATCAGACACGTGATGATCACATGTTTTCAGACTCATCAAGCTTTTAGCCACAGGAGTCAGTACCAGACCTCCAGATTGAGGATTGAGTCTCAGGCGATAAGGACGTTCGTTAGACAACTCTTGTCCTTTGAACATTCGGGTTTGAGTTTGATCATGGGACGGAAGGGGCGTGGTATGACGCACTTCGGTAGTGGAGGGTGGTGTGATGAATTCAAATGAATTTTCAGACTTGGACTGTGTTTCTGTAAGAAGAATAAATAATAATCTATAATCAGTCACATTCAATAACAATTCTTTTTCGTGACGTCATCGAAATTCTAAAACCCAGAATCGCAAGACCCATGAATTTTTATCCTTTTCTGGCTATATATCTTGTTGTAGGTTTTTAGCTTGATAGCAGTCGCCGTCTTAAGATAGAGCACTTTGAATTTCGGAGTTTCACGCAGCACAAGATCAAAGATGGTCGACAGGCTTTCACGTTTTCTTATAAAAGTGCCTCATCCTGAACAAATAAGGTTTTTCGACAAGTGTTTTATGTGAATGTTTACTTGTTCATGAGGGTGATCTTACCGCTTCTTGTAGCAGAATTTAATGCTAAATGTTTTTTTATTGATTTCCCGGTCGCAATGTTGGAGCTCAAGCAGTTGGGCTCCAACATGGCGTCTCCATACTGTGCCCTCTAAATTGGCGTGAAACATTTTGACGGATAACTCGAGTACGGAATAACGTACAGATCTGAGACTTGGACAAGTAGTTTATATAGTAGATTTAATATTAATATAAACAGTTATCATAATTCCACTAGGATATGAAACTCCTTTCTTTTGTCAAGTTCATGTAAGTTGTTAGTGAATTCCGAAGACGTGTACCTTGTGCACATTCAAAGTGATTAGAGTTTTTCCACCTATCCTTCTGTTTGTCATCAAGTGCTTTTCTTCTTTCTGTTGCGGTTTTCTGTCGCTCCAAACGCTGTTGCTTTAGTCGATGAGCCCTGTAGATTTAGAAAGGCAGTTACCACAATGTAAAAATGCGATCAAAGAAGGCAAAAATTCCACTGAAAGTCCAAATGCGTGGACCCAATGGACGGCTTTATACTACCTTATGGCGCATTATGTAGCCTTCTATAGCATGAAACAACAAGGATTTTCTCTAGCCTAGCCTAGCCTAGCCTAGCCTAGCCTAGCCTAGCCTAGCCTAGCCTAGCCTGGCCTGGCCTAGCCTAGCCTAGCCTAGCCTGGCCTAGCCTAGCCTGGCCTAGCCTAGCCTAGCCTGGCCTAGCCTAGCCTGGCCTGGCCTGGCCTAGCCTGGCCTGGCCTGGCCTGGCCTGGCCTAGCCTGGCCTGGCCTGGCCTGGCCTGGCCTGGCCTGGCCTGGCCTGGCCTGGCCTGGCCTGGCCTGGCCTGGCCTGGCCTGGCCTGGCCTGGCCTGGCCTGGCCTGGCCTGGCCTGGCCTAGCCTGGCCCTAGCCTGGCCTGGCCTGGCCTAGCCTGGCCTGGCCTGGCCTGGCCTAGCCTGGCCTGGCCTGGCCTGGCCTAGCCTGGCCTGGCCTAGCCTAGCCTGGCCTGGCCTGGCCTGGCCTGGCCTGGCCTGGCCTGGCCTGGCCTGGCCTGGCCTAGCCTGGCCTGGCCTGGCCTAGCCTGGCCTGGCCTGGCCTGGCCTAGCCTGGCCTAGCCTAGCCTAGCCTAGCCTAGCCTGGCCTGGCCTGGCCTAGCCTAGCCTGGCCTAGCCTAGCCTAGCCTAGCCTAGCCTAGCCTAGCCTAGCCTAGCCTAGCCTAGCTCAGTTGAATGTTCTCTTACCTTTCTAACACTTTGTTCTGCCAATTCCCGCTGTAATCACTTGTGTCTAACATTGGGATATCTCGCGTGTCAGTAAGTCTGAATAAATAAGGAAATGGGGCTTTATGAAACACGAAATCCGTAACTTAAATTAATTGACATATATGTCAATTCGTAAGCAGTAACAAGATCAAATGTATACTAGACTGTTTTTCTTAGCTTAGGATGAAAGAAAGACATAGGAACAAAGGAAGAAGTGAAACGACGAGGTCAGATTCAAGGAGACAGAAAGAGAATTGTTACCTCTCACTTCCAACAGATTCCCTCGAAATGACATCCCTCATGTAATCCTAAAACAAACAAAAATGATTTATTTATTGTAATGAGATCCTTAGTCAAGTCAAGTCAAGCTTGGAAGTGAAAAGTTAAACACGTTTCTACCTATTAATGGCACTATCAGTGATACAGTTTCATTACATACTCTTAACTGTATCATGATCGTTCTCATTACCTCATCCGTCTCATTTAAACCAAGACTTGGGCGCATGGCTTGATAAGCGTCTATAAAATCCTCTGAAAGAAATACGAGCAAGACATTGTGATGTATGGCAAATTGTAGGGAAAACATTTCACCACTGCAAGTCTTTGAAAATATTGAACAGAAAGAAAAACAAAACTCCGACGACCACAACTAGCCAATCAATGCCTTAAACTCTGTACTAACCATCTTCATCAGATGACACGTGCTTCCACGTGCTTACTCTGACGGGTGGGGCACTCCTACGGTCACGTGTCTGTTTTCGCTTTGGTGTTTTATTGTCTGATGCAGTGTTTCCATACGGGAACATGGAGTGTTCCTCGTGACTCGTTGCGTTACTGCGAATGGTGTCAGCAGTTTGTGGCCTCTTCAGAGGCTCCTTGGTGTTAAGGTAGAGAGTGTTTCCTACAACGAAATAAAAATAAATATGACATAGAAAATAAAATATTTGCCATGTGTATACGATCACAAAAATGTACACGAACACCATTTTCAATAACTATTCAAAGTGGCTATGAGCCACTAAACTCGGAAAATTTATTATGAAACAAGAATCGAAAACAACAAACTGACAAATAGAGATTTGCTAAAACAAATGATGTTAAACTTTCCACAATTCAGATCACTTCACTTAGTTTCATTGTCATCAAGCTGCTCATCGAGAGCAGGTTGTTTGGAAGGTTGGCAAAATAATAATATCATCAGAAAAAATAAGTTTTGGTTTATTTCAAGAAAACTGACATTAATACAATATTTCGGCTGGTAGTTAAGCATGCATGTACCGTATTTATTCGGCTATAAGCCGAGACCCTAGACTTTCAGTTTTTGGAACCAGTTAGACTCTGACAAAAAATAAACCCAAATCACTCGGCTATAAGCCGAGACCCAATTTTTCCTTCAAACTATAAAACAATCCACGTACAGCGAATCAACATATTCGTTAAATCACAACTATGCAATTGAAAAACAACAAATCACTGATAAAGAATGAATTCATTAATAGAACCGTACACAATTAAGGTCGCGCAGGACCCTTGAAATCATTATGTATGTATTTATTTAAAGAGTATGCACGAACTGCGACGACTGAAGCCGACAACAAACGAAATATTCATGAGAATTTTTTTTCTCAGAGTTCTTTGTACAAGTAATTACACGGTATTGTTCTCAGCCTCGCATCCCGTGCGCTGGAACATAGCGAATTATCATAATTAGATTCACAGCTTTAAATAAAGCACACGTTGTTGTAAATATCGACTCGGAAGGTCTTCGGAAGCCTCAAAACCTGCAATTTTGTGTCCAAGTTTTCCCCGCCGATATAGAATTTCAAGAGTTGATTCGCGAGGAACATAAACTTGGTGTACTCTATTGTGTTCTGGCTAGAGCGAATTTTTAAATTTCCTTCTCAAAATGAAGATAGCATGTTTCAAAGTTTAGATTTCACATTTTTACTCTCTTAGAAGCCATTAACTTGTAGCAGTTTTTGAAATCGAAAATTTCGTTCTAGTGGGAACACAAAAGAAGTTACGACTTATCACTAGGCTATATAATCATTTAATTTGGTGCGCTGTGCTAGCTGAAAACTTGGACACAAAATCGCATTATCTTCAGTTAAACTTTTAAGGGCTTGTAACATCACAGACAACGGTCATCTCTCAGTAAAAGGACAATCATGATGTAATTCCATCATCCCTGGGTATACTTATTAAATTTTAGAGGAATCGATATTCAAAATGTAGTGAATTAAAGCTTTACAAGACAGCACTCCAACAAGAAATTTGGCTAATGAATATATTAATGAGCAAGGGTCCTGCGCGACCTTAAGCGTGACAAAACATTCACCTGAGTTCAGAATCCCATCTCAAACAAACACGCATTCTTCTGAAGAATTAAGCAGTTATCGATCATCATGCCAAAAGCTACTGGTTTTCAAACAACTAAACCTTCAAATTGAAAGTTGTTGCCGAGGTAGAGACAGTTCAGAACAACTGCAAAATCGCCAGAGAATACGGGATGATTGCTGATGATTCAGTGAATCTTCAGTCCGTCGTAATTCGCCAGGTTGCTAGCGAAAAGATCAAGCAGATCAAGCGGGTGAACTTTAAATGTCATCAAAACGAAACATGTGCTGTTACCAGTATTTGTCGAGTATCCTCAATCCAATCAAACTCTTCTGAAGTGCTTTCTTTTAGCAGAGAAGTCGTGGTATTTTAAGTTTTAGCTTTTGAACAAAAATATTACATGCAACCGATTTCTGTCAGATCGTGTTACAATGTTTACCAAGCGCGTGGGAAAGACCGCTTCTGATTGGCCAGTTTCTGGTGTCGCGACAACAAGTCAAATAGATCGATTCCTTCTTGACCCTTCTTCTCTTGAAAAGTCACGTTAGCAGTGATTTTGCAAATTTAAAACTAAACTTAAAGGAAGGAACAGAAGGAAAGGAACAGAAACAGTCTCAGGCAGAAATAATTATTGTAAAAGAGATTGCGAGGAAATTGTTTAAGACATGCGGGATTTCGAATGCCCTCGTCAGTTCAAAAGACGATCACGATCACGTACGCCGACAAAACAATAATATTCCAGAGCGAGCCGATGGAGGACGAGTTCCAGCCTAAATAGCGACGAAAAGACGAATAAAAACTTAATTCCTAACGTTGCGTCATTAAACCAAATGGCTTTTTAGGAGCCGCCGCTAAAATAAAAGGTAATGACCAAAAATAAATACAAACGTTTGTTAATTTTCGTTTGTTGATGACCGCTCGGCTTATAAATGAATATTTCATTCAAATTGAACTTTTTTCTAGTACCATCTAATTTTTTCGGAAATACTCGGCGATAAATCGAACCCCAAGTTTTGTTGAATTTTAACCAGTTCTCAGTAAGATTTGGTGAAAATATATAGTCTTTGTGTACTTCATATATGCGCATGCGTTCAGCACGAAATTCCGTGTGCTTGGGTCTACGCCTGGAAGAATGCATACCACAAGGAGAACATTGGGTTTTCAGAAACAAATATATAGCCTTTTTGTACTTCATATAAAGTAACAAAGTAAAGCTCGCGTTTTAGCCAACCCCCCTACCCGCTTCACAAGATTAATTGATTAATTCAATTTGATATTAATTAATTAATTCAATTAAAATGTCTAACAGGAAACGAGTGAAGGAGTGAAATCGGCCCTCTCACCAAAACTCGGAATTTTCCGAGTTAAAAACGAACTTATAACACCGAAGCAAAAGCGACAGAAACACGACCTTCTTATTTTTTCCCGATGTAAACTTACTGCTACACAAAAGAATTACATGGCCGCAACCTATCGTCAACCTTGTCACGAAACATTCGCGAAAACGCAGCGGACTAGCTTTGTATTGGGAGACAATTTCGGCTGCTACAGGTCTAGAAAGCTAAGTTGGTAACTACTTCATAGTCCACAATCACTGCAGCAACGTGCCTTGCAACGATTGCAAAAGTACTTTTTTGTTTTATCAAACTTTGATGTATTGTCCAATAACACCTAAATTAGTGTCAAAACGCATTGCGAGGAATGCTTCATGGCGGTCATATTTTACCTTTTATTGTTTCTCTCTCCTTTCTTGTAGCTATTGATGTCGCAGTACTCGGGGAACTGCTTGGTCGAGTGGGCTTCGGTGGAAATAGAACATTCCGGTCCGTTTTCTGCAGCGCTCGTATGCACCACCGCATGAGTGTGCTACCTTTTTTCGTCACACTAGGGGGCCTTGAGGAGCCAGGCGATTCTCGCCCCTCTGAATTGCCTTCTATACCCATCTTATCAATTAGCCGTGCAATATCATCGTCATTAAGTTCAAAATCATCCTGATTTGCCTCATCGGTTCTAAAACTGGAGTTATCTGAGGTGCCATGTTTCTGTCTTGAGCGGCCTTCCGCCGAGCGACTTCGATATTTTGTTGCCTTCTCGGCATTTTCCCGCCTGCTCTTCGCTAGCGCGAATATCGTCAATGGAGAAACACCCGCTGAGCTCTTGGACACTTTACTGAACAGATCGCCGGGTTGGTTTTTACCATAAACTGGTACCACTGCCTCCTTAAAGACCACGCCCGCATTGCGAGTCCTTAAAGTTGGCGAGTCTCTACCGGAAGTGTAAAGATTGGGTAGTTGTCGATTTGGACGCGATGATCGGACGTGCTCTGGTGTAAAGCTTACACTCTTTTGTCCACGGTCGCTCCGTTTGCTGCGGAGAGAAGATGTTAAATCTCCTTCTGGTGCGGACGTAAATTCATCAAGTCCTTCTAATTCATCATCATCATCATCGAAGTCTTCGAGAATCTCAGCGTTATCCGGGACTTCATCCGCTGGCTTTTGTAAAACCTCTCCTGTGTCGGGGTCAATGTACGTCACTACAGGCACCTCATTGGGTTCCGGTGAATAGCGTTTTTGTGGCTTCTCCTTTTCTGCTGATTCAACAGCTTCTTTGTTTTCTTCCCCTTTGCCGTCGGTTTGTTTATCTTGAGCCTCAGCTTCATTTTCGTCTCCAGTCGCAGCAATTGGACTCTTTCCGCTCGATTGAGCTTCGGCTTTTTGAGGTGCTGGAGATGATGTCGTATCCTCCTGACCTCGTGTGTCTACAGATCAAAGCAAAATAAAACAAAGCTGGATTTTACCATATTAATGTTCAGTCGAACCTCTCCGTACGGACACCTCTCTAATACGGCCACCTCTCTATTACGGACAATCTCCGATGTCCCAACAAAATTCTCAAATATTTTCTTTAGAAAAAAACCTCTATAATACGGACCCTATCTAATACGGA
This sequence comes from Oculina patagonica, assembly GCF_052425735.1. Classification (NCBI taxonomy): domain Eukaryota; kingdom Metazoa; phylum Cnidaria; class Anthozoa; order Scleractinia; family Oculinidae; genus Oculina; species Oculina patagonica. The sequence goes on from NC_135767.1 coordinate 23,252,788, forward strand.
CGATGGACACTAAACTTCGGCACCAGGGAACAGATTCATATAAACTTAACCGCTTTATTACGGACACTCCGGTGATCAGACGATGATATTTTGTGTTCGTAATGCAATTTCCTGTTTTTGGTTACAAAAGTGACGTCATAGTGGTGACCTCTATAATATGGACACCTCTCTAATACGGACACTGCTCTGTCCCTTCGGTGTCCCTATTAGAGAGGTTCAACTGTATTACAAACAGACAGGCCAACTAGGGAGTTCACTTGATGTATCACCAACTTCTCCGAACATCATAAAAACGTTTGACAATTAGTAACAAGAATTCAACAAAGTATAAAAGTAAATTTTGCAACCTTTCGCTTTGTCCTTCTCCGGAGTCCTCTCCTCGTTCTTTGCTGACCGCGAAGATCCCTGCTCCTGTGGAATGGCACTAGTGCCAGGAACGCGCCGATCAGCTACAGTATCTTGGCGTATAAGAGGCTTCTGTTCTCCTGATGGCATATTAACAACATGTGGTGTTCTGTACGAAGAGTCGTCTTCTTCACTCTCTTTAGCTGCCTCCCCGTCATGTTTCTCTTCGTTAGTTACTTCAGTCTCATTCTCTGGCTTGTCTTTTTCTTTTTCGTCTGTTTCTTTTGTGGCTTCTTCCTCGCCTTTGTCTTTTGGTTTCTTTGTTTTCTTCATTATCGCAGGTCTCGGAATCCGCTTTGGCTGAAATTCAATGAGACAAAAGCTGTGAAAAACCTCAAGAAACAAACATGTTTCGGGTCTTAAGCAAGTTGGTAAATATTAACTAAACATCGCTCCAAATAACTTTTTGTGCTTAAAAAAACCTTCTAACCTTAAACGGTTTTGGTTCAGGTTTCTGGACCACCATTCTTCTGGCAACTGGGGCAGCATATCCGGGACCTGCATGACCAGACCGTAGGGACCTGGAGTCGATAGTCACGTTACCCATTCTGCCTTTTTCTCTTCGAAAGCTGGGAACGAACGAAATTTTCTTCTTTCCTTCTTTAGTTAAATCGTCGCACTGATCACAGGGGGAATCGCCGCCTGGATGTTCTTCTGTTGTGTTTTTGTCACCTAAGAACAAATTAACAATAACGGTCATACTGTAGCTGATTGCTGTGATCTAAACGAATTTCAGAAAAAAAAATATTCACAATACCTTCACTCAAATCCTCTTCGGACTCTTCTCCCTATAAAGAAACGTTTCTCAGTTTTGCTACATGTAAATTAATTGTTTGTCCTAAATACAAAGGAGAGTCCCTCAGTACACAGACACCCTTCCCCGGTACCCACAGTGTATAGCTGTCATGTTTCATTATTCCTTACTGAATTTGATAGAAAATTAACTTTAAGACAAAACTGACTCTACATGGTTGTAATTTTTCCATTCATTTATCGAAAAAATAATATGTTACCTGCGGCAAGGGTGGGCAATATCAGCCAAATCATATAAGCCAGAGCATACTATCCAGGGTTGCCACTTATTAAAACCCAACAATTTCCCTGACTTTTCCCTGACCTTTCACTGACCTTGCATCAAGCGAATTATCAAATAAGCCAAATCCACTTTTACATTTGCTTCAGCTTTTCCTGCAGACAATCGATATTCTTCTCTTCATTTTCGATCTCTTTACGTTTTTCACAGGAATTTGAACGCATGGCACTTGAATTCCCTGACTTTTCACTGAATTTGACAAGAACTAAGATTTTCCCTGACTTTTTGCAAAATTCCCTGACTTTTCCCTGACCTTGAATTTTTTTTTTATTTTTCCCTAACTTTTCCCTGACCGTGGCAACCCTTCCATCTATGCTGTAGTTGGTTGATGACTTTTTAATAAAACCACTGTAGAGTGCAGAAATTTTCAAAAACAAAACAAAACAACAACAAACAAACAACAACATCAACAAATGCAGTTGGTTTCGATATAGAAAAACTTACCGGGGGTGGGGTAGAAGGTGGTGTTGGTTCTGGAGGCGGAGTTCTTGGCGGGGATGACACAGGCGAGTCACCAAATTCGGGAAGGTCCCATAATTCCGTACTGGCTCTGCGCTCAGACATGGCTACAGAACTAACCAAGGACAGTCTCCTGGGGGTGGAGGACGGGGAACAGTAGACCTCGGTCGGAGCAAGAGAGAGGCGGTCCGACATAAAACTGAGTGACTGAAAATTAAACAAAATATTACGCTCAGTGAGTTTAGTGTTTGTCAGCTTTGTATATAAAAGCCATACCATTATAGATCGAAGCCTTAATTTTTCAACCGTATTTCAAGGATCTTAATGGTTGAGTTTAGGCTATTTCTATGAAACTTAATGTTAGCGAAGAAATTACTTCTATAGATCTAAATGACAAAACTATAGCTTCAATACAAACAAAAATGTCTCCCGGGCGAAACGAACGAACGAACGAAATGAACATTGAAAACAAAACATATTGCAATCCCTTTTAATCTTCTTCAGTTTTTGTTTATCCGTACCTTCTTTTGTATTTGCTGTTTTATTAAAATGTTCCTTTACTGTTTTAAGTGGTTATTTTGGTATTTCACTCAATTAGGTGGCCGCTTCCTTGTGCCTTAATTTGGCTTAGATCCGTGACACAGTTTCTTTAACGAAGTTATTAGTTCGTATTTGTTTTCAAAATCCCCGTTTCTATAATCCGTGAAAATCCTTTCCAATCTTAGCCGTCCTTCTCCCTATTAGTTTATTATTACCTCTGTTATTTTTTATCCTTAATAAGTTATTATTTCAAGGTTTTATTTCTTATAAAGGTAATTTTGTATAACGCAAAAATATAACTTGCACGTTAACAAACAACTGACCTCTTCCTCCTCTTCTTGGTTTTGTGGCTCAAGATCCGGGGGAGGTCGTCCTTCCATAAACCAAGATGTTTTTAACTGTAAGTTTGGAAATGGTACCTGCAATCCAAAAACAGGGTTTTAAACGCCTTTTTCCTTTACATTTTTTTGTGACGATGAACAAAAATGACATTCTCGTCGCCAGAGCCGCTTGTCCCTCTTAGCCGGCTGAGCCTGGGGCACGAGGAACAAGTGGCTCTGGGAACACATGATTTGATTTGCTAGATTTTTAAAAAAGAGAATTCAAATCAAGCCAATCAAATCAACCGTAGTAAAATCCCTTACAACAGAACGATTTTCAAACGGTCGATTTGATTTGTCAAATTTAAATTTCCTTTGTTGAAGATCTAGTCAATCAAATCATGTGTCCCCAGAGCCACATGTTCCTCGTGCCCCAGGCTCAGCCGGCTAAGAGGGACCGAGCGGCTCTGGGGACGATAATACAAAAATGAGTGAATGAAATGTTTACCAAGTAGTTCTCCATATTAGTGGGGTCTGGTTGTAGAATCTTTTTGCTTTCAAATCTCACTGACGGGTCTTCATAGATATCAGATTCTATGTGAGAAAACAATAAAAAATCTTAACCGGCAGACAATTTAAAACCTTAATATGAAACAAGAATTGTAAAAATACGTAAACAAGGAGAGCTTGTATTTGTTACCGGTCTCAAAAGCCTCGTCGTCAAACGAATCATTCCCGAGGTCGGTTGGTAAACCATCCTTCACTGGATATACTTATCGAAAACAAAAGAAAAATATTTTAAAAGCAAAAATGCAAAACTAAGATTCAGAAAGGTAGTATTGTGGGTCTCATAGGAGTAAAAATGATCAGGTGCATGACAGGCAGGCATCGTGTGGGAAGGAAGAGGAAGAAGAGGGAAGGAGGAGTTATTTTAATTAATCTTTTTCTTTAACTTACCTTTTTCGTTTGGAATTATAAAAATGTGCTGTTTAAATCCGATCAAAATGTCCCCTGAAAACAAAAGGGAGAATGTCAGAATGACTTGACTGCAAATAATATACATTTAACAAATGACAAAATATATACAAAGGTAGACTAATTAAATATTACCTTTAATCTCATGTATACCTCAAAAAGCTATTTTCCTTCCATGATTGTCACATTTATCAAATAGTAACTCATTAAATTTTGCCATGTAAGTACGTTGTCTTGTTGTCTTTCGGCAAGAGGATTTCTAGTATTTATAACACTATACCTTGAGTATTGAGGAAGGCAGCCACAGTTAATGTTTCGTTCATCATGATTTCACGGAGCAGGGTTTTATCTCTGTCCCAAATTTTTATCACGCCATCACCACTAAAAAAAGTAAAGTAACAAAAAAATTCCTTTGAGACTGCACGTGATTATTTAAAACCTCCCTACTTTTATAACCACTTTTCAGAAGTCTAATCCAATTCCTCAACTATATTGAAAAGGTCATCTTAGTATCAGATTTGGTCTTCAGATTTTGTTTATTTACAACCGCGTAAGTTGCTCAGCTTCATAAACCAGAGCACAATAAGCCGTTTCAAAATTTCAACTTCGAAGCTGACGACAACTTCGAAAAGATAGAATCGTTGGAAACTTTCTTGTCTATATAAGTTCTTGTATCATGTGCACTAAATAACAGAACTCCAATTTACCTGACACTGCAGAATATTTCCAGATTGGAGTTTGAGTCTACACTGTTAACACAGTTCTGATGATCCTTTAGACGAGAACGCTTAGTTCCTGCAGCTCGTTCTTCTGGAAAGAAAAAAAAATAAACATACTAAGTCACGAGCCCATTTAATTAAAAGTAGCAAAACAAATGTCAACAAAAGCATGTTACACGATTATAAGTGATTTATAGACATAAGTAACAAACTGTCAATCATGATCACTTCACAAAACCGTTGAAAAATTGACACAGTAGTTTATGACTCGATATTGCTATAGCTTTATTATAGGGCTATAAATCGTGTAAAAATTTTAATTTGATTTACCTTCCTCTTCACAAATTTCACAGTTGTCCAAAGACAGCGAATGAAGATGTAAATATCCACTTTGGTGCCCACACAACAAAATATTGTTCTGAAAATAGAAATGTATTTTACATAAAAAACATTAACAAAAATATAACCATACAAACGGTGGTAAGTGCGGGAAAGGGAACAATCAGTCCAGTTTTGTTTGGTTTAGTTTTTCAGTAGGAAGGGAAGGGGGGAGGGGGGGAGTGGCTATGTCAGGTTGGTGCATCTTTTTCATTTTTTAAGAAACAAAAATAACATAAATTTCCAAGTGCGTTTTGTTATCTTCTATGTTTCCCAATTCTAACAATCTCTGTCCGTTCCTTCGTCAACCGTTGTCTGTTATAAATTGTCTCTATTTTTTCCTATCACAGTAAATGATTATTTTATGGTTTGTCTGATTTTGCACCTCGCTAAAGTGATTTAATATCTCTAATATCTCGGAACAACAAACACGAACGAGCCTGCTCAGATTAGCTTTTTATTTAAAGTTCCTCAAAACTCGTCAATACAATAACTTACCATTCTGGTGAAACACGTCATGTCGGCATCACAATCAATACGCTTTAACAACTGCAGGAATGGTAATGACCATATAAGGATAACAATCCCAGGATGCCTGCATTTTGTAACCAGAGTGTTCATCTCTTGATCGTGATAAAGCTCAAGAACCTATAAAATAAAAGCAAATAAAGAGTTTATAGTCATGCACAGAATATAACATGACGACGGGCTTCAAATAACCTTGCACAACGAATTTTACAGAAAAGCTAGCATTTTTACGTGTTCACTTTTTCAAGAACCTATAAAATAAAGGGAATAAACAGTTTGGACGACGGGCTTCAAATATCCTTGCACAACAAATTTTGCAGAAAAGCTAGCATTTTTACGTGTTCACTTTTTCAAGAACCTAAAAAATAAAAGGGAATAAACAAATGATAGGCAATCACAGAATTCGGCCTTCAAATATCTTTACACGAGGAATTTTACAGGAAAGCTAGCGTTGTTACAAAAACCGTCTTTAGATGCCTACATTTTTGCTTTTTTAAAATGCTATTGCATTCTCTGAGTGAAGGGTAAAATTTAATCGCCTAATAATTTTCGTTTTTGTCAGCTCAGTCAATATTATTGGAGTAAAGCTAAACAAACGAAAAGTTAAGAATTTGCATTCCGCTTGACTTCCATTGTTGTAAGAACTGAACATGACTTAAAGGGACTACTATGTCACGAGGATTTCGCAGAGTTTTCGTCTAAACTGTTCTGATATAAGTGGTAGGCAACTTTACCAATAAAAAACGTTATCTTTGAACATTTCACTGAAGATATAACCTTTACTTTGGAATAGAAATCAAACTTCAGCTATAAATATCGATTTTTTTAAGGCGCGCGGAAACAACTTTAAAAAGTTGACTAATGTTTTCAAATTACAATCCATTTCCATCCGAGCCATCCGCAGCCAAAATGCGCTTTAAAACAGTTTAAGTGCTCTAAAATGGCAATTGTGTTATAAAAATGGAACATTATTTTTAAGTTTCCTAAGACACAAATATAAACTTTGGCTGTTCAAAAATCTGTTAAAATCCGTGACATAGTCCCTTTAAACTTCCTTATTAAGCGCTACCAGTTATTAGTCTGGCGTTTTACAAGGCTGGACTTTCGGATACAGAGTGAAGACAGAAAAATTCTTTATTGTAGTTGTAACTACTCACAGCGTCCTTGTTGGCTTGAAGTTGATGATACTTCAGTCCTTGCCAAAACATATGAAGGAAGAGCACTCGTCCGTCCTAAAACAAAACATGAGTCATGTTACAAAATGTTTATTACATGGAGACAATCACACAAATTCTTTCTTTTATGCAAGGAGAGCTAAAATATGATCTGTGCAGCTAGCCTGCAATTCAGGCGTTTCTGATGGGCCAGCGTTGAATAATTTTCTTCGTGTATTGGACCTCGGAGTGGCGAACGTGCTTAACCTACATTCAGCCTCACTCCTACTCCCTAGGACGTTTTTCCCCTCTCCCCAAACCACTCCCAAGTTCGAATTCAGACTAATGATCAGTGTGTCCAATCCGAATTGAGGCTAGCCAGTGTTCTCATGACGTGCTCTTGAGTGAACCCTGGAAGTGAAGGTTACTTTGCCTCATTACTGTTTCAAGTACTAACCCGTCAGTAATGTAAGTCACGGCTTATTTTCACTCAATAATTACCCACCTGAGTTCCCGCCATAAGGAAGTGTTTCGCATCAGGGCACGCCTCTCCCTCCACTGTCTTCATTATGATTGGAGAATACAAGATTCCAAGACACGTGATCTTCACTTTCTCTTTACGAGCTGATTGTGACGACTCTCTACCGCTAGCTTCCCACGGTGGAAAGGAACTGGGACCAAGCGAGGACGACTCGCCAGTAATTGGACTTGGAGATCTGAGACGAGGACATATTTTTAAAAAAAAAATGCTCAGCTGATAACAGAATGCACGGTTGTCACTGGGTCGATAACTAGTGTTATTATATGACTAGCTCCGTGAGCGGTCAAGATGAAACGAATCCCGTGCTCTGATTGGCTACCCGAGCGGTCAAGATGGAGCCATCTTGACCGCTCGGGATCGCCCGCTGTGTTCCCGCAAGCGAATAAACTTTTCAGTTCCGTCGACGCTACTACAAAAAGCTTTTCCGTCTTAAACTTGAGCTATGAAATCATTTTCCAAAACAAAACAAATATTTTCTGTCTGTTTCTAGCGAAAGGGAGTCCTATAACAAAGAAATAGGTCTTGAAGCGAACAAGAACAAACTAATTAAACAACAAAATATGTTAACGAGTTTCGTGAATTTTATTTGCCACAACAACCAGCTAATACAAAAATTAAACGCAAAGCGACTTGAAGCCATGATATCGGTTTTGTTCGGCGGAAAAGGGAGAAAAGTCAGTGACATACCTGAAGAATAAAGAATTCGGCAAACTTGTCGTTTGTGTAAAACTTGATGGAAGAAAGCGGACGGCACGGCGAGGCTTTTAAAACATCTTTTCACCGAAGCCTCCAACGCTCACGTCGAATAAGGTCGGGTCGAACATTTTTTAAAAATTATGATGTAGAAAAGTTCAAGCTTTACCCATGACTTTGTAAGTCCCAAACACTTTCAACAATCACAATTTCAATTTCAGCTGGCGGCCAGATGGAATGGACATTCTTGTTTTAAGGCTTCAAACTCAACGTTGATTTGCAATTTAAGCCATTTAAATATCCTTTTGAAGGTTAAAAAGAGGTGAATTTCGCTGTTGTCGCATCGTTTTACTTCGTCTCGATTCATTCAAGAATTTGACAGTCACTCGTTAAACTTATAAACCAATAAAATGATTTTAGCGTGCGCCATTGAATGTGCATGCAACTGGCTTCCTTTTCAGTACTCGATAAAAGTGATATAATAAATCCTTTATTGACCAAGCTTGTTCGGTCAAGAAGGCAGGATATTGGCCTCGTTCTTTTTTTGCGTGGTTATGGACCGAGACGAAGTCGAGGTCCATAACCACGCAAAAAAAAACTTGGCCAATATCCTGCCATCTTGACCTCACGCTTTGTCAATAACCCATATGTATTTACCTGTTTCCCTCACTAAGCCAAGGGCTGCTTGCTCGCGACTTCTGCAAAGCATCCTGGGAGTGTCGATGATGAATGTCTTCAATGAAGTCTAGTTTCCAGGACTCGACCCGTGTGGCTGGGTTCGTTCTGGCAAAAAAAAAAAGAAGATAAGACAGAGTCAATTCAAGGTTGTGAAAAGGAGGGAAATTTCACCATTAAGGGGCTATGTTATAACGAATTTCTTCAATTTTATTGCCTCATTGGTAAGCATGGATTTGCTAAAATTCTCGTTGCCCGCGTTTAGGCATAGAGTTACACTATTAGCTTGAAGGTGGAGCAGATTTGCTACCCATAGAGATTTTTTTGCGAAATAATAGCAAAACAAAAAAAATGAAACTATTATTGGAAATGTGGGGAGCTGATGAAGACTGGTGGAATTTGGTTTGACTTACTCCCTCCCCTTCCCTCTCCTCCCCCATAATAATAACTAAGAGACATACTGCACCTGGTGTAATAGACCCAGATCTCCTGCTCATCAATCAGTAAGTACATCATGTTAAACTCCCTATTGTATGCCACATCTTTCACCATGTTCAGGGGCGAGATGGGTGGCGGAGGGAGGACTGTGGAGAGGTTCTGGCGCTTCCGAGAAATCAAGCGAACGCTGGTTGAAACAAAATAAGTAAATAGCAGCCGCATTAAAACCACTAGTCTAACTTACACCGTACGTTTAATCTAAGTTTTACATTTTCACCGTACGTTTCACTAAGTTTTACATTTGCTGACTTCCATACAATAAATTGTTTGTTCGTTTAATTTACCCAATTTTTATTAAGACACACAAGTCAAAGTGAAAAAAAAAGGGTTTTTTAATTTCAGCGACTGCTAATTTTGGTTATATTTTTGGTTCATTTATCGGGAAGCAGCTGAAGGAGTAAACACCGATCACCGATTCCTATTGCTTCTTTACAGCTTGAGCAGACACAAAAACTAAATCAACGTCTGCATTACAATCTATCAACTCCGCCAGTCATCTGTCATTATTGCGGACATCCTCAGATTTCGTCTCTGCGATAGCAAGAGTCCGTAGTGGCGGTGATTATTTTCAGTAAATCTTCTTTAAAGGAGCTATGTGGTATTTTAAGTCATTTTCCTGATTACTTTAAAATTGAAGGAAACCTCAAAATAATAGTTTTCTAATGTAGAAAAACACCAAAGGAGAAATGAAAAGCAAGGATGGTTTCGATTGACGAAGATTAAGACAGATTACGATCAACAATCTTAAAAAGAAATTGCCAATTTTCTCAAAGTGCGTTCTCCGTGAAGTAGCTCCTTTAACCCTGGTAGGGACTACAGCTTTTTTTCCGAGACATGGCTGGATCCGAAATTGCGACGTGTCCACAAAGCGAGAACTAACCGGTACTTAGTGTATTAGTGTTTGCCGCTGTTGAGATTTACTTTGCGATCATTTCACTTTCCATACGTTCAAGTTTTTTCTGTTGTTTTTTGTATGCATAGTTTACCGACCTTTTATATTCAGAAACAATTTGTTCAGCAGTTTTTCTACACCTATCACAACGCATCTTTTTCTTTCACAGCAGCTGTACAATTTACCTGCTATCATTTCCCACTGCCATAACACGTGTTGACTTCCCTCGACACGTGACCAGAGAAAGTGACATCACTGAACAGCGGGATAACGCCCAAAAGTCACACAGGTGGTTAAGTGAGAACACTTCAATCACTCGATTTGAACAGCAGTATATAAGCTTTGAAGAGACAATGTTCATCCAATAAATTCCCTCAGAAAATACAGGCAAGCTAAAACAAAGGTACAAAATGCACAAGTAAATTAAGGTGTAAATTACACTTATGGGTGGGCGGGGACAAGAAGTAAGAAAAGTGGGTGCTTTCTAGCTTGAGAACAATAAGTGAAAGCAGCAACTTCAGTTTTACATATGAAGCTAAAAAAAGGCCTAGATCGCCACAAGTCTTCCGGTAGCTCACTGGTTAGAGAATCCGAACAATGTGCGGAAAATAATAGGTTCCAATGTTGTCGGTGACACAGACCTTTCTTTTGTTTCACGTTCGTGCAAACTTAAAATCAAATTACATCTTCCTCAAGTTGAATGCAGTTGTACGCATTTGGGAAGCGGACGACCTCGCTCTCCCCACTTTAAATTATATGGGCCGCAACACGGTTATTGGTTCCATTAAATACAATGGTCCTAAACTTATTTTAACTGAAATTATAGTACTTTAGCCTGAATATCAGACGTCTTTCTCTGGTCGCTTACTCCTGAGAAGAGAAGCGACCAGGAAGCCACCAGAGAAGACATCTGAAATTCAGACCAATAGTCCTTTTTACTTCACCTGTATATCTCCTCCATGAAGTCAAGCGAGTTGACCTTTACGATGCCGTCCATAGCTGCTGTAATCACCAGCGCTGAATTCTCTGGATGGAGCATTATCTTTGTTATGGCCTAAACACGGTCAAACAAAAAAATATATATATATATTTCACGATTTTGGAGTTAGGATACAAAAAGTCCTTTACGTCGTTTTTCTCTGTCAAACAAGTTGTATATTAAAATCTAATGGTAAGATATTGTTGCTAAGCTAACCTTAGAATGTCCAGTAAATGTGTGTACCCTCCCTCCGCCTTTTGATCTGCTCCAAACATTCACTGAAATTCAACCAGACCATTCAAATTAGCTTTTCTGAGGTAAAAAAACGGCGATCTTTTGCCATCAGTATTTTACCAAAGGCGTAAAGTTCTTCACGTGATGAGTCTTGTTTCTAACAACTCGTTTTTTGAAGACCAGCCTCGTTTCTCTAAACAGATCTCTTTTCTCGAATAGTACGTCAGTTGTTTCTCGCGTCTTGCTTCTCAAATGACGCGTTTCTTTCCTTGCAAGACATGTCTCGTGACATCTACAAACCCGGTGAACGTACCAGTTTTAATTTATCTGTGGTACATGCGTACTTAACCACCAAATTCCCAAAGCTATTAACAATCTTAAAAAGAGCTCCCATGGTTAATATGTTCAGTGAAGAGAATCAGAAGATTAAAGTAAGAAGTACTTAAATTTATCCTACCATCGCAATCAGTACCAACAGTGACCAGGAAATTACAGGCTTTGGAATAAACACAACCAGTTACAGGCCCCCTGTGAGCACTGAAAAATGAAACAGAAATCACAAAATTCCTTGTTCGTTGGAGTCCTTTTTTAAAAGTTACAATTTTTATAATCAGTTTCTATTGACACTGCAATTGGTCAATAGCTATATTATTCAATAAGATCATTCAGGGAAGTGAGGTTGGCGAGGTAAAAGAATAAAGCTGCGTTCACATTAGGCCGAAACATGATTAGTCTCATCACGAATGAAACATGTTTCGTTGTTAAAAGTGTTCACATCAGGCAGTGCATTGCGCGAATCATGATTGAAACATGATTAGTCTGAGCATGATTGAAACTACCTTACGAGGTAGTTTCAATCATGATCCGACTAAGCAAGTTAAAATGGCGGACATGCGGTGGTGAGGAGGCGAGTGCCCAAAAGCTTCAAATTTGGGCTTTCTATGTGACCAAATGTTTATTTAAAATATGGGCTAAGAAAGCGATACAATATGAATTATCGGTGATGAATAGAAAGCAGAATATTTGGCAGAATATCGCCACGATAGTTTACGACGGCGGCTACAAGCGCGCAGCATTGCAGCATTGCAATACAAAAACAAACTTCACAAAATAAAAATCTTCCGTTACCGACTGATAGCGCAAATTCTGACCATACTGTCCTCTTGCTAAAGTTTGAAAGCCTTGCTTCATCGAGGGGCTTGAAAATAGACAGAAAGACAAAGATTTAATGGAAACTTTATTGTAATTTCGAGCTATATTTTTATGGTTAAATAAAGTGTAAAGATTTATGCAGGAACCATGAAACGTGCTTGAAACTGACACCTAATGTGAACAATGCAATAACAAGCATGTTTAAGTGAAACATGTTTCACGTAAACACATTTCGGGTTAAACGTGAACGCAGCTTTAGACGTCATCTCCCACAGTAATGTGATTCCGTTAGATTCCTAGATCTGGCATCAGATGTAGTCGACCCACGTGACCTTTATGAAAAGCAGGTATGGCTAATGTGGCTTTACCCTTTAATAAAGAGTAACCTTAACTTAACAAACGACCAGTACTCACTCCAGTATCTGAAAAAGAAGATTTCCTTCCATGTCATAAGCCACCACATTCCGTTCAGACAAACAATAGAGCCGCTAGCAAGAAAAGAGAGAATGACACATACTGACCCGATTCAACGTTTTTTCTGTTACAAAAAGGTATGAACCAATATTTCAATATATGTGACCTTAATAGCTGTGTAATCAGTTTCAATTGTTTCTGCAGTAATATATGTATTTGAATCTTTGTCATAGTAATGGATGAAACACATTATAATTTTGTCTTCCATTTTTTCCCCACCTTCTTCAAGATTAAAAAAGAAAAAATTAGATAGTGTGCTAACATGATAAGACCGCAATGCGTGCATAGAGATATACATGTATAATGAAGGACTTCAGTGTGGTGTGACCATCATTTCTGCGGGTCATTACATGCCAATAAATTCTACTCACTTGCATCGCTTCATCCAGCTCAACCCATTTCACCCAGCTTCCTCCCATATCAGGATAGGATGCCCTGTTATCACAGTAACACAGCTTGTAAGTGACTGACTTTTTAAAGACATGTAAGAAACACTTTTAAGCATCACCTTAAAACCAAGCCATAGTTAGCCATTGGCCGTGAATCTCTCTCCCAGGCCTTCTGCCTGTCTTTATCAATCTCTCCAAATGTCCAGAACTAAAAGATGTAAGAACAAAATAATAAATTTAGAAAATAGGATATTACATGAACTAGTATGTAATCTATGGATTGAAGCAACAGTGATTAAAAAGAGATCAGTCATTTAAAACTAATACGATATATGTAAATTATTAAAATGGGAGTTAGTTTATTTTGGCATTGCTTTCATGATCATTGCCCTCATTACCTTCATGCCACCAGTTCCACCAGTTATGAGCTCATCTTTGCCGTGATTAAACACCATACACAGTACTGAATGCATCTCAGCTGACACAGAAAACACTTCATGGAAGTTCAGATTGTAAACCTAAACAGGAACAAAATGATAGGCATGACTGAAAAAAAAGGATGTTCACCACTTTTACTAGATTAATAAACAATATTAGATGGTCTGATCATGTACAAACCAAAATTAAGTGTGCAAGCATGCATTCTAGCCTAGCAGACCATCAGGCAGCACTTATTTTCGGCTTCAGTAGCATGAATAGCCTACATTGCAGACAAACTTAAACCTTGGTATAGTCCATCTGCGCAACAGAGCTGAAACGCTTGTTCTAAAATCCCACAGGTTTGCAAGGATCTGTGTATTCATTTCTGATTCAAAGCTAGTTTCATATTACTTTCAAACGCGCTTTGCCATTGGACAATTAAATCAAAATCAAAACTAAACACGCAAGACACGTTAAGCTAAAAATAAATTTAAACTGCAATCAATCAAAAGCTTGTGTATCTACAGCCAGATACTGTGTTGCGAAGAAAAAAATGATGAGGACATCCGTTAATTGCAAGAGTGTTCTATTTCTAAATGGACAGCTTTTTATAACTTGGAATGCAGACTGATTTTATTTTTCAGGATGAGGATTAGTATTAAAAGACGTTATTGTTATTATCAAACGGAAATACTGGAAAATCAAAGATTTGGTGTAGCCTGTTGGCAATTCACGAATGTATTGTGACCTCTAAGAAATTTCCACAGCGAGCTTCCTGTTTATTTCGAAGATGATCAATTTCAAACTGCTCTTTCTTATAGCTTTGAACGAAGTCTGTTTAGCAGTCAAGGTGCACTCGTTCGCTATTAGTTTCCTTCGCTTGCTTCGTGTGCTTGGAGAGGAATTGACTGTTACACAGGGTACTTTGAACGCTCCTTGCAAACTATGTTCAGAAATCTCTGAAATTCTGTTTGCACGGGAAAAACAAAGAAAGACTATCTGTGTGATCGCAAAACAAAAGCGCGTTAGAGAGTAATGACATTAATATGGCTATAGCATGAAGTGACTGGGAGTATTTCAACTCCCTCCTGGATGGAATTCTAGAATACCCTGGCCATGGCTTGAACCCTGACCACTGTGACTTGCTCAAAAGTACATAAGTATCTCCTTTTTATTGCAATAAAGTTGTTATAAATAAATAAATAAATAAATAAATAAAGCCATTATAAAGTTGCATCTCTAATTTTGATCACATGCCTCGACTCACCTTCAAGACATACTCTTTTGTCAGTGCAAAATATACATTGAACTTTCTCGAAAATATAATGAGTCGCAGGACATTGAACTGGTATGATGGATAATTCAAATGCCTTGTCACTGAAATCAAATAAAAAATATATAAATTTATTATCAAAGATACATGTATGAATAACATAACAAAAATCAAAGGAAGTGTAGAACATTGTGTGATTGTTGGTAGTTTACACCATACCTGTATTGTAAACACTTTCATATGACCAACTTGTGATCCCACGTGAATCAAGAAACACAAACTGTCTGAATCGAGAATTGTGTGTCACTTTACAACAAAAGAAATAAAAAATATATAAGAATCAAAGGCTCTATGAGCAAAGTCGTGAATGTGGTATATTATAAACTGATAGCCCAGAATTAGCCAAAATAAATTTTAAATGTCTGCTGACAAACGACAATTTTTGTAATTGTCTATGAAATCTGTTAAACGTACGTCATAGTTGAGTCATGTTTAAAATTCTAGCTGGTAAGTGATAAATAACCCCATATTCTAACTGAAAACTAACCATCCAGTAGTCCATCGAGGCCTTCTAGCTAAGCAGCTAAGAAGTGAAGATTATTTCAGAGCTTAAAATAATTAATGCTGAGAGAGACACATGTAGTGGTAACAAGATATGAGGTACCTTAAGATGCTGCGAAGCTGGTAATGGAAAGAAGCTAGGGAATGTTTTTTCACCAAACTGTTTCACATTTGCTAAAGGGTTCTTTAATTAATAACCAGGTAACTCAGCCATTTTATACAGGACAGTGGTATTATTCTACATACATTTTTCTCTGTTAAAGAATGGCAGACACTGTGACAGAAGGCAAATAATTAAAAGAAACTAACAGATGCCTCATACATGTGACTTCTAAGAATTGAAATTGGCAGGAAACAGTAAAGTCAACATAATTTATTATCAATTCAGAGGCCTGATACATGTAACAAATGAAAACTGCTGCTTATTTCCTTTTCTGGTATCTTTACTTGCAACCAAAAAGTTTACTTTACCCCTTTACATGCCACGAAAATCGTCAATGCATTTTAATCAGCCTTATTAATTTGTTTTTAAATAATCTCTATACATTGCCAGCCATTCTGCATAGATTTGGTGGCCATGTTGGATTAAAGGATCTGAACCTTAAAGCTTGTTTATCTTTTACTCTTTGTTTTCAGCAGTCAATAACAATAACTTCCAAATATTTTATTTTTCAAGCTGTACAGTCTGCTAAAAGTCAATTTATAGAGAGCAGTATTCACTGTTTGTGAAATGAGAGTAAATTTGAAATAAAATTCTTTTTCTGATCATGTGTTTCATACAAGTTACTGCAGGATGTTCATTCCAGCCCACACCTCTTGACAGCCTAGCCCCATGCAGAGTTCAGTGATGTGCTGTATTGCAGGATATTGTTTTGGCGAATCTGTAAATTAATTCAAAATTCTATGTGCCTTGTTAAAATAAAACTGTAGGACAACACGTACAACAAACCATCTAAGTGTAAGCAATTTGTTAATTATCAGCATGGCATGCAACCAGGTTCCTTTTCGGCTGAGATGACTGCATGCATTTATTTGGGGGGGGGGGGGGGAGGCATAGGACATGTACAGAAATCAACCTTAAGGTTACTATTGTTATATTAGTGGCTATTACATTTTAGCGATTTTAGTGAGTTGGGCGAAAATCGCTAAATTTAGTACTTGCTAAAATTTGTCTTGGTCAAATTTCAAGTACCTCCCCGGTACCCCCTTCCCACCCTAATGGAACACAAAAATGGATACCGGTAACTTTGTTCTTTTAGGCAATGCAATTTATGTTCATTCAATGTCAAGATACGGTAGTTTTTTTCTTTTACTGAACATTTATTTTCATCTTAGCCATATGTTCATCACCGGCCAGTAAAAGCTGGTTTACACGATATTACTATTTTTTGAAGTTTTTGGAAAATCCCTATATTAAATAGTCGCTAAATCTTGCTCAGAAAAAATCGCTTAAATTAATAGCCGCTAACAATAGTACTCTCTCAGTATTTCTTTGAATGTCTACCCCATAGCACTCAGTGGATGTTGACAAAGCAAAAAATTACCTGAGTGCAATGATACACCCCTGGAGAACTACAATTACCACAGTTGAACTAATATGTCCCTTTTTTGACAGACCATGTGTATGAAGAAAAAATAATTGTAAGGGACTGATGCATAATACTGTGTTTACAAATGTAGTTTTGCCTTCAAAAGCAGAGCAAATTTATCATTCACATAAGGCTTGCTACCTAATGAGCTACGAATGCCAGAGGAAATTTTGATTTTAGTTTAAGTCACGAGATAGATGTACTTGGAACCTTCGTTAACGAGAGTGTGACAACGAATATAAAATATTACTAGATACAAAAACTTGACGAATGTGCAAATGAATGATCGACCGAAAGACAAAGCAAGCCAACTATAGATTCGAAACGCATCAGTTTAATCTTGCTGAGTGAGACTAATTTGTAGCGGAAAATACAGCCTTATTTAGGGTGATTTATTACTTACCAACTATTTGATTGCATTTCAATGAAAGATAATTTCATATCCGCGGACTTTCAAAATAAGCTATTTATCGGCGTGCACATTTCTTGCTTCCTTGGCCATCCTTTCCGTTGCATTGTGTGTAAATGTGGATTCGAGCACTGGCCTCACTAGAAAAATTCCTTCCAGAAAGGAAAAAATATTCGTATTCTCCTGATGTACATCCACAAGTTCGCATTACAACTCGGGAAACCAGCCCTTGTCCACGTCCATCCGCCATTTTGAACTTAATTTAAACTTGATATAAAATTGCCAGGTTACCAAGGGAGTTTACACAAATTTAATCGAATTTCTCCAGCAAACCGCAATAAGTCGTTCATTGCATTCACGACTTAAAAAAAGAATAAAAACAAAACAAAACAAACCTGTTCCAGGAAGAGGGGCCAAAAACTAAGTACCCTATCAAACGGCACTGGCACGGCTCGGTACAAGCCATATAGGGAAGTCCCCCCTCCCCCCACCCACAATGCAGACACCTTCAGCAACCCTCCAAGTTAAGACCATTTTAGTTGCCATGGGGACTTAAATTTTGGAGCTGGCGACCAAACTTGAGTAGTTGGTGACCAAATGGCCACTAAGGAAAAAAATAAACTTGGAGGGTTGTTCAGGGCCTTTAATTTAAGTAACTGAAGTCTTTAGTAGTGGCAGTTTAATTTTTCAGTAATTCTTTTCACCAGGACTTCAACTGTCTGTAATGTGTTGTCTGTTATGGTGAGGTATCCACAAGGCAGGAGTTGTCCGACTTTGCATCTCCAACAAGCCTGATCAAGTACAAGTACAAAGTTTACCACTGCTGTTTTTTACCTGCTGTTCTTTATCACTGGAATCATCAGAAGAATTGCAGATTTATTTGCATATTCTAGTTATGCAATGCTTTTGAGTTGTATATATATTATGGAATATCCCAGGAGTTACTTGTATTTTCTCGGTTTACACAGGAACCTTTACAAAAAGTGTTGTGTAACTATTTTATACCATGCCATAGAAAATATGCTTAATAAATTTCAATGAGAATAAGATCGCAGGGCACGATGGGTACATGTATGTAGGTTGGGTCGAATACCATCGAATATACAATGGCTTTCCTGTATTCTGATTGGCTGTATTTTCTATGGCATGGTATAAAAAGCTGCTGACAATTCTGAGGTTGTAGCATGCTGGTAGACAATTAGCCTGGACCGAATGCAGGTTAGTAAATTAAACCAATGTCCTTCTCTTTTGATGTTTCATTCATAATACCCTAGCTTTTTCAACAATGAAGTGTTAATACAGTACAAATAACTCTCAAAATAACCAAATTATTACTATATACCTCCAACAATCTCACAGTTCTTGGAAGCGTGTTTATAGGATCCTCTACTCTGAAAGCCATACGGGATTTGTAAATAGCCGCTTCTCTCGCTTATGCTCTGTGCCTCTTCACCGGCTTCAGTGTCCTCTCCAGTTGATTCCATTCTACTTCGCTCAAATTCCACAAACTCTGTCTTTCCTGCATCGGAAACTCTGAAGTCCTCAGATTCATTATTTTCCATCTCGTTGTCAATATTAGACTGATCCATTATGTTATACTTTTGTAACTCAATCGCTTATCGTGTTGTCTCATCTCACCACAAGATAAAATTCGAAAATGCGCGCCAAAGAACTTTCGCATACCGGTGCACCGATCAAGAATTCGAAGGCAAACATTATATTTGGAAACGAATCGAGCCAACCGAGCCAGGAGGTTATTGTAGTGTATACAGTTCACTGAAATAGTGTTTATACAACAAAATATTCCCAAAGCTGAGAGCTTGATTGTGATACACGTACAGTAATAAGTAGATCCACGTCACTGTTTACAGATGGCACTGAGTTCATCAAATTTCACCGAAGTTATTCCATCGTCTCTATTTGTTCGTTAACCGTAAGCAATGCCGTAATCACAATACTTTTTACTTCGAAGCCACAGTAGTCTTGATTCCATCGATCCCTGTACAAAACTTTACAACTCGAAAGATCTTTCGTGTAATGGAATTTCACGAAGAAGAGCGTTTGAACAATCGTAGAAACTTACGTGACAAGATGCACAGCTCCCCACTGGCTATCGACAAATGTCGTACAAACCGCTAAATTTCGTAAACACCAACAGCAACCCAATTCATTACTATTGAATCAGACTAATTATATTAAATCTGTGAGATTAATTGACTGCCTGCTTCAAACAAAGTGAGCTGTCTGCTGGTTGGACGCGTTGCTAAGATACGAGGAGGATTGGGAACTGTTCACGTGCTATCGTCACGCAACAATCACGCAACGCTTCTAAGATCAGACTGCGAAGAAGACTAAAAGTAATACCCTTTGATCCGGCGCTAAGTAGAAAAAATTACATGTAATCGATTGGCAAAAATAGAGTTATCAGACGCACTTAGCCCGGCCCTTAATTTATCTTAGCCCGGAAAAAAGGAAATAACGGTTTGCCTTAACGTTCATTATCCATCTTAACTGCGTTTTTAAATGAAGACACATAAAAGAAACACTTACAAAAAGAAAAAAAAAAAGAAACACCCAAGTTCTTCCAGACAGATCATGAATCTTCGGTCGATGATTTTTGTCTGATCTGTATATTTTTAGGGAATTACATTATCGCTAAGTGTACATCACGTGAACCTCTCCACCGCGGAGACAAACACGCCTGTAATAAATTTCAAGTTCATGTTATTACAGTGCTTCGAACGAATCAGCTTATAGTTTACAACATAGATTCGAACCCCCAACTGACTGCCAATTTAAGCAGTTGTTTACATAACATAACTTTGCAGCAAATTACAAAGTCTAATTTACGCTGGATCGAAAATTGAAAAGGTGCTCCCCATTGTTATATAAGTACTGTTTGCGAATTGAAACCTTAAAAAATTACCCCTAACTTTTTGTCATTGGTTGATCCGAACAATAACCAAGCAAGTCACTTAAGCTCACCAGGACTCCATTTCATTTAGTTCTTCATTTGCTTCAGCTTGTCAGATTGTTGTGTTCGCAGGAACATCGACATCAGCCCAGACAGACATCCCTTCTTTTTCTCTGACGCGGGTTTGTTTGGCAGGAAAGAGCTACGGACATGAAGAAATTCATGTTAAGTTTTGCAGTCTTGTCATGTCTGTTACTTGCAGGTAACATTTTGTCATATTGACATATTTTTTTAGTTTCTTTCATATCACCCAGGGACATAAGTTGAATTTAGGGCGGTGATCTTGAAAATTGAATTTGAAAATTTTAACGTTGGAGCGCCTCAAGCTAGCGGTGGAAATATACCTGTTTCAAGGTGATTTACTCAGCTCGGCTTACCAATCAAAACTTGAAGTTTGCTGCTGATATCTCAACGATTGCCACTAACGAATGTAAAAATAACATTAAGCTCGCCTAATGTTAGCTTGCTACGCATTTCGTACACATCGGCTTCTGTGATCAGAGTTGTTTGCCGAAGCCAACTTTATGCAACTTTATGCCAACTTTATGCTTTTCTTTAGAAAAGTTATTGCGTGCTTTTATAAGTGTCAGACAGGTATTTTTAAGTAATTTTTCACACATAATTGTTACTCAGTCGTGCACTGCCCCGTTCTAGTAGCTAGAATATGCCATGCTTTCGGGTTTTTTTATTCAACCTACCCTTTATGTGATTCAGATTAGTCGATCTTGCTATAATTTACCATGCTTAAACTCATGTTCTCTTCTATTACAAATCAACAAGCGAGCGAACAGAAAACAATGTTGCCAAACCGAATCCGGCAGAATTCGTACACATATGATACAACACCTGCCGGAATTTGCAGATCAATTTTTCCTTCAATAACATTGAATTTTCTAAGAAAATTCCCGTCAAACAGGATAGATTTTTCTTTAAAATCTTCATATTATCGAGATAGAACTGTAACACTTGAAAAAAAATAAGGTTGTGTTGTGTTTATTTATGCGAAAACGCGAAGAATCAAGGAAAATTTACATATTAACTGATTCGGGGCTTTGCAAACAGCGTTTGCTCACAGCACGCTTTGCCAAGCATTAGCAACCTTACAGTGTTGCTAACGAATCGTGATAATTAACAAAAATTTACACCGTGGTTTTTTTTAGATGTTTATGAAATATATCATCTAATGTACACATTGCAAAATAAAAGTAAGTTGCATTTCACTTGACTTGAGCTTGATGATTTAAGAGCTTTTAGATGATTATATCAATGTTCTCCCTTTCTCTCGCACAACTCACGAAAGGTGAACATTATATTCAACGAAGCTCTCTTTTTCTTTTTAATTCCAGTTTAATTTTTAGCTCAAAGAGCTACATAGATTATCTTGTGCTTTATCGTGTAATCATTTTTTCTGTCTTCGAACCTGCCTGTAGGAATCACCTGCTCCGCACACATAGTAACAATAATAATAAAGTAACAAAGTAATAATACTGTCGCGAATCTTTTTTTTTTGTTTTTTTTTTCCACTGGTTGTAGAGGACAGGCAAGAATATCAGAGTGGTTAACGTACGTTTGTTTCTTTTTTATTGCGATTCCTTTTTTTGATGGATTACTAGTGGATTTCAGGAGGAAAGAGGGGATTTTAAAAGTATCGCTACATATAGTTTTACTAAAGTGGCCTTCATAACATTTTAATAGGTTGAGACACTTAGCGGTGTGACAACAACTCGATTCTACCGATGCAAAGAAAGCTTATCTTAAGTAGTGAAATGGAAACGTTATGTAAATTATGGCAAATTAATTATCATTATTGGGACAACGAAATTACAAAAAGAAATCAATACCGAAATCACATTTTAACGCCTACCATAGGCGCATTTCTGCAAGAAATTAATTAGTGCGAAATTAAAGACGGTAAGGCAAAATAACTACCATATATATAGTTTATATGATGGCAAAATATAGACTGTCATTGCAAAAAGCGTATGCAAAATTCATTTAAATGTAGAAATACGAAGGCTGGGATTGTTTTCACCGCAATGTAATTGGTGTTTTGAATGATAAAAAGAGTTTTTGAAAATCACTGTTGGACGTCCGCGTCTTCTTTTATAGCAATCAGAACTGTCAATCAACTTGCTATAGGAAACTGCAAAGACGAAGGAAAACAACACGAAAAGATGATCAGGGCGATATTAAAGAAAAAATATGATAATAGCCAGAAAAGTTTAAGTCATAGATAATTTTCAGACATTATTCCGTGTATAGTTTGAAACTACAGCTGATTTTTTGTCAAAATGGATTGCAAAGCTTCAGCTCTCGCGCGCGCAGCTTGTCTGCAGGTGCGCGCTAAATATCCGCCAAGTTTGTTAACTACCTCTGGTGGCCTGGCTCCACTTTTAGGGTTTTGTGCGCTAAACATGGCAAACAAATTGCACTGAAATTGGAAATGTTATCGATAAAAAGGTATTATAACGTTAAATGCTGGTAGCTTTAGTGTTAAATGTACTTTTAGCCGCATCAAATCCCAAGACCTGCAAGAACAAGAGCGTAACTGAAATTGTTGCTTGGCTACACTTGGAGCAAACTTCATGAAATTTGATTGAAGTCCCCACGCAAGTCAGATCTATGTAGTTCCAAGGGCTTTCACTCACTTAATTTCACTGAAAATTAGGCGCGAGGGGTTCTAGAATGAGATTAGCATGATTTATGCTAATCTTGTTTCCTTTTTTCTCATCTTCATATAGAACTGCCAAACTCTGCAGCTGACACTGACGTCTTTGTGAGCAAATGCAGTGAAGAGGACAGGAAGAAAGAGGACATGCGCTGTGCGCATAATCTCCTCGAGAGAATCAGAAACCCAGCAGCTAACTGCAGGTGTGTTAGTGGAAAGTTTTAAGGAATGAGTTAATTAGGTTCTGTAAAAGGGGCTTGCTAACAGGTCAGGAGGACAAAACGGGGTTAAAACTAGGCTGTTCTACAGAAAAGCTGTTCTTTATGCATTTCCCAGCTCGCTGAGAAAACTCACGATTTCTAACAAACGAGTCATCAGATTTTCATGAAATTTTACATGTTATACTTTATTAAGCAAGAAAACTGCTTACAAAAAAGCCAGCCAGATGGGTTCAATGATTTTTCTCAGCCAGCTGGAAAGTGCATGCAGAACAGCTTTAATTCTGTGGAACAGCTTCGTTTTGTCCTCCTGACAGGTACCATCGCTGAGTGGACATGAAACTTTTCTCCTGGTGTTCAGCTTACAGCATAGCCCCACCCAAACTATTTATAATGGTTTTTGAATGGCTGAGATGAAAGAACCATCTTTGTGACACATCTCCAAATACTGGTAGAGATGTAGTTCGACGCGCGGTGTGA
Organism: Oculina patagonica; assembly: GCF_052425735.1. Classification (NCBI taxonomy): domain Eukaryota; kingdom Metazoa; phylum Cnidaria; class Anthozoa; order Scleractinia; family Oculinidae; genus Oculina; species Oculina patagonica. The sequence goes on from NC_135767.1 coordinate 23,276,478, forward strand.
TCGTCCGGGTGAGAGTAGTTCTGAAGGTAGAGGTGTGCGAGAATAGCTGCGTGTTTAACCTGTTACATATCAAACCCATCTTTAGAAGCCTTTATTCTTGATAATAAAAAAAGAAAATTTTCCCAACTAGTGGACTCGCTTGACGCCTCTCGAGTCAAATTGACTCCACTAAACTCCAATCGAATCGATTTGACTAAACTGAACTGCACTGCACTGCAACGCAATGCAATGCAATGCACTCCAACCCATTCTACTTGACTCGACACGACACGACTCCTCTCGACCCGACAGACTAGACTAGACTCAATCCGACCAGACTAGACCCGACCCGAGCAATTTTTTTTTACGCCCACTTCAAGATGGCCGCCACTTACGGTCGTCGACTGGTAACTAGTACCGGTTAGCCTGCTATGCACTCTGGTTAGGCTACTATTCACTTCGGTTAGCCTACTATGCACTTCGGTTAGCCTACTATGCACTTCGGTTAGCCTACTATGCACTTTGGTTAGCCTGTTTACGGTTAGCTATCGATATTTGTAAGGGAAACACGATATATAGTTAAAATTTACGAATTCTGGGAGCCGGCCCCCGGTGGCGTAGCGGTATCACACTCGCTCTTCAGGCAGACGACCCGAGTTCAATTCCACCCCGGGGCACAATTATCTCGAACATTTTCCTTTTTCCTCTTTCATAAAATTCGAAAAAAAAAACTAAGTGTCTAAAGTGGGCGTAAAAAAAAAAATTGCACCCGACCCGACCACGCCCGATCGGACTCGACGCGACTCGACTCGAATTGACTTGACTTAACTTGAATTGACTTCAGTTGCATTGTGTTGGTTCGGCTTAGCTTGAGTTGACTTGTAAACTTCTGAATAAAAACGTTCACTCTTTTTCTCTTCTGCAGTCATGAATTGAAGAAATTCATGGAGTGTTTCAGAAACTTTACGCTCGACAAGTGCTATGGGGATTACCTAAAAACTCATCGCTACATGAAAGACCCAATGAAGCGAATGGCCGATATGAAAGCAAAGATGCACAACTTTGGGCGGTTATTGTGTGGCATTGAGCCTCACGTAAATACCACTGGTCTGCCGAAAAACGTGACAGACATGCTGAAATGCGACAAAGAGTTTTATGAAGAAGGCAAAGAGTGCGCCAAGACATTCCATGACAAGTTTAAGGCCAACAGGGAATCCGCCGACCTGTGCAAGTAAGAGTTATAAAATGGGTCAATTAATGTAGAGTAGAGTCCACACACGAAGCGAGTTAAACTTTCTAGACTGATCGTGTAGTAGGGTTTTGGGGGCGTGTTTGTTTACTAAAACAACCCCTCAAAATAGAGTTTCAATGTTGGATGTGTTTCAATGTCATGGAATTAAACTAAGCTGATTTTCTATATATCGAGTAAACATTTTAATTTTAATTCCGTCCAAAACATGCAGTTTTGCTATTGGGTCCGGTCAGCAACTAAGACTTAATATAATTTAGACCATTTTATTCCTTTCACGGGAAAGATTGAACTCTTGGTAGAGCATCGCACCCGTTTCGCGGAGGTCAAGGATTAAAATCCCGTTGAGGCCAGAATTGCTTCTGGCTTTTTTCTTTGCTATTTCGTTATTTTCAAATTCACTGCGAGGATCATTTCTTTACTCTATTAGTACTAGAGCATGCACTAGAGACTACGTTGTTAAGTGTATCGCTCCTCGTCAAATTGGTCTATAAGAACAGCGTAGTCATATCTTAGTTAAATAGCAGTGCCGAGGTTTCCTCCTCTTTCATCACAACTTGCTGGCACTTTGTTCTGACGGACTATTTTTTGCGAATGCGGGCGGCCTTCCAATGAAAGATCAGGAGCGAGTGTCAAGGCAGAGAGTGAGACTGAGGAGAGAAGCTTTCGGCGCTTCGCAAGTTCCGAGAAACAATTTCTGGGATGGGAAAACCCACTGTTTTCCATGCAGTCTGGCACTTTGTGCGCCTCGTATCTCCGTTCCAAAACATACATGTAGCATTTAAAACTCCCACATCCGTTTTTTCTTACTTACAGGCTTTTCATGGAGTCCAAAATCTGTATGGGCAAGCTGATGGTGCAGTATTGCAAAGGCAAACTTGATCGTGATGGCAAACCGCCCCCACGTGACCACTTCAATCCGTTTTGCCCAGACAAGAAGGATCCTCCTCCTCCTTCCGGTGCCGGAAAGGCTTTCACCAGCGTGGCCCTCGCATTTGTGGCCTTTGCCTTTTATTTGCTGTTGTAGGGCTATATTCATTCCTTTCACGGTGACGTCACAGTAAAACTGAAACACTGTTTTAGTTCCAGACAAGAGTCGAGTAGGTCAAGAGAAGCCCGACTATAAATTTTCAACGCACTAAAATTCACTCTGAATAGTAAGGTTTTGTTTTTCTCACCCAATATATAAACATTGTGTTTATTTCTTGACCGTCTTTAAATAATATTAATGTAAGTAAGGAGATAGCCACTTTGAATCCACTAATAAAGTACAATGACAAATGCGAGACACTGGTATTGTCTGATGTGGTGCCATCCAGTAGAAAGTTCTTTGATTCTTTGAGAGGAGGCCTGAAGTTCATTTATTTAACAAAAACAATAATTCTTTTGGCCTAGTCCTTTGGTTTTCTCAGCTTAGGAGAGTCTAAAGACCATAAGCCGTAATGTCACCAAATAACAATTACCGAGAACGCGTGCTCTTATCCTCACCCCTCCCCCTCGTCCAGTTTTTGCGCGTTCAAAACAAAAGACAGAAAAAAAGAGAGAACACCTTGTTATTTAAAAGAGGCTGCAATGCTCTTACTTTGTTCTGAAATATGATAAGAATTTGCATTCAAGTGGTATTGGCTAGTGAGTACAGTGACAATGACATTTCTCAACGAATATTTAGTGAGTTCAAAACTAAAATAGCTTCAAGCAGTAACAGTTCATTTCAGATACACATGTCCATAGCCACTGAGTAAGCGTGATTTCCATCCTCGTACCCAGGGTCTTCGTTCCCCTTGACCAGCAGTGGTTTCGTCAAGCGTGAATGGCATGGTTTCCAAATCGAGAGATGTGCGCGCGCACAGGCACGCGCATCAACCGTTTTTATTTTAGTATACACAAACAAAAACGGTCTCTCACTAACGGTTTGCTAAAAGATCTCACGAAAGCACAAAAAACAGACGAATTGCCAAAACCAAAACGATTGAAAGAGCTTAAAAACCTTTTACTATCAAAATGTGAAAGCACTGCGCCACACAGTTATTAGTTTTGCATTGTTCGTGTAAATAAAAGTTCAGCGCGCGCTCATGAGTCAACAGTGATGTTAGCATTGTGTCGTAACTTCACGCAGAACTTGCATGGCGCGTTGGCCGTAAAAACCGTCAAAGTAGTTCGTTTTTTTGGCAACGAAAACCATCAGAAATACATGACAATGGAATCTCAAAATGCAGGTTTGTAAATTGTTTTTGTATATGGCTTCAGTTGAGGTCTTCCTGCACAGTTTTGGATTTACCCAAAAAAAAGAACTGCGACATTTGAACGAATCGCTTAGTGGTCGTTTATGATAGGCGCTAGAAACATCCTAGTATAAAGTGAGAGAAAATCTGAAGAATTTTTAAAACTTTGATTTAAATCACAAATTAAACTCTACGAGGAACTGAAAGGAAGTTAATTTAGTTTGCAAGTGAAACGGAAAAACGAAAAATAGAAGCAAAATAATTTATCTTACAGAACAAAATAAGAAGGAAAATATGCAGAGTTTCACTTGCATAGTTCGATTGGTTTTTTTACAGATTAAATTATTTCAGTTTGCAATATAGAATTTGAATAAGTTTCCGTCCTCTTGCTGAACAGGGTCTTACATTACATAGAGATATTGTCGATTGTTTCGTTGTTTTCAAATTTAACGGCTGAAGTGCGTGCTGATGGCGGTGCGCGCGCACTCCTTTTCGAGTTCAAGCTTGCAATTTTAAAGTCCATAAATTTTCTTCATCGTTGCATGTCTCGGAAACCCTGTTAAAACTTTAGTAAAACATAGCGTATTACACCCTAGCTTGACAGGCTAATAATATAAGTCTAGGGAGCGAGGCCTGGTGGTAAACTAGAAGGCCCGACAAACGGTAAGCTTTAAACAAAAACCGTGTAAAAATCTTGTGTTCAGATTTAACCGCGCGAAATATTTCAAATCAAAAGGATTGTCATGCGTGTAGATTCTTTATCCATTAATGATATTGTAGTTTATTCCTATTTTTCATCTTTTCTTCTTTTGTTCCATTTCTTAAAATAACAATTTTAATTTCTTCCTTCCTTTTTTCTTTCTTCACAATTTACTTATTCAGATTCAAATATGCCTCAAGAAGAAGTCGAAAAGGTTTGCGACGTTATGGATGACCAAAATCGGGTAAAAACTTTATTATCTTAAGTCAAATAAGTAAACCTCACCAATTTTTAACTTTTCAAGTCAGAAATTGCTTAATCTAAGTGAACTGGAAACTAGTCAAAACAACTGATTATTTGTTTAAATAACACTGAAGTGCATTTTTAGTTTTTTTTAAGTATTTCAAACGTTAACTATAAGTGTAAATGCGATTTGTTCCAAGGTGTTGGCGAAGGCTGGTGACTCTAAGAACAGGAAGCTCGTAAACATAGGAGCCTATTTTGAGTAAGTAGTAAGAAAGTCAGCAACAGATGTACCGTAATGATTCGATTTAGCGCCCTCCTTCCAATAAGCGCCCCCTTTCGAATAAGCGCCCCCCTTCGAATGTGTTTTTGTTAATAAGCGCCCCTATTCCAATAAGCGCCCTCATTCTTATAAGTGCCCCTATTCTAATAAGCGCCCCCTATTGTGGATAACTGCCCCTAATGAAGTCATCGACGTCGAATAGATAAACGCATGAACATTTACCGTACCGTACATGTATATATTTGCTGTTAAAATGAACAGTTCTTTTAAAAGTAGCTGAACTTTCAACAATTTGCTACTGTTACAGTTTCTGTCATTGTTAGTTATCTTAATACTTATTAAAGTTTTGTTTTGAACATTTGGTTGTTTCTCGAAAAATTAAATAAGTGCCCTGTCCCGAATAAGCGCCCTGTCTCGAATAAGCGCCCTCCCTTGAGTAGCCTGCGAGCAGGCTCTCTATCGGGGGCAACGTGAATATTGAACTCTTCGAGCGCCGAAGGCGCGATCACGCGAGCGCTAGCAGTTCAATAATAATATATTCACATTTCCCCCGAATAGAGAGCCTGCTCGCAGGCTATCCCTTGAGGCGCCAAAAGTAAATAAGCGCCCCGTGCGCTAAATCGAATCATTACGGTAACCTTTGGCAAACGATTGGTCGTCTTCAACAATTATAGAGACCATGTCAAAAAATCACCTATACTTGTATCTATGTTGCACAGTAGAGTTTTTGTTGTTGTTGTTGTTGTTGTTGTTTGTGCAATTTAACAGTAGTTCCAACTCATTGAAACCAGACAGAATAGCGCAATTGGGAAGCTGTACTTTTCAGTTTAACTGAATTGTCATAATCAAATAAGGTTGTTTTTGTCTTGTATTTTTTTTTTGTATGGTTTGCTTTATCGTGAATTATTGTTGATACGTTGATATATTCTCAAACTAAAGGAAATTAAGCAAACGTTGCGGTATCCTTTATAAATTTCAGTAAATTTTAAAATGTGGTATTTATCCACGTCGTTTCTAATTCCATTCAGGGAAACCAAGAGACAAATGACTGATGTTTTAAAGAAGAGTACAATGGAGAGAGACAAAATTAAGGTATAAACTACTGTCTGGTTTACATGTTATGGCCATTCAAGGTACTGAGACATCTTGATGGGCTCTTGCCAACACACATCACAACAAAAATTAGGCACCCTTTGAGGTATAAACGCAAGTATCATCGTCAAATATAAATAAATAAACTAATAATAAATAAATGGAAATTTGCAGTGGCATTTACACAGAGGCTTTTCATCCACTGTTCCCGATCGAATTGGAATTTAGCAGTGTTGTTTTTTTAGGGAGGGAGGAAATCCGGGGAACCCTGAGAAAACATCCTCCAAGCAAGGACGAGAACCAACAACAAACTCAACCCACATATGACGCCGGGTCCGGGAATCGAACCCAGGCCACATTGGTGGGAGGCGAGCGCTCTCACCACTGCTCCCCATTAAAAAAATATTTGTCCATTAATTAGTTTAGTAACGTTCCTGTTGGTTTCGACAGCGTAGCTACGTTAAGAACATTGCTTTTACATTGAAATAATCGACTCTGCGATCTTTTCCCCTTTCAACAGAATGAACTAAAGCAGCTACAAGAAGATAATCGCCGCTACAGAAAGTAAGTATTGTAAAATATCAATCTTTGTTATTTGTTTTAATATCTTTTGTTGTAATGAAGGGTAACCGATGTACTAAGAGAATTACAACAAATTAAAGCGGTGACCTACAAGACCCTGAAAATGCACTTGGGGCCACCTTCTAATAAAGCAAAAGAAAAAAATTCATGAAGTTCAAGGGAAAAGGTTTCTTTTAAAAAATAGATGTGTTTACATAACCGAATACGATGGTTTATATTGATCAAGATAGTAACAGTTTACTAAATTTGGTATTAATTATGTTCAGTGAACTAGAAGCATGCGAGAGACGATCACGAGAGAAACGTCAAATGGTGAGTAATAACAACAAAGCAATAATTAAATCACCGAAAATTTCGGTAACTCGTGTTTACCTAAAGCGTCGAGCTGTAGCTATAAGTAGCTATAAAGAAAACTTTGATAAGACAAGTTTCTTAACTAGATGTTTATATTTTAATAAAAGAGTTTATAACTGAGATCAATTTCCCCCAGGATTAAATTACAATCTTCAATTGCATTTGTTTAAGTTCTACAGATTATTTTTGTTAGCAGCTTGTTTGTTTTTGTTACAGGAAGTTATCAGCGACTCTGATATTGAGGAAATAGAAAGGTGATAAATATTAACAAAGTTATACAGTTTACAACAATTCAGTGATAACCAAGTAAAGCTCTTTAGCACTTCCATAATTAACCAAAATAGTATTTTTTACGTTCGACTAATTTTCAGTTGAAAGTTAACATAATTTGATTTAGTAAGTTATACATTGCCCTATAAGTATACAAAATAAACCGCAGGAGACAATAGACACATCACATGCACATCTCAAAAGTTACTTCACCCGTACGCATCTACACAACCAAGTACTTGCATGGGGAGTGACAATTATGGTTCTACACTCGAACTATTTGATTTCCCTATAGAATAGCACGCATGGTGCCCAAGGTACTAGAGGATTTACAACATGATGTAAGTGTCCTCGCTATTTTCAATGTAACACAATACTGTATCGTTTGACACTGAAATAAAGGTCTCACTTATTGACTGACAGACTGACAGACAGACAGACAGACAGACAGACAGACAGGCACGCAGGCAAGCAGACAGATAGACAGGCAGGCAGGCAGGCAGGCAGAGGCAGACATACAGACAGATAGACAGACAGACAGACAGACAGACAGACAGAGGCAGACATACAGACAGACAGAAAGACAGACAGACAGACAGACAGAAACAGAAACAGTCCGAGGGACAGACTGACTGACCGAAGACTGACAGAATGACTAACTGACTGAGTGACTGACTGACTGACTGACTGACTGACTGACTGATGTACTGCCATGTTTATACCTACATGTTAAAGCAGGTGTTTTAAAACATATTTGATTAAAAGTTGTTGTGTAATGAATATTTTTTTTGTTCAAACAGAAAGAAGGGTTTGTTACAAACCTAGCAGCAATTGACACGGCCACAAAGGTTTGTTTAGATCTAGAACTAAGTTGTATAATATTAAAATTTAAGAAATACTTCGGAACCGTCATCGAACAGTGATTGGCTAACGTAACGTAACAAGGTTATTTTATTTGCGGATGCGGAGACACTTTCATTAACTGACTTGTTAGTTGTACATTTAATTGCAACAGTATTAGGATTTCGGGAAAACTCTTGAAAGGCAACGGATAAAGCAGTATTTCACAATCATTATTATTTTCTTTTTCACCATTTTCAGATGGTAGACAAGATAAATGGAGAGTATAAAAGGTATGCAACTTTTCCACTGTTAACAAATTTTGTTGCTTTTAGAGCAAATTTTGTCTGATAAACAACAACACCTTCATTTCATGGCGGCCCCACATACATTTTAATTCAAATAATTACAGAGGGAAACTTGTCACCTATTATCTCTTGCCAGTAAATTACAGTACCAAAGGAAACAATTGAAAGTGGCCACAGAAATAGTAAGTAAAAAACCTTTGAAATAAAACATTTTACGCAACAATTTTATATTTGAAAAGTTGAAGATAGTTACATATTTGTGTTTAATTATAGCCTTGCTTTGCCAGTGGCAATTTTTAGTCCTGTTAATTGACTAATGGGATCAAAGCACATTTCATTGCTAAAAACGCTCCTTTTTTTTACTACAGGAAACATCCAGGAAGGCTAAAATTGAAAAGATTCAAAAGGAAATAAAGGTTCGTTACTTGATTGAATTCGATTATCATTAGATATACTTATTTCAACTACTTTATTATGTAGTTGTCTTCATTTGTATATTAGTTCATCATAATTAAATTTAGTATCATAGACATTTATTTATTGGGTAGAGGCTATTGTAAGTTGTTATTATTGTTTTGTTCTTTGACGGAATGCCTTGGTTTTACTACCATTCAACAATTAAAAGCATTATTTTCCGTTCATACCATTCCAATAAGTACTTATTTTGTTACTTTTATAGACTTTAAACGTGTACAGTTAATATGAAAGATCATTCGCTCATCTTTTTAATACAAAGACTGTTTCTCTTTGCAGAAGATGAAAGTTGAAGTGGAGAGGTAAATGTCAAATACACTGTGAAGTAATTTCTGGCATTAAAAAGAGCTTTTTCTCTTGCTTTAAACCAATACCTTATTATGGAAATTGGATTGATTTTTTTTGTTTTTTTCCTTTTTTAAACAATAGTCTGAAATTTATATTGTGCATTTTATGTATTGTGAAGCTCTGAACTTCACATTTATTTAAAATGTATAATTTTATTTCCAGGAAAAAAATTGAACTTAAAGAGAAAGAACGCGAGGTATATGGGTAAATGGTCTCAAGGTTTAATTTTGAATTTGTCATTATCTCTTTTAAAATTCCTGATTACTGATAATGTAGGATTTCATTATTTCTTCTTTAGAATTCCCGTTTGGAGAACTACGTCGAAGATGTCGAAAAAAAAGTCGAGGTATGACAACGCTTTTATGTACATGGATTGCCTTGAAACTCTCCTGTACGGATAACAGTTCTCTTGTAGCGAAATAACGTAGTGAAATTGCTTTTTGGTTTCGTACTGAATAATCTCTGGAATAACCTCTAGTTCATAATGACTCTAACAGCTGAACAAAACAAGAACAAGAAAATGTGTATTAAAAGACTCAAATTCTGTTTCTTCCAGGCGTTAGAGATGAAAACAAATGAACATCGAAGGTAAAAATAATCTTTCTTCAGCTAGTTTTTAACCTACTCTACCTTTAAGGTTCTCTGCACTTTACTCAATTCCACTCCGGTCCACCCCATTACATTCCAAGTCTGCCTTCCATTTCAACACGTTCTATATTCGCTCTGTTTTTGCTTTATATTCGGAAGTTTTGTTTCACGGCTAGTTGGCTTATTAACGTAGTTGTCGTAAACTGCACCGGCGTGATAAGCAATTACATGCAAAAGATGCCTATATTTCAGCATTTTTTCTCTCTGATTTTCAGGGAATCAAAACAGATTGACAAAGATTTTAAACTTGCACGTCTAGAGGTAAACAGCCATCAATTAGTTCAGCTAGTTTTAATTAGTATTTTAGTTAATGATTGCACCACATTTCTCATGTCTTCAGTTTGTAATGTGGGAACATAATATAAATTTTATTTATTCTTTTGGTAATAAAGCGTGTGTTGTTGTTGTTAACGAAAGTGAGTAGTTCAATTTTCAAATGGACAGCGATGATAAAAGTCACGGACCAAAATAGAACAAGCTAAGTTTCTACTTAAGTACAGGTTTAGGCTTGAGGATCCTGAAGGGGTAAAATGGGAAGTGGGATTTGCCTATTTTTTCACTAGGAAAATGAGATTTGGGTCTCTGGGACTGGGACTCCCCAAAGAACCCCCCCCCCCCCCCGACTCCCCGGTATTGAAGTAAAATCAATGCAAGACGAAACTTTTCATCTACAATGTTTTATTTCTTGCAGTATAAGATGGTAATGAATGAAAGACAAAAGTAAGTATCTTAATTCTAAAAGTGAAAACTGCACGGGTTGGGGCAGTGGAGTGCGCCATGTGACATCAGCACCGCCTTACCAAAGCATTTTAGCAAAGAAGTAAATATTTTCTCTAGTTTTATGCAAATTTTACCTTAAAACCCGACCTCTAAATCGCTATTAGCTATTTGCAAGTTATATTTTGCCATTCAAGCTAGCCAATCACAGACCGTCATCTGTCATATTACTTGTTATAATGACGTAACAAAGTTTCTATTCTCGAGTTTAGATCCAAAACACTAATCCTGTTATTACTTCTTCTCTTCTTCAGCGAGATTGATCATGTCAAGAAGCAAATCGCTGACCTTCAGGTCAAAACAGATGCCCAAGTAAGTAGATATGTACAGAATATGGCGTTTAAATATTTCGCCGCCAAAATGTTGCTAATTCTAGTAACGAAAGTCAGAGAAATGCCTTCGCACAAAGCAAGGGTTTTGAACAGAATGCCAAAAGTTCTTGAACAGTCAAGTGATGATATATAATACAGATGGCTTCCATCCTTTAAAATCCTCTACAGATCGGCTAGTGGCATTGTCCTCCAACGTTCTTAGCTACTAAAGTGCGCCGAAAGAAGTGTTGCGTGACAGTCACGTGCATGTGTAACGTCTGCAAAGGAATTAGTTGTCTTCTTCCTTGACTATTCACTGGGTATCAGTAAATTTTTACGAACCTCTGGTTAACAACTAAAGACTTGTGGAACCGGTGCAAAGACCAGTAAAATGATAACTTTTGTGCCTAGCACTAGTAAATAACTACTGATCGACAAGCAAAAGATAATAATTGAGATTTCTTTTTCCTCTCCAGATTTTACCCAAAAAGAAGAGACCAGGACTGTTAAGTTATAGAAAACAGTTAAGCCGAATATTTCGGTGCCATCATAGTAGAGAAGACCAGACTGACTATGGCGCCATTTAATAAGAATGGAACAAATTGTAAATTAATCTACATCATGCAACTGTCAATATACTTTTTTTTTTTTCCTGATTTTGATGATGTAACCAATAAAAGAAAGCACTTCAGTTATTTGTAGTTTGCTGGATTTAATTTTCTCATATATTTAGTCTGTTTTTGCCAATGTTTTTTCGCGTATTTTTTTTCTACGAGAGTTTTTTTTTCCAAGATTTATCCTTCTGATATAGCGTGAAAATTGTGAGGTTAGATTATTTTTCATGCGGACATGCTGTAAAAATTTCCCACCAAGAACAAAGGACTGGGTTATAAAAAACAAAAGAAATATGATAAACATGACTGTTTACTCTTTACTCATTTCTTTTGTATCGGTGTCCTCCACGCCTCGCTTCCAAGCTGAATTTTAATAATTATCTAGAAAGCAAACTAAAAATACAAACAAACAAACAAAAAACAGAGAAGAGAGATACCTCTGAAGTTATTCCACTTTTTCCAAAATATTTTCCAATACGAAGGACCGTTCTTTCTTTCTCCGGGCCGTGCAAATGGTCACAACGGGCTCAACGCGCGAGACTGGACCGAGTATTTGGGTTTCGTCGGTAAACTGGGTTCTAGTGTTGTTACTTAGAAACGAGACACATACAAAATGGCGGACAACACATAGAATTTCTGCCCTGTAAATATACTCAAGAAAACTACGTCGAATCAAGTTTTTCCTGTTGAATTTGACCGTTAAAAAACAAAAATGACCGAAAGAGGTGATAGCACCACCACTGGGTTTGCTGCAAATGTAGAAAACCTTGTGGAAACTTCATCTGAATTCGCAAAGACTGAAATGACAGATACTGCTGAAGCACTCCAAGATGATAGTCTTAATGTTGTAAAATCAGAAACTAATGGAGAAACGAATCCTCCTGAAAATCAGAGTTTGGAGGTAGAAGAAATGGATGATCAGGTAAATTTGGCTTGCATGATGCTTATAATAGTCTTTGTCATACATGTAATCTGGAGAGTGAAAACTCTTTCAATGAAAGTGGTCATTTTATGTTGACTGCGAGCAGTCTGTCTTCTGCTTTAATGTCTGTGGGGACGAATTAACGCGAGCGAGCGAGCGCGAGAAACGAGCGACTTGTCCTCACGGACTTTAGAGCAAAAGAGAGACGGCTCGCAGTTTAATGTTTATGCAAAATATTTTGACTATGTGGAAATTGTCGTAATAAGAGTCAATCAGTCCATGAAATTTTCCATGTGGAAATTGTCGTAATAAGAGTCGATCAGTCCACTTAAAGACTTATACGGACGATTACTAAAACATTACTAAAATTAAAGTTATCATTACCAAATGACAGTAATTACAGTATGTTTTTGAAGTATTGTATTGGATCATTTGAAGAATTGTTTACACTTTTTTGTCAGGAGGCAGATGAGTTTGAAGAAATGATAGCCGATGGATTATCACAGTTAGGACGATCTGCTGATGGAACTCTTCAAGTTTATCTCAACCTTTTCTTAGCGGTATAAAGTTTTTATTCAATATATTGCTAGCAAAGTTATCCAGGTATCTGCAGAATTTAACCTGAAATTTGGGAGAGCGGGGATCGCGCCTCAAATCTGGAAGCCCCCAATTAAGTTGAAATGCTGCAATGTCCCATTTGTTCATCTTTAATTGTTCTCAAACCTCGATACCAAAGCTTTGAAGCCCACCATGTGGTAGCCTGCAGTGCAGGCATTTTCTGTGTGATTCGCTGCCATGTTGGATGAGGGCAGAGAGAGGTTTGGAAGCCCGTCGCTGTCTTTTCAGCCTCATTCCTACTTTCTAGGACGCGTTTTCTCCTAATTCCTATCCCCAATCCTCTCCTGAGTACGAATCCAAGATGGCACTCACCCGATCAAAAATTGCTCGCTAGATACGCCTACATTGCAGGCTAACCATGTAGTTGCTTAATTAGTGTGATGTCCATAAAGTAATATGCACATGTTACTGTCAAGTGCAAAATAAAGTTGTTTTGTGCGTGCATTTGAGTATAGTGCTGTATTGCCTTGAGACTGCATGCATGTTTATTTATTCCTATTTTTTGTAGGGCTGTGGTCTGACAGATATTACATGCTTGCAAGAGTACATCCACTTACAAACAGTAGTTATTTCTCACAATTCACTCACAGGTGTGTGACTTATTAGATTTTGTTTCACTTATATTTCTTTATGTTCTCTTGTTTCTTTTAACAATATTAAGGTCAATCTTTTTATCTCTGTCAACAGATTTAAGTCCACTGGGCTGTATGCCTTATCTAGTGTCACTTGATGTGTCACACAATGAACTCACCACTGTTTTAGATTTCAAGCCACCACTTGGTCTGAGGGTAAGAGGGTAATTTAAAATCAACATGATTATTACACTGTGTACATGTGCAATTATTTTCTTTTTTGCAGGAAGTTATATTGTCGTACAACAAGATAGAAGCCCTTCCAGATCTCTCAGCTCATCAGTCATTGACAAGCCTGACATTGGATTGTATCCTTATTATCACAGACAAAACAAACAAACAAAAAAAAAACATTCACTTCCAACCTTGAAGCCTTCTTAACTCTGGTTTCTGTGGCATGAAGTAATAAGTCAACAACCATAGGAGCAAAAGGTACACTCCATGTCGTGCACCCCCCTGGATAAGATGCCAGACCACTGCAGTTTAACCCAACAGCCTCCACCTTCCCCCCCAAAACACACCCCCACCCTACCCCTGCCCCCACCCCCCCCCCCCCACCACCACCACCACCACCACCACTACCACTATTGGCCTTGGTGGCTAACAATTTGTCAGCACTTACTTCAATAAATGGCACTCTATACTCAGGCATTTTAAGGAGAATGTACGTGTAGGAAGGAAGGGCATAATTGCAGGTTATAAACAGCCAGCTGCAAGCCACAGGCTTTAAAATGACTTCATTTAACATTTGTCTGAAAAGCATCTTTATTGTCAATATTTTTTATCCTTAATTTCTGATTTTACAGATAATAACATTTCAGAAATACAGGGTTTATCTGACTGTCATAGGTTGTCTCACTTGAGCTTAATGAACAACAACATTTCCAGAATAGCCAACCTGGACAACCTGCCGCTGACATCACTGAACCTGGTTAGTTCAATTAATAAACCAGCCAGACTGAAAAATATAAACTTTATGTGGATGAAATGGAATGCCTGATTCCCTCTATGGCATGCGCCTGCAGGGAATCATCATGATGGTAGTTGTATTCATCAAACCATGCACAAGACTTACATACAACTACCGTGATTCCCTGCAGGTACACGCCATAGAGGGAATCGGCCATTAGGGGTGGTGAGTGATCCTTGAAAAAAAAATTGAGTCCTGCAGAATTTTAGCAAAATTTTAGAGGTCTTGTCAACTCGAATTTGTCTGGGATGCATTCTCAGAGTCTCAATTTTTTTTTTTCAAGGCTAAGAAAGTCTCAGGGCAACAGGAGAGATGTCCATTGCACGGTCTCACAGAGTATCAAATTTACTCACTCACTCACTCAACCTATTTGACCCATCGGGGACATAAGGCCGCAATAATACTTTGCCACCCAACCCTGTCTTGAGCCTTGGCTTGTGCTTCACCCCATGACAGACCCATGTCTTCATGCTCGGCCTGCCCCTTTTCCTCCTTCCAGTTGGAGGACAAGATATATTTCCTTCAATATTGTTTTGATTTATTTTTATCTCACTTTGTAATTTTGTGGTTTATCATTTTCTTCTAGAGTAACAACAACGTTAAGAAAATTGAAAATCTGGAAACTCTGAAATATCTAGAGGTAAGTTAATACTGCACAATTGATTTATCCATTTATGTGCTTTTGTTGTTTATTGTTGTGGTATTGTTTTTATTGTCTTAATCTTGAACTCTCTCTATCTGTTTTTCAGATAATCAATTTGTCCAGGAATAGTATTCGGAGCATGAAAGGTCTTCAGAACCACAATTTACTACAAGAAATTGACCTCGAAGAAAATCAGGTCTGTACATGTCATAACATAGTTTTCTAAACTTTAGACTGTCCACGGCCTCTCTGTTTTTCAATGCAAAAGAAGGTGCGAGGGAAGGACGGCTGGGCCGCAAATTGAGCACAAGGGCAAAACACTCTCACCTCCTGTTTTGCGGTGGCGTCCAGTTCTCTGACAATTCTTTCCCTGTCAACACTCATTCACTCAAGCCCTGTTCAACACTAACCAGTAAAGATCAAAGAAAAATTTGAAAAGAAATAAAGGGAGTGAACAGTCTATCTAACTTCTCAATCAGCAATCAATAGTGTGACAATTATCATTTCGATTTATCTTCAAGCAATACCTGCCATGACTTACGTTTCTTTTCTTGTCTATTTTTCACAGATAATTGACATTGCAGAAGTAAGGTACATCCGGGAACTGGGTTTACTGCGGAACCTAAACTTGCTTGGAAACCCAATCCAGGTGTTTAAGAACAATAAGATACCTAAGACTGTTTTATTAACGTTAATATGTAGGAGTAGCTTTTTTGACTGTATAGTTTTGCAAAACACGTGTAATGCATGCCTTTTAGGTCATAGACTAGCTTCTATCTTACTTACAGCACCGCATACATACAACATCTCTGTATAACTTTTTGTTGTATTCTTTTTAATTCTTTTATTTTGATGTCCAGGGTATGCCAGACTATAGACTTTCCTTATTGTTCAGAATACAAAGTCTGACGGAACTGGACCGCTCCAAAGTGTCTGTTGAGGAAAAGGTATAAAAAACACACTCCAGTGAAATGTAGTGGGCAGAAGTACAGAAATAGCCTGCGAATACAGCCGCCGGGAGTACAGAAACGCATCGTAGCCCTTTCAACATTATCAGTGCCTTAAAATAACTAAATAATTTAAAAGTGAATTTGCATAAAATCTAAAGAAAACTCTTTTCTATCATTAACTGAGCCACTGTTATTGCCAGTGAGAGCAACCGAACTTTTGGATACTACCAGTTATTTTTCATGTTGATAATAGCAGATATGGATGATCTTACAGTTGGCCATGCTGGCTCGGCTTGCTTAAGATGTGAGCCCTATTTTGCCCAAATTTGCCACCCTTACTTAATTCTTAGTCTTTCTCCAAGCTAGACGTAGCCCAGTGTATGTACAAGCCTGGTAAATAAGGGGTTTTATAGATTTTTGGCTGAACAGTGAAAGAAAAGAGTACAGTCATGATATTTTCAGGCTTTAGGTTTTTCTTTCCTATAATGAAGATCTTTGCTCATTGACTTAACAGGTTGCAGCTATAAACATGTTCAATCCCCCAGCAGAGGTTATCGCCGCACGTGATCACATGTTCCACGTGACAAAGTCGCTTCTACAGCCGACAAGAATTCACGATAGGTAAGGGTGCGTATAGAATTTGCGTTTGAAGCTTTAAAAAAACGCCGTGGTAAAGTTTATTCAGTAGAAATCCTATCTTATGAAAAATTGACTAAGCCAAAGAGCTTTCTAAGTACATAAAAGGTGACATTACTACATATGACGACAAGCCGACAACTTTCGGGAGTGATCGGAATTTTCGGAAGGGAGTCAGGATGTCTTCGGATGCTCTTTAGGTGGATATATCATGTATTTTGCGGTTAGGATAACAGACAGTGACTCCAATAACTTAATTAACCAATCAGATTACATAGCGCAAACGTGTAAACCAGTTAAGGGTGCTAAGCGCGGGAAATATTACGCGAGTTTAGCCTCTTTTTTGGTTTTGTCCCGGTCGCCGAGAAGGCAACTGCCTTTTCACGCTAATTGACTGGCAGCAGAGCCTTTTAAACCAAATGCTTAATAAACCTGCTTACATGTATCAAGCAAAACCAGGAGAACGACTAAAGATTGCCTGTGTACAGCCGCCCGCCCGCTAAAAAAAACGCGATTTTTTGAGCGGAGCGGGACGCACACAGACTACTAAGATTTTTCCTGTAAAAGTTACTTAAAGACCTTTTTAACGAAGTGTGTTTACCGCAGTCATTTTACGTTAGTAGTAATTCGAGTTTCTTACCTTATCTTTCAGTACTCTTCCAAGTGTGGACACGCCATATCCGATGTTAATTTTGTGTGGACCGCCGGGTTCGGGAAAACGACATCTGGCGAGAAGACTGTGCCAGGAGTTCCCAGACTTCTTCGGCTTCGGGTAAGGTTCTTGGAAAGCCTAAGTTTAGTAAAGTTTGTCTTCTGCATTTACTTTCTCTCGCGCGCAATAATTATCTGCTGTACGGTCATGTTATGTGTAGTCCTTTTTATGGAACTGAGCGAATTATTTCATTGTCAAAATGTTTTTCTTATTTTTCCTCAGCATCTGCCATACTACAAGAACTCCCCGCAAGAAAGAAGAAAACCTTGAAGAATACTGTTTTGTGACTCAAGAGGAATTTGAACAAGGAGTTGTAATGGTAAAAGTTTTGTAACATTTGGTTTTAACTAGCTGTATTGCGAAAACTTGCAAAAATTCACAGTATTTCACCGCATTTAAGGTGTTACCAGACAGAGAACAGCCGTCTTATCTTTGCGGTTTCGGTAGCCTGCGTAGCAGGCGCCTGTTGTTTAGTTATTTTAGCGCGCCTGTTGTGTAGTTATTTTAGCGCGAGCGCGATAGCGAGAAGGCCACGCGAAGAAAAACGTTTTTGGGGGCATAGTTAACAAACTAAACAACAAGACCCACTACCGTCAATTCCGTTTTTAATCTACCAGGGGAAATTCCTGCAGACGTGCCAGCTCGCAGGGAACTGGTACGGTGTGACAAGAGAGGCCGTAGAAAATGTGGCCCGTGAGGGTCTTGCTGCGGTGTTCCACATGGACTTAGAGGTACGAGTTCAAGCTTGTACCATCCTTGTTTGGCGATATTTCTTGAAATACCAACCGTTAAAACTACTTGTTTTGAATAATTTCAGGGAGTGTTGAGTTTTAAGAACACTTATTTTGAACCAAGATATGTTTTGGTGGTTCCCGTATCAAGAGAGGTAAGATAACCAATTATTTACCTGCCAATATCTTTCTCATACTGACCAACCCGGCCATACATGTAGGTCGAGGTTATTACCGAAAATATCACGAGGGTTACCACATGCAGTCTTAGAACCCGGGTAAGACCTCGGGGGTTTTTAGGGTCTTCTTTACAGCTGGCTAAGTTTATAAGCGTTTGGTATTTCACTTGTGTTGTATTTATTACATTATTTTTTTTTTCCAGATTCACGAGGCCCGTCTTCGTGAGCGTGGTGATTATGCGGAGCCGGTGTTACTGCAGTCATTAGATCGAGCTGAGTTGTGTCTAAAACACAACAGACAAAACCCTGGCTTCTTTGACATGGCCATAAACACCGGTAAGAAATCAGTACTCATAACGCACGCTAAAATTAGACACTCTTTCCACTCTTTTGTCGAGCAATTTGCAAGAAATTATCTTTTGCCAGAGGGAAAAACTGTGTAGAAATAGAAACGAAGATAACTGATCCGATAATGCAAACTTTCCTTTGACCTCCTTTCGTAGTTAGTTTAAATCTTATTCTATTTTTGGCTACAATCTAAATATTTTAGACCATATCAATGAAGTGATTTTAACCATCAAATCAGTCTTTTAAAAAACGAAAGGAAGTACTAAAAATTGCATGAAAAACGGCAAAAGCATCTGAACTAATTTATTTATTTTTTCTTTTCATAACAACAGAAGATCTCAGTGACGCCTACAAGCGCCTTAAACGTCTTATTATGGAATACCTTGGTATGTCACCGCCGTCCACAGTGCATTCTGAACTGTTCAGCGGCAGCGTGACGTCAGTTGATACCAGCCAATCAGAGGATACCCTGCAGCATGGCGAAAAAAAGTCAGGCACCAGTCAAACAACAAGTGTCACTGCCAATATGGCTGCGAGGACCTGGTCACGACGGTCTGATTCGGCGACTATTCCCACCAAGGGAGTTAAATTGACGCAGCAGAAGACACCAGTTGTAAGTGTGGTATTGTTGTCTCTGGTAAAAAGTTTGGCTCTTTCGATGCCGGATTAGCAGTGTCTTCAAACCACAAGTTTGATGATACAGTAGAACCCCGGTAACTCGAATTGAAGGGAAAGAAAATTGAGTTAGGGGGTTTGGTTTGGGGTAGATTATTTTATTTTTTTTTTTTTTTTTTTTTTATTTATGGGGGGTAGAAGGGGGTATGTGTCTTGGTTAGGAGTTGTGTTACGCACTTTTAATTCCTCCAAAACGAATTTTGCGTTAAATTCAAAACAAGTCATGTAAAGACCTAAAGTTCTGTTAGTCACGATCAAGCGGTCCACAGATTCGGAGCTCATGCATAACGTAAAGACCACCATAAATGACCTTTTCAGGGTTCGTATCTGGACGTCTCGAACCGGAGTTTAATTCGCTAACCTGGCCACCTCACTTACCTGATTATTCTCGTGTCTTTTGTAGGAAATTCTATCATTAGAGCGTCGACAGACAAAAGCTAAAGCAGCAGTGGCTGGAGTTC
The DNA here is from genome assembly GCF_052425735.1 of Oculina patagonica. Taxonomy (NCBI): domain Eukaryota; kingdom Metazoa; phylum Cnidaria; class Anthozoa; order Scleractinia; family Oculinidae; genus Oculina; species Oculina patagonica. The sequence goes on from NC_135767.1 coordinate 23,296,249, forward strand.
ATCAGATTTCACTGGAGCAATTTATTGTCTCAAGGTATCTACAATATAGCGATACAACTGTTCAATTTAGTCAGTGAGGCGTGTATGCCTTTGCTGCTCATTATTAAAGAGTGAGGCGACAAACCTATTCCCCCCATGTGCCATGCGACATGTTCTGTTTCTCTTATAAGTCAGGTGTTATTAGTCAGACAGCTGTTCTCCAACAAAACCCTAAGACCTATTCTATTCTTATCACAGGCAGACAGTCTCGGCTAGTTTTCAGCCCTCCTCGGCGCAGTACTCCCCAGACGTCAAACGTTCGTCCTCAGTCCCTCTCAATTTTAACCCTTCAATGGCTTCCATGGTCGCCAACGCCAGTAGTCAAAACGAGGCCAGAGATGCAGGCCTGGAATCGAACATCTCTGAGTCAGAGGAGGATCAAGAAACAGCTTCATCTATCGTGTCATCTGCGCGTGCGTATTCCAACGATGATGCCCAGTCTCCAAGGGACTCCGACGACGAAGAGGAGGGGGACTCGAGAGACTTGCTTGACTTTGTTCAAACGGAGCCGTTTGACTCGCAAGGAACTGGGTCTGTTCCATTTTCAGGAGTTTTTGGCCAAGTGGAAATTGCCAATTCTATTTAAAATGTGATGTGGTTGTTGACAAGATTTTAAACAGCGAAACTCAGTAAAGTATTAAAGATGTCATTCGTGCGGGCCGTTAATTTTCGAAAGCGTTGAACATTAGAATGAAGGGTTTGCCATTATTACAAAAGTGTTTCTTGCAATTTACTAGCTCATTTAATTACATACACAACTCACTTTATCTTGTAAGTAGATATTTTTTTTATCCATATAAATAGTTATCGAAGAAAGTGTTGCGGGTCGTTCTTTTATCGGTTAGCCATGTTCTTATAACCCCAAGATATAGTTAATACCAACTGTGGTCGTTTGTTTGGGTGTTGTAAATAAAAGATACAGATGTGTAACTACGTGACTCAAGACATTGCAAATTCGTATGTTATAATTGGGAAGGCCCGAAATGGATTGTATTGCTTAGTTGAAGCTTACGATACATACGATATAACTAACTTTTATGGAATTGAACCATTTTTTTTTCAATTTTCCCACGCGTTTTAGCCTGGTTGTATATAAGCATGAGAGAGGCGAAAAGTACCTGAAAGTATCTGGGGAGCCTCTTATGGCCTGTAAACCAAGTGACAGTTTTGTCACTCGTTTTTCTAGTTTATCAGCCAAAAACGGACATAGTGGTTTAAACAAGTATCAGTGGTAAATTATCGATACCATGTAAGCATCTATTTATTAATAGAGAGGTTAAGCTGCGTTCGGCAGCGGCACGGTTTTTTTTTTTTTTTTTTTTTATTTTTTTAAGATCACGTGGGACAGCCAGACATCCCACGTGATAAGTACTCACGCCGATGATCAATAAATTCGAATGAGCGCAAACTTCTTTCTAGTCGCATTAATGTTCATTTAATATTAATATATTCATTCTAGTCATTTCTATTTATTGAACAATTATTACTAATTTTAGTTATCGTACAAATGGTACCCAAGTCCGAAGATAATTCCATAACGTTCTCGGTCTATTTGTAACTGATGCCTGTAGAAGCTTTTTTTGTTTATATCTCAAATATCCAAGATATTTGACCTCGTTCCACGTCATCTTGTCACACATTGACTTCAGTGGCTGGGTCAGATTTGTCCTTAACTTGAATCCCTTAATATCGACATCCTGATACCCCTCGTCGTTTTCTAATGTGGAATCCAAGCAAATGTCTTGCAAAACTCCGTTTCTAGTTCTCAAATGAGTAATGTCACGAAAGAAACTTCCATTTTGTTCGCTGAGTTTCTGTAAGAACGCGTTTTTGAAGTAGTCATACAAAGCTTTATCGGCACTGCTCCATTGCTGAATCTGAGTTACAAGTTCAGATGTGATGTTTCTCTTTTGCGTTTTACGTCTTTGATTATGATGAAAATAAACAACATCGTCTATATCCCAGCAAAGAAGATTCTTTAACATGATCAAAGATTCGTCAAAATATTCCATTATCATAACAAAATGAAATTCTCGATCCAGTTTCTTGATGTTTCGCTTGATCTCTTCCGTATCATCAAATTCTTTAGATTCTAAACCCAAATCAAAGAACATTCCATTCCGAATGAGTTTCAAACGATCGCTGTTTATCCTCAGGTCTTGTGTGAGTAGATAATTTACTAGAACGTCTTTGGGATTTTCAAAGAATGCCTCTAAGGGGTCTGTTTCATTTGAAATACCCAAGATCTCACCAAACGTCATATAAGAGAAAGTGGATTCAAATTGCGTGACAGGGTCACGCAGAATCGTCACGTATATGGTGTCATCAGGCATGACTCGGTCTAGGACTGCGCGGTTATAACGTGCGTGACTGCAAAGGATGTTAGGTTTTGTGTTGTTGTAATGAATCATGTGTTCCTCTTGAAAAAACCACGGCCAGCCTAAACGATTGCGCTTCTCTGTTGGCACGACGAAAACAAGACTGTTTCTTTCCCCAAACCGGTTCAATATGTTTGTAACAGTACTGCTGCCTGTCTTGTGCGTTTTGAGGAAAACCACATTCTTTTTCGGCACACAACTGAAAAAGAAAAGAAAAACAATATATTAAATAACTATGGCGTAGGGCGACATTTTAGCTACAAAATATAAGGTTATAAAACTCTTCTTCGAGATCACGCTTGGTGCCTCCAGTGCAGTCTGTTTGAATTGTTCACAAGTGTTGGAGAGTGAATTTTCAAAAGGGCCAACGCTCGAAACGTCAGCTTTTCAAAATTCGCTCTGGTGGTTTATTTACCTTCACCAAATTCCAGTTGATAATCAACTTAGTGATGATAGGATTGCGTCAGCAGGGCCTATGGTCGTATATTTTATCTAAAACTACATCTTAGGCCAATTTGATTTTTGTGATAAAATCCTCAATTCCTATTAAACACCTAACTGGATATCTTATTATTAAGTAGAGGGTAGTTAGGGGTTGATCACTAGCGGAGGTTTTAACAGACTGCTTCTCTGTTATCCGAGGCTAGGTCGCTCGCTCGGACTAGCACGTCTGAGAATCAAGCTCAAGTTTGAAGGACACTTGAAGCGGGTTCGAAACAGTTCTTGAAATGAAAAAAAAAACAGTGATAAATTGATGAAGTGTGCAACAACAATTTTGCCTAGATTTTAACTATGAGAAATGAGCCCCACACTGTGGTATATATTATTTTAATAAAAGTGCCAAAGCAGTGAAACACTAATTATTTTTGTCTTGGGTCGCAATAATAAACAATACAAGACCTGCCGGTCTTATTTGTAAATCAAGTAGCGCTACGACAAAGGGAAATAACGGTTTTAATTTGCACGCATTCTAAAATTAACATCTACTTACCTTTTCGGTTCACTTGTTGCCTTTTCAACCAGTTTTCGTCCAATAGCAGGCGTTTGTTTCTCCACCGCATTTCCCCAGAATAGCAACGGATAAAACTTAACAACCACGGCAACCAGAACGCAGTTGATAATCACGAAGACAAGTGCAGTCTTTGACAATCGTTTGCGGATCATGTCTTCTGGAACGTCGCAGCGTGTTACCCTGAATAATAAGCGCTTCAAAAATTGTCATCAGCTTTGCAACAAGTAGAAAAGCCTTTAGACAATAAACCGTTAAAAGCTTGAAATAAGAGTAGAATTATTCTTGCTGGTCAAAACATCGCCGAATATAAACAGTCGTTAAGATTCCCAGCGTGAAAGAATAGATTATCCAAGCCTTGGTATCATTCATTGTTCGTATTACCCAAGCGTGCGGTATTTCACTTTATGTTCCAAGTTTAACCAATCCTTTCTTCATCACCGGATGCAATGAAGCGCCCGACAAGGTAATCTCAACCGACACATTAATTTTATTTGCTCGGAAGTTCTAATGTTTTTCATTACGCATGCGTAAAAAAAGAGAAGCCATTTAAAAGTCACAGAGTTTGTTCAGCGCACACGCACCTGTCACACCTGCTGGCTCAGCCAATCACAAGCCACCTTGCTAGTAGCTTTTATGTGATTCAAAGTGGTTGTATATTTTTAAAAGATGGCTTGTCGAAAACTTGTCCTATAAGAGAAAATTGTAATTAGCCTGGAGGCAAAATCGCGGTGTTGTAAACGGTGCTTTGACAAAGAGTATTTGTGAAACTTGTTAACATGTGCCAGCGAATGGAAAATATCACACGAGGATCATATCGACCATAATGCTGCTACTTTTCACGACACGAACCTTTCAAAATTTTTGAAACTTATTTAGTTTCTTTTTTTAATTAGCGGGAGTAAAAATGACCAGACTTCGGCGCTGAACAAAACAGCCAAAAAATCGTGGAAAAAAGAAGAAGAAAAGAAGACAAAGCTACTAGTAGATACGTTGTTTCATTTTCATCTGAGTAGTACCCTCAACACTTTTAAAAACCGACTAGGGTGCGTTAATTCTGGCGAATGCAGTTAATAATGTGGCAAATAACCTGAGGTTAAAATTGAGCAGCTGCCATGAGCAACTGTATCTGGGGCAGTGATTGGTTGGACGAAAATGTGGTAAGCATGAAATGCGGGTATCGATTTTTGGTCTGTACATGTAATGTGGTTTACGACACGCGTTTACGGTAGATTAAAAAAAACCCTGAGGTTCTCACAGCAGAATTTGGTTACTTTTTCAGCTTAATTCCGTTTTTTTTTTATTGTGAATGTCAAGCTTACGCATTGCTATCTCACCTTCTAGTGCTTCGCTCGCAGCTAAAACTTGTGATGGATAGGGTTTGTTATTAATAATCACGCCTGACCAACGACAATTAGACGCGTCATTTTACACACGACCAATGAGTGCAATACAAATCTGTTTTATTTTTTAACATATAAAATACATTACAGATCTGCACACAGTGTGAAATTTTGTAAAAATATATAATTATAAAGTCTCGAATTAGCACCTCACTGATCGTCGAATTAAAGAGAATTCGAAACTACCCCAAACAGCGCGTCAGAGAAGTTCATTTGCTCAACCTGAAAATAGTTGTTAATTTAAATATATTCTGAAAAAGATTGACTTTCACTTATACATAAAACGGTAAAAGGACTACTGCTTTGTTTAAATAATAAAAATATTTTCTTTTCGATACAATGTTCCGTCTGATTTAAATAACGATTTATTTAAAATGTTTTTTCTTTCTTTCACTTAATAAAAATATCTTATTTTCTATATCTTGTTGTAATCCTGTGTGCTACCAAGCCGTAGTTTGTACTCGGCGATGTTCAGGGATAGTCTCTGTAGAAGTGATCCATTTCTTGGACTGTATTGGGTATGGACTGTCAATAGACAAACCTAAATTAACAAAACTTGCTGCTGAACTGGTTCCACCCCTGCAAATACAAATGAATTTAATGTCAAGCAGTGCATTTGAAACAAAGAATAAAATCAACAAGTTGGGCGATATAACTTTTGGGTGGCACTAAATTATCACAACAAACGTTGAAAACGAAATTTAAAAAACGAAGGGCAATAGTTAAACTGACGACAATATTTCATACTGGGGATTGAGAAGAATAAAAGTGCCTTACTACAAGGGAAGAATGAAACTAATGCAAGAATGATAGAAAGCGTGCACGGGTGTTTGAACAGCCGCTTCAGCGTGTTTGGAGAACTTAAAAGTTCTTATGTAAAGTAGAACCCAACCCGAACCGCAGGCAATGATTAACACGCAGAGAACTTTTTACTTCCATCTTATTTGTCAAATAATATACGAGGCAGCCATGGGCGATTTCCACTTTCAAACCTTTAGAGAGATTTTCACTTTAAGAGTCGAAAGTAATTCGCGTTTGCTTTGGTATTGCATTGCTTGGCTAAGTGACTGGTTTAAAAAATTCGCGCCTCTTTTCAAACATTGTGACTTAACCAAAACCGATCGTGACTCGCTCGCACATGTTTTCCCGCGCTTCGTGCCGGCTACACATATTTGCTTCGGGTTTTGATTGGTTCACTGGATTATGTATGTCCTTTGTGATTGGCGAAAGTGTTTACTTCTGGCTTACAATACAATACAATACAATACAATGTTTAATGTGGTCATTACACTTAGCTATGTTGTGCCCGCAGATTTAAATTGGGGGAACGCACCAACAAATTAAAAGAAAAAGAAAAAAAAAAAAAAAAAAAAAAAAAAAAAAAAAAAAAAAAAAAAAAAAAAAAAAAAAAAAAAAAAAAAAATTAATACCAAGCTTTGTTTTTCGATACTCAGTTGAAGATCGCTCTATAACGAAGCGACAAAGTACCTTATTTCAATAGAAGCCGAACTTAATGAAGCACTGGTAGCAGCAGAATCAAGCCTCATACTGTTCCGAGACACTTGTATTTCTCCGCCAGCTGGACTCATGTTTAGAACTCGTTCAGTTATCTTCGGCCCACCAATTTCTCCACCCCAGGCAGCCCTCGGACCTGAACGGCCGCGTGTAGGACTGAGACGAAAGTCTGCGGGAAGGGCTTTTCCTTCAAGGGCGTCCTTTCTTGTTCTCATAATCTGAATAAAAAGGAATGTCTGCGGTTAGCATTACGCAAAAAGAGAAGGGAGAGGACGGACAAAAAGTAAAGTCTAGGGCAATGTTAACTTATCAAATATCCAAAAAATATTTTAGTGACATACAAGATTAAAATATGAGCATATTCACATGTTATAAGTCAATTTCCGTACCTGTTTGAGGAAATCTTTTTTGGCATTCCCATAACCATTAAATATATGATCAGCAAATAGAAGCTTTCCTCCGGTGTACATCTGTGGTAAAAACCGTGTTACTGATTTATGTTGATACTTTTTTTCTCAAAGGTTAGACATTTTAATGTTCTTTAAAGAACAACCCCTAAGTACTTCTTCCTTTTCGGTTTTTGTTAAAGGTCAAATGAACAGAAATTTCAAAATGCCATTTTAACCAACCAAACGCTTAAACTATCCATTATTGAGTAAAATTAACAAAAAATTTTGCTTTCCGAGCCTTAAAGCGTGGATTACAGCAAAAAATGCGAAGACTTCCGAAGGCTTCACGAAAACGTTTTTGAATGACTGCGCACTGAAATGGATGGAATGGCACGAATTTTTTGACGTCATAATTGGTGTTTTTGAAGAAGACCGCAGACCGATTCCGCAGACCGCACCGACGTGTACCAAGATTCAAAACGCACGAGCATAGTTAACGCACGTGCAGATAATTCCGCTCATTAACGTTAAATGCTAATGATAAAAAACAATGGAGATTCCTGGTTTGTTTTCATACCAGCGTGCATTCTACCTATGTCTCACATGATATGCAAAACGACAGCAAACAAAACTTTAAGCTATTTTTGAGCTTTATCTATTAATGCGCTTCTCTGAACAACAACCAACAATCAATCAACCGAAGAACGGCCGAACAGAACGAAATAACTGCTTGAAATGTCACTAAACACATTTATTTTTGCAGTCTGCGGAATCGGTCTGCGGTCGTCTTAAAAAACACCAATTATGACGTCACAAGTTCTTATTTCCGAGAATTTTCCGACAATTTTTCTGAGCACCCTACGATTATGAAGGCCTAAAAAGAGCATTTTTCAACTTGCAATTTCTCTGCGATGCAATGTCCGATAGCTTTCAAACTTTGGGATATGTTTTTTTTTGGCTCTTAATAAACACATGGGCAAAAAATAACAAAAATCGAAATTTCTGTTCATTTGACCTTTAAAAGAAAGTTAGTCTTAGACGTTTGGGCAAAAGGAGGCAGAGGCGACGTTAAATACAAGTCCCTCGAACAAATGATAAAACAATTCCGCTAGTCAAGGCCTTGGCGGTCTCGTTAAAAGCTTCATGTTACAGAGCACAAAGTGTTACTACACAACTTACTAAGAACATTCCTGGTACAGCGTTATGCCGTCTGAGGAGAAGAGGCTGGGACTGAGTTAGACCTTGTGATGCTAATGAAATGTCGTAACGGACCAATCGGAAAGGATCATTTTGTGCCTGTTGGAAGGAAAGGAAGAAAACTGATTAGCAAAACTCGATATGAACGCCTTTCCAAATGAAACCGTTTAAAAAAGTGCACCCCTACAACAGCCCTCTTACAAATGGAAGCCCTTCAACATCAAGATGAGAGTCTTCCTTATTATTTGTCAACACTGATACTAGTTAAATGGACACTGTCACGGGGATTTTAATGCTTTTCGGTAAAAAATACTGAAATTTGGGAATAGGTCTTCTCATATATGAAATGCACCTAGTACATCAAGATGGAGGTATAAAGTAAATTGTTGTTGAAGGAAGAAGGGAGTTATAATAATTTTTAGGCGTTTTTCCAGTCCACAAGGACAAAACTTGAAAAAATCAGCCTGATTTTTTCAAGTTGAAATTTAAAGTTCCTGATGGCATCACAATAATATCACTTGTTTATCGCTTCAGTACACTCCCATGGTGATTTTTAACAAAATTGGACCACTATCTCTAGTTTCCATATGTCTTTAGGCTCTTGAGTTTTTTAAGTGAAACTAGTGAGTGTCCCTTTAAGTAAATAAGCCTACCTGTACACAGGGTAGAGATCTGTTGCGATTTTTCTCGTGGAATAACTGATCCAACATACTGTCACAAGGATTAGCATCATGGTAACTGCAATAACAAAAACATGGTTAACAACACTAACTCGATAAAGCAGGAAATACGAAAAGAAAAAGTTTTATTCAAATAATTCTTAGTAAGACCGGAATTTTGTCGACAAAGGTTATTAACGGTGCTTAATGTTGCAGGACAGAGATTCATTACGAGTGTAGCAGCTGGATACAGTACACGCGGGTGGCGACTTCATAATCTATCTCCAATAGTTTAGTAATGAAATAGCACAAGCCTTTTCCAAACACCATCAATATGGTTTGAGCCGTTTTTTACTCGATGACGTTACAGTCTCGACATAAAACTGTCACGTTAGGATTATACTGTCTGGTAGAATGCACCCCGTGACAAAGATTAGCCAAAAAAGATGACGTGACTTTCACTTACACAGATGACGTGACACTGACAACAAGCAGCTGTGTTCTAGGGACATGCTCAGTTATGAACGTATCATATTCCAGATCCATAACAACAGGAATTTTTCGACGATCACATCTGTACACACACAGAACGAACAAGAGAAATGTAAGTATTTTTAATGAAATGAAAGGACATTTACAACAACAAAAATTACCCTTGTACTATCAAACACTGTCAAGCAGTAACATGACACGTGCAAAGACAATTGTCAACTGTTCTCATGCTGTACCACCAAATTTTCAAAACTCATGTTAAGAGAAATGTATAATGATACATTAGGAGATATAACGCTAAAAGCTTGGGGTTGCATCTTATCTTGCCTAAAACGGAGCAAGCAAGTTTCCGTTATATTAAACGTGATCTAAATATTGACAATGGCAGGTATAAGGTTGTCCATGTTGTAATCCATTTCCATCCTCGCCATCATTATTCATCCTCATTTTCTTATGGGTTCCTGTCATTTTTTGAGTACTGTTCTACAAAAACAAACCATCACAACTAGGCTTTCTAAAATATCATATGCGTATCTCTCCTCCAATGTAATCAAGCTGTTGGCTTTCTATCACAAATAAGTTCAAAAGTAAGTAGCCATTTACGTACCTGCATTGCGGATCCTTTTCTCCCAGTATCTCTGCTCTTAAAGCGCTGAACACCGCGTCAAGGAGAAATTGACAAGCAAACCAACAGAATAGTTATATCAAAAGGGCAAAATAAAGACAATGATGTCCAGCTGTGCTCCACTCAACATTACCGTTCTGTAACGGTCTGTGTTCAAACTGAGAATGATTAAGCTAACTCAGTTAACAGCTAACTCAATTTACGCTTTAGTTTTCGAAGTCACAAATGACGATCTCTATTTCTTTCTTGTTGTTGTATCTCTTACATTGACCTAGTAACAAAAAAGATCTGCAAGCCCTCTGAATGACTGAAAAATCACTTCTAGAGGACGTGAAACAGTGATACCACCTTTAGCGAGAGTCTGCTATAATAACTGCTGTAACTAATAAGAATGTAGACAACAGGTTTGTTTAATAAAGGATACACAGGACACCCACACTTTGGTGGAGTAATAACACGCGCCTGCTGTATCACGCCACAGCGGAAAGGAGTCCGTGATGCAGTGTGGGATGGACTGTGGGTACTGGGGAGAAAAATGTGGTAAAATACGTCATACAGGCAACACGAATAAACACAAAAGTTTCAGTATTGTGAAGAAGCCGTCTCATGGTTTTGCGCCTGTTCGTCATTTGTAATCCGTTTCAATCTTTCCCAATCTTAGCCATCGTTTTTTATTTTTGGTTTATTATTAACTCTTCGGTGTTTGTCTTCCTCTGAAAACTCTTACTTTGAGGTATTCGTTCATTTACAGCTCGTGCCGAGCATATCTTGGGTACGATTTAACTACAGATAATATTCGATGGTAAAACTTACCCAGAAACTGCAGATGCAGCTTTGCTAGCTATCCTTGAAGCCAGCATCTCACTCGTGGGTACCTCAATAGTCACGCCTCTGGTATCATCAGCTCGTACACTTAGCCTGGCCCTCTCTGCCGAGCTGTGAGGCCGAGCACTGAGCTGAGATCTTGAACGGTCCCAAGGCTTCCTTTTAGGGTGTGGAACAGGGGGTGCTGAGGGTGAGCGCCGTAATGAGGTCCTTGTTGTCTCAAACCCTGAAGGGAGGGTACCTGGCATAGATCGTGCAGAATGGGACATCGATCGGCGTTTTGAACGAGACGCAAACCGGATTGGAGGTGAAATACCAACAGCAACACGATAATGCTCCATCCAGTCATAGATCAGGCCCCTAAACAACAAACCAACATTGGTCATGTAACAACAGTACTGATCTTTTTCTGATTTAACAAAATTTCATTAAAATCAGATTAAACCTCTGTTGATATACAGTTGTATATCTGTCCAAATTCAGGTTGCAATCAATCATGAAATTTTAAGACCAATACACTATTTTAATCAACCTCGTTCCCAGGGTGCCGCCCCCCTGGGAGAGAGACCCTGGGAACGAGGTTGCATATTAATAAGTCGAGACACCATTTTGAATATTTAACTTTCCGCGAATGACGTTGTTAATGAAATATTCATCTGCGCCTCGACGTATTAAAATGAAGTATCTACCATTGTAATAAGCCGAGGTGTCATTTTGAATATTTTATTAATGACGTCATTCGCGGAAAAAAAAAACTTCAAAATGGCCCCTCGACTTATTAAAATGGTGTATAGCTATCTCCTTTTCCTACGAAGGTAAACCCTCAGTCCCCAGACGTTTTTATTTTAGTCAGGCGCACGAAGAGTCCCGGGAAGGGACGAAGGAGCTTCTCTCGTGCCTCGTTTCACTCACATCCAATCTCCTCTCGTCCAAAAACATCAATAAATAAATAACGACTGGGTACGAGTCTGGCACATTCTTTCAAAACTACTCTCAGAGACAAGTGCGAGACGGTAAAAAATACTTTAGCATGTACATGCCTTGTAGTTACTTTATTTTGTGCGTAAACACAGCAAAAACCAAACAAGAACATTATCTTACTTCACTTTCCGCTGCAGTTTTAGTAAATCCATTTGCCATGGCGCGTCCAAATCCAGTTCTTTTCTCTCTGGAAATTTCTCCTCTAATTCTTGCTTCCGCTGTTCAAGCACCTCTTCAGAAATGGCTTCGGGATTTTTTGCTTTCTATGTTTCAATAAAAACAACTCTTTAAGCCAGGAGAGGGCGAAAGGACAAAAGTCATTAAAAACAAGACAAATTTGACATCACGCTTAATTCTGCTGTGTGACAGATGCAGAAAGGGAAAGAAGAGTAGCAAAACAAGTAGCATGCAAAACGGGCGATTAAATGGCCGCTGGGGCAAGTGTGAAACGCGGAGCTCGAGAGAGGAGCGCTGTGTGCTTTTAAACCGTCCATTCTGCCGTCTAGAAAGCAAGCAGCAAAATAGATGTTTCCTTTCATTTCCATTTCATTTCTGTCCCCTCCTTGCCTACTGCTAATGTTCTTAGCTGCTGTCAACAACAACAACAACTTTATTTGCACCCTTAATTAAATTAAATTTACAATAAAAAGAAGAATAAAAATAAAATGAAGTGCATGGCTGCCCGAAATAACCACCATTGGCTAATGAGATTGGGCAGTCATCCTTAGTGTTTAATACAATAATTTTTAGAATGGGTCAGACATTTAGTACTTACTTAGATAACTTAATATAACAACATACAAACAACACACAAACGAAAACTAAGTTTACTTTAAAAAAATTAGTGAAAATAATCTGTCCATACCTGTGCTCGTTTTCTTCTCCTTTCTTCTTTTTTCTTCACTTTTGGCTTCATTGACTAAAACAGGAGAGCGACATTTGGCAAATGATTACAAAATAAACAGTGCTTAGTAACATTACTGTAGATTTCAACCTTGTTCCAGTCGGAGAAATTAATTACTTTCTTTAGAATTAGAAAGAACAGTCCACTAACAGTGTATGCATAAATTACATACCGAAATGGCAGCATTTGATGAAAACTTCATAGTTGTCTGAAGGTATCCCTAAAATGAATAATAGCATTTCTTAGCATTAAAAAAACTATTAACACCAGTTAAAATAATTTTCAATGACACATGCACCAGTTTAGGTGTAAAAAGAAAAACAAAAACATACTTTCCAAGTTCAGACATACCAGTTGAGCTAGTTTAACAGGTTTTGTTCAGACATACCAGTTCAGTAAGTTTAACGGGTTTTGCTCCTGGTGCCATTCCAACATGGAACTTGGCTGTTTCATTCTGGCAGCTGAAGTACAGTGTTATTCCAGACTGACTCAAGCAGCGGAGACTAATAAAGTTATTCAGCTATAAAATATAAATCAAAATAAGATTTCACACATACACAATGGACAGAATGGATTTGTCAATTCACTGATGAATGAAGGTGAGTGTACCTGGACAACAACCGTTGTTTGAAGTCTCCCCAGAGGCCATTTCCACTTCTGTTCTACTTTGCCATCCTGAGTAAAAAAAAAAATTAAAATTATATATCAATCTGACAGCTATTTTCAAGACTAAAATTATGGCTAAAAGCTTAATAAAATTATTTTACTGCACTGCAGCAATGGGTGAATGTAGTGATTTAATTTGTACTGGTACATTGTAAAGCTTCAAGGATGAAGCATACATGTAAACCAATGCGATTCCTCTGGCGCGGCGGTATCAAGGTGTTATTGTTTTCCATGAGAGTATATCAATTGTCATTTTGTATGTTTATTGAAATTTAAACTTTGTTTGATCACAGTTAGTTTTGTTTTTCTTAGATGAGTTTCTTACTCAATTTTTCCAAGGTATACACATGACTTAATTCAGTTTTTCAATGTACTGTCTAAATACGTAACTAACTGTACATGTACAGAACATGTTATGCTAACAAATGAAATATTATGTGAATTATATTGTTAACGTTAAATAATTTTTTTGTACTTACATCTTCCATGACAGCCCCAAATTTAGCCGTTGAAACAAATCTAAACCAAGAGAAAAGACAAGCAAAAGACATGTTAGAAACATTTTACAATGTTATTTATTAAGACCGAAATGACTTCATGTTTATTCACTGATAACCAATGGCCAATAAGCCAATCAAAACTCTGGTAATACATTGTCAAAATAATTTTCCAGTTTTTAATCAATACTGTGTACACACATGTACATCATATTTTTTCACATTAATTTTTGGATTAATGACAACAAAGTACAGATGATTGTTACAAGTACATTAGGATTAAATAAGATAGGGTTTTTTCTTCTTTTAAGGTTTTGGTTTAAAATGATCTTTCTTAAAAATTGTTGTAAGGCCCATTGAGGCTAAAATAATGTGCCCTAAAAATGTAAATGTTATAAATACCTTATGCTGCCATTCTGATGGTAACAACACCCTTGTCCTGAGGGTACAAAAGTCGCCAACATGGGGCTGTCAGCAGTGTCTCCATACACTATAGTGTACCTTCCTGTTATGTTAGGACCTGGATAGACAGCGCATATTGCCACACGCCCAGATGGGTAGCTGAAGGTATCATGTTAAAGAACAAACAACCATATATCCAACAAACTTTGCTGGCAACAAAGTAGGAATACAGTTTGCTAGTATATCAGGGCTGCCATATATCCAACAAACATGGCAACACAGTAGGCATACCGCTACATTTTGCTTGTATATCCTAAAGCATGTCAACTTTATCAAACTTAATCGCAATCTCCTTATATTGGTGTTAACATCTTTGTTAAACATAAAATATATAACCACCTGCAGAAGATCCTCAGTGTGTTCTGCTGGAAATCTGTGAATCTGGTTGGTCCCCTTGTCATTGCCTATTCCCTGACTGTGACAAAACATGGTTGTGACATTATTGACTTTCGGGACAAAAATACCTAAAATTGTAGGTATTTTAGTGCAATCCTTTAGAATGTCTAAAAAAACAATGACTTATCACTCTCATTTTCTCTGAAAGATAGTCAAGTTGGCTTATTTAATTTGTCCATAGAAAACTTGTGCTCATGCATGGTCTAAATGTTAAATACGTTTTTAAACCACATGCATCCCACAGGATAATTAAATCTAAAGGGGTTTAAGGATGCCACTTAGTACATGTAATTCCACAAGGATACTAGCAATATGAAGTGCCATCAGGCAAAGAAGTGAGAAATTTTGGCCTCTTGTCTTCTTCTGACAGGTTTTTCCAGCGTTTGGCCCATGACACTCCTTTCTTATACTTCATTGCTGCTTCCCTGTGGGTGTCGCCATAATGCTTAGTAACCAATGGACCATCTATTCCAAGCTCTCTTGCTTTCTCCTTCATTTCCTCCCTAACATAAAGAATCAAGAAAGCAAGTTTAACAAGTTTCTCTTGACTTGTACAAAAAGTTTGTGCACATAGGCAAGCAATGCGTGCAAACAATAGCTTTATTGTCGACATGCATTATATGTACTGAATTAAATTTTATGAATAAATTATCAATTTAAGCATTTCAGTTAGCAAGATTAAGTTTGTGTTGAGTGGTTATATTTCTATGGTTCAGTTCATTGTTATAAAAAATTCTTACTTTTCTCTGATGACTTGCTGTAACCTTGATCTAGCCCATTCTAGCAATGTCTGTCTTTCAAGGTCGCTAGCATCATCTTGGTGAAGTATCCAACCTAGCAAAATAATAATTATTTATAAAAATAACATACGTATGAGACTTAATGCAGTCATGTACACCTTAATTGATATTAACATAACTTGAAAAAAAATGTATAATCATTTCATATAGTTTCAATAACATTGAAGGCAATTATTGTGCACGCAGTTGGGCTATAAAGCCTGTATACCCTCTGCATGTATCATGTGCTGAGAGGCTAAGTGTATGATGTGTTTGTTGGCGTAACAGTATATTTGTATAATTCAATTATACAAATTTATGTAATGATTACTGAAAACCTTTCAATACCTTTTTCCTCACAGGCTTTAGAGAGCAAGGAGAAGTTGATTACTGCTGGCTGTCCTGCAATCCCATGGCCAGAATGTACTGTAAGAATAAAACACAAAATACATTTTAAATCACTTAATGTGCATTTTAAAAACTTATCATGATTGATAATGCAATAAATCCAGCCAGAGTTTACTGAAAGGCATTGTGTTTATCTTATGAATTGTATCTATCACATTGCTGCTTGTTTAATCCTGAGTACACTCACCATCGGATGTGTCTTTATCATCCTCATCAAAATGATCATGGCTTATTCTGTGAATGCCACTTGCTGCTCTTTTTTTCTCTGAAAACAAATAAATCAATTCTTGTAAAAATTGCAGTGTGACTTGAAAATACCACAAGCACTTACAGTGGCAGTTTTACATCTAGACAAGTCATGCATGTACAACACAGGGAAATCAGAAACAAAATGAGGGACTATTTACATTATTAGAATCATGGCTGTTTTAGATGGTAAAATTAACAAAACATCCTGGAAGGTCATCCTATAATTCCCGGGGAAGGTACTCCCATATATGGGCTATAAAGGTATGTGCCGCAGGATAGGGTAATTGGTTTTTGAGGTTCTCGGTCCTTAAATAGGGTATCATTTTTGTAAAGCGGTTTTATAAAGATTTGTGTTTTGTCGTGCACGGTTAGCTGTTATTTGGGTTATTTTTCGTTTTTGGGCCTTCAAAAGGTATAACAAGTTTCGCTTTCTTTAACCTTAAATAGGGTCAGGGTTTAAGAACCTTCGTGGCACACCCCTATCCAAAATTTATGGGAGTACCCCCCCCACCCCCCAGGCTATAATTCCAGTATTCCCAAATTTTTACAAAATTAAATTATTTTTGACTTCTCAATATAAAATAAATCTAGTAAATAAGGAAAGTGAATATCACATCATCTAAAAACAAAATCTATGGCAAGTAAAAGGGAAATGTCCTTTATTTTTTTTCCCACTAACTAGATCAATCAATAGAAAAGATAATTAAAATTGGAAAAAAGCTAGCTTGAATGCATATCAGCCCTTTTGTTATTTACCAGCTCACAGGTTCTCATGTCAAGGGATATCTGCTTTTGTCAATAAAAAATACACAGGGCTGAGAGCCCATTGAATTTTTGATAAAATTTGACAGCTGCAGAACAAAATAAAATGAAGTTGTGCAAAGGGCTCAGTAGAAATAACACTGAAAGAAAGATAAGCTAGTCTTGATACACTCATTTCCTACAAACATATTTTCCTTTGTCAACAACTTCTTCACAAGTAATAAGAAACCATTTCGCCCCAAAACTTTATTTTTTTCAAAAAAGGGTTTGTAATTTTAAAAGTGAAAATCTAATTTTTATTCTATACCAGTATTTAATCAACTAAGCATTTAGCTGTCAGACAAAGCAAACACTTGATGAAAAATTGACAGCAAACTTCCTTCTGTGCTCATTAAAATTTTTAACAATGTTCAAATCAATTTAATTTGCATAGTGCTATTCCTTGTAAAACAAGTATTGGACTAGGGATTATGCAAAAACGAAAGGTAAAACTAATTTTTTTCAACTACCAAACAACTTAACTTCGTAGAGCAATTAAAGTTCAAAATACTATGTTCACCAAGATATAAACAATTTAGATAAACTAGATGACCTCGACTTCCTCATAAAAATTAGGTTCTCAGTGCCACAACATTTAGCTTAATTTTGTTCATAACAGTAATTTTTTGGGAAAATAAAGCTGTGAGGGTCTTTGCTCTGAAAAAGAATTTCACGATATTATGTTGCTAAATTTTGTGGGTTTTTTCCCATCGTGGGTTTCCCGGGTAAATTAAACAGAATTTGAACCCGCTCAATTGTTGTAATCAAATCGATCGCGTGCAGTTGTCAATTTCAGTAGTAGGTTTCCCAGTTTGAAATTTACACCATCTAAATTATATCAAACCAATAAACATTTACTCACCACTCGAAGACTTCTCGCTAAAAACCTTGAACCTCTCTAGTCGAGTCTTGGGTTTAAATCCATAAAAAGAAGCACGCGAAGATTCTCGGCGACTCAACACATCTGAATGGCTTAGGTCCGTGGCAGGAGTTTGAACTCCGAGCACAGATTCTCTCCTGTGATCATCAGTAGAGTCTATCTTTGTAATCGATTCACCGACAGTTGATTGTTTTCGTTTGCTAAGATCTTTCGATTCTGACGTTCTAATCGCTGCTGGCTTATCGTCGCTCGCCACTTTGTTTTGCTCCCCGCCTGCAGTAGACACTGCATGGTTTTTCTCGAGTCCCGACTTGGACGCATCTACGTTCGCTTGCGAGTCAGACATGAGACCTAACCGCTTCTGTAAGATCGCTTGTTCTCTATAGCTCGTAGTTTGCCACTCACGCCGTAAATAAATAGCACCGGACGAAAGTTCCTCGAAGTTTGCACTTAGCTTTTTGTGCAGATCGTCCGGTAAAGGAATTACAACTCCCCCGCCGAGAATAGTTTCAGAAACAACGCTTTCCTCGCCAGCTTCAACTATCTGAGGAGTTGTAGCCCTGCTAAATTGAGCGCTAGTTGATTGAATTTCTTCTAATTCTTCTAATTGTTCCTGATGAATCTGATCAAGTAATCGTCCAAGCTGTGCCAGTAAATTCTGAGAAGCAAACTTGTTCTCCTCGAACAAAAATCTCTGCGTGTCTTCTTCATCGTCGTCTCCTTCGAATTGTTCAAAACTCCTTATTGCTGGAGGAGAATGAATTCCGCCTGGGTGCAATCCAATCTCCGGTAAATTTAATGTTTTCCCTGCAGTAGTGTGTTTCTTACCGTCAATATCCGTGTGATCACCTTTGTGAAGAAGTAAATTGCCGAGCGGTCCCGCCGCTGCGCGTGACTCGGGAGTCTCACTATTTTCAGTCGCTAAACCTTTTTCCTTCCCCTGTGCTGAGTCCCCAGCTTTTTGCTGTTGTTGTTTAAGATAAGCTTCGACTTTTACCGCTCCACTAAGGCCCGTGAGTCGTAAAGAGAAGGGTAAAAGTTCGGTTGGCTTCCGAAAGCGTTTGTACTTGCGTCTTGTGTAGCACTGGTCGAAGAAGAATAAATCCGATTGATGATGCGACATGGCTTCTCTTGCGCGTGCAACATGTACACGTCTTCCAAGATTTTACAAAACGCCAGCGAAAGGCGCGATATTTACAAATTTATCTTCATCCTGTTGAAAAATCATTCATACTCGTTCACTTCTAATTGCTGTAAAGAGTCATTTAGAAGCTGTTGCCATGACTCCAGACGAATGAATAAATAATCAGGACTGTTCTTTTTCCATTAATATAATATGTACAAAGCGCATGAACAAAGGCACGAAAACAATACAATATCAACGTTCTATTAAGTTTTTGCTCCAATAAAATTCCTTAAAAGAAAGGAAATAATTAACCCTGAGCGAACTAAGAACAAATGACAATAAAAGCGTGGAGAAAGAGAGAAGGAATTAGTAGCCTGGCCCGCGGAGTCACAGTGTATAAAATGCAATCGAACCCAATTAAAATCGAATCGAATTCGATCGGGGTTTGAATTCATGTGCCTTTTTGTTTGTCGTGCAAAAACTTTTATCTGTCCTGTCTGTATGACCCAAATAATATAAGCGGCTTCGGAGATGTCAAAGAAATATTACTCCTCCTATTGAAATATTACTCCTTTTGAAAATAAGATGAAGCAAAATAAGATTAAATAAGGAAATTATTATTTATTTTATATAATTTTATTTTTTTAATTGAAAATACTTGTGAAAAAAATACAAGAAACGACCAATGGGTTGAGGTGTCACCATTACAAGAAGATCTGGAGACAAGTTGCGCGTTACGTGACATGTCACGACAGAATATGTAACAAATACAAGGTTCCCATACACAAGCCGAACCGAAACACAAAACTATAGCAAATGTCCATTCAACTGAAATACGTGTACAGATCTCTCGCAGGTAGAATGGTTTCCTGCACATCTGCAGACAGTTTACCATGTTGCGTGACACATTACGCGTTTATGAATAAAGAAGTCACGAGCCCATAAATTTTGCGTTACACAATTTTGCGTTACACAATCCAAACTCTGGTACACAAGGATGTAGTTTGTTCGTCGTTAATAGTTGCTGTACAAACCAGCTATCTCTCACAGTTCTCATCACCTGGCTGACAGTAAGATGCATCTGTAAAATAACAAGAATATAGCAAAGTTGACAGGTTTATATGGCGTCCATCGTAAGTTTCTGTTCGTCTGTTTCTCTTCTTTCCTTTTTTTGACTACTCGATTTTATGCAGCAAAGTACCCAAAACAGGATTCAATTTCATTTTTAAACTTTGACAGTGATTATTCGTGTATCTGTTGGAGTAGTGGAAGGAAAATCAGTTGAAAATACATGAACGCACTTAAACATATAACTAGAAATAGCTGACACTAGGTTGCCCCCGAAGTTTCGACGATGTTTATCGGTTTTTCTTTGCTCTTCATCCTTTTCTACAATTCAGACATTTGATTGGAAATTAATTTTCTATTTTGGATGATTATTAATTATGATACGGTAAATCATTTAATTACAAGAACGCAACAGCATCTTGACATCATTTTGTCATGTTTTGCTGTGGTGTGGGATCTCAGCTAGACTCAAGCTAGACTTTAGAAAAAGTCAGTCGTCTTTATTAATTTAACACGCCGGGACGGTCGACCTATCGCGACTTCGTCGCTTTGAATGGGCCGCTTTGCGGGCTCGAATCGAACTCACTTCACTGTGGTAAAGTCTTGATCTCAGCGAGGATAAACTTTAGAAACAGCAAAACGTTTTAAAATTACCATTTGAGCCGGCCCAATTGTTTTATAAATATATGGGCTGAGAGCCCGAGCATGAAGAATGACATGAGAATGATCAATCTTAAGAAAGAAAAGGATGTCGAAAGAATTTCTTACCTCTGTCAAAGCAAACGCCTGCCGCGAGTTTTAAATAATCACAATGCATCTCGAGATCTCTTTTGAATTTCTTTTCTTGATGCCGCATATCATCTTGTAAAGTTAAAATTTCGTCCGGAAGTGGACCGATCAAGACTTTTGAAGTTTTCTCCATCCAAGTAGTTTGTGCCTGGTAAATCACGGTCAGTTGGACAAAGGCTTTCTTATCGTAAATCACGCTTCATGACAACGATCAACTTTTTAAAAGGAAAGGATACCGAAAGAATTTCTCACCCTTGACAATGAAAACGCTTGACTTTCTAAAAGTCGCTCGCTTCTGGTTTCCGGTTTCGCCTGCCACGAGTCTTAAACAATTATCTCGAGATCTTTTTTTAAATTTCTTGTAAATCTCGTCCGGAGATAGACTGATCAAGGCTTTTCTCCGTTCAAGTAGTTTGCGCTTGGTAAATCGCGGTTTTGGACTAAGGCTTGCTTATCGATCGTAAATCGCAGACAAATTTGAAGATATGGCTTGATATGTTCGTACGTGTTTCTAGACATATTTCTTCTTCGGCCACTCAGATGTAAAAAATGTGGATTTTCTTACTTCTCTGCGAGTTACTTAGTTAATTATCGCGAAGTCTTTTCAACAATTGCATTGCTTTCGGCTTTTAGACATTGTGAAATGAATAGGCCTCGAATAAAACCTCAAATTATCTTTTTCAAAATTCTGCCCAACTGCAATCAACCTTTACAAGCTTCGTTTGTTTACTTGTTGTCATCTGTGCACGTGCTCATGCTTTGGGCTGTCATCATCACCCAATCATCGTTTACTTGCGTCATCATTGACCAATCACCGTATGTCGGCATTTTACAACTCCCGATACCTACTTGCGGGCTTTCAGCTTGTCGGCATTTTACAACTCCCGAGACTATTTGCGGGCAAAAATTGATCAAATCGAGATTTTTCCCAGTATATACTATATATTCGCGCGGATTACAATGATGCCTCCTCGGGTTTTGGCCTCTGGGCCAAAACCCTGCGGGGGCAAAAACATTTAACTAATTGTTCGTGACAAAGAGGTAAAGTTGATACGAGTTTTGCTCACTAAGTCCAGTGTCCATGATCCTTTTTTCATAATAAGGATCGTAGACACCAATGCACCTATCAATGTTAAGCCCGAGGGGGGGTGGGGGGTGTCGGGCTAACCACGGGAATTTGATCGCAAGGTCAGTCCCCAGGGTAGGGATTTTGATTGTATGTAATGTCCCCAGTGTAGGGATTTTGGTCGTATATGATCCCCTGCAACAAGGTTTGAAGGACATCTGACCACCTTCCCTTGCTCCCGGGTGGGGATTTTGACCAATTATTTTGTCCCGGGGGTTGGGAATTTGCCTTTTTTTTAAAGAAAATGTCAAAATGACCACCCCATGCCCGACCCCCCCCCCCTCCTCGGGCTTAACATTGTTAGGTGCATAACTAGAGAGTAAAACTCGTATAAACTTCTAGTAGAAGTGTCCGCATAACATAGGTAATTTTTCGTCAAAAAATGTAGTGTCCGTATACAGAAGTTGTACTGTTACCAATACTGACGATTATCGTCATATCAGCAAAACCTCAAGATAGAAGCATTAGGAGCAAATTAAACGGTACGATTTTGTCTACAACTATCGCATGCGACACGCTCACGCCGTGACTACAACCCGAATCGCGTCGTGTTAATCAACCTACCACATCCTTACGACAGACACATGAGCGTGTAAATGGTCCTAAGTCATATTGTAGGTTTGTTGTAAACTTGTCGCATGCCGGAAAGTCGTACCGTGTAAATCGGCTCTATTGAAACAAAATTTGGCAACGCACAAGAATAAAAATACCGTTCATTTCGTGAGCTGTGTTCACAAACTATGAATATATCTCCTATATATGCTGCTATCATTTATAAAATGATTTAACATACCATCGGATTCGCCTTTCTGATTTTCATCATCCACCGTACGTCTATGGCTTACTTTGGGAACTCCTCCTCTTCCTGAAATTCGGACAATTAAGACAATTATTGTAAAATTAAAGTGAACGGAAGCAACCAGTTTTAAAAGCACTATGACCAAACACCATTCTTTCTGATATAAAACTCTTTTAAACAGGCATGATCAATCATCCCAGGCCGTAAGGGAAAAAAACTAAGGCAAGGACTTAAAAAATAGAAGGAGTGTTTACAGTATATTTTGGCTGTAAATAAAGCTCAAATTGATAAAGTATCCGAAATGGAATTCTGTTTTGTTTGCTCATGTCTGGGCAGTCTGCAAAGATAAAGAAAACCGTCTGATCGGTTGCGGCAATTAAGATTTTACTTATGATCCCGTTATACGTATAGCTGGGGGGGGGGGGGAGGTGACTTTGTCATTATAGCAGCCTCGATTTCCAGGCACACTGTTCGCGTTTTTAAATTCTCGCGGCACATATACTTCCTGGTTGTTTAATTTCGCGAAATTTCCTCAATCGTAAATGAAAATATTTAATATACCTTGACTTTGTTTTTTACACGTCATCCCGTCGCCTTGGTAACCCTTTTTACAGAAACACTTAAACGAGCCCGCGGTGTTTGTGCACCACGCATTGACGTCACAGTTGTGATGTTTTCCTTGACATTCGTTCAAATCTGGTGAAAACAACAAGAAATATTACACGAATAAGTAAACCTTGCACTTAAGCGCTGTTAGTTGACGACGGCAGTTTTCGTAGTTACTACACTGTCTCTCTTTTGATCAGTACATGTAAAAACCGCTATATAAATTATTATTATTATTATTATTATTATTATTATTATTATTATTATTATTATTATTATTATTATTATTATTATTATTATTATTATTATTATCCGACGTATGAACGAAGGTTTTATTCAAAATACTTCTGAGTTTTCTCCATAGGAGGAAAAAATGTTTGGAAATAGCCCTGAAATAACGACTGCATTGAAAAATTCCGTCTCTTAAATTAAAGATGGCCCCTTCTTCTGCGCAGCCATCTTGTCTCCAGAGTGTTAACTGATGTGTAAGTTCCCGCTATGTTGTTAAGTTATGTTATGTTTACAATGTTGACATAAAACATGAACGTGAGGTGTTTTCTTTTTTGTTTGCGTTTGCGTGACCTTGCCGTTATGTCGCTAGTATGATTGAACAAGTTTAGTATACTTCCAGCTTTTCTACTACTTTGGAGCCTTTAATGTGGTGATTACTAGAACTCCAATTTTGTGTTTAACGCTGGTTTAACGCTTACCAATACAATATGGTCCATTGCGGAAGAATCCCTCTTTACACTGACACTGATAAGAACCAACAGTGTTTACACAGGTGCTGCGCCTTGGACACTCATGAGCTTCATTACTGCACTCATCATAATCTGAAAATGATAATAGCTGTTATATGAAGAAAACAAGTTGAGTCTGAAAAGCTGTTGCCATTCTGAACTCTGATAGGCCGAGCGCAAAAGTGATTACGTGATAGGTACTTTATTTTGGAGGGTACTTTACAAGGTAAGGGCCAGGTTTTGGATGCGAATTAGGCACCTTATTTTGAACGGTAAGCTACATAATAAGGATCGCGTTTTGGGAAGTGATGACATGATCAAGACCTTATTTGGGGAGGAGAACAAAGACCTTATAAACAGGCACGATAAGGATCATATCTGGGGAGGGGGATTACACGATAAGGACCAGGTTTGCGGAGTTAATTACAAGATCCGGGAAGCTTCTTACATGATAGGGGCCTTGTTTTAGAAAGTGAAAACACGGTTGGGACCTGTAGAGGTGATCACATGATAGGGAGATTTATGTTTATAACAGAATACATTAGGGACATCGTTTCTAAAGATTTTGAATTTCATTCTACGATTCCAAACACGGAAAAAAACACGCTACTTTTTTTACTCAGATTGAGAAGGAAATCAAATTTCTTACCAATACACTTGTCGTTACTCTTGACGTAGCCTTTCTTACACAAACACTCATATCCTCCTTTAGTGTTGCTACAGACCGAGTTATTACCACACAGGCCGGGTGTCTGGCGACATTCATTCACATCTGAAACCACAAGAAACCGTCATAACATGACAACAACAACAACAACAACAACAACACTTGACAGCCACATTCCTATCACGTCTGTTAATGTTACAGACGTGCAATACTTACCCTGGCTACAGACTGGTAGGTATACACTGAAGGTATTTACCACGATGCAGGAATAAGCTAATTAGGATATTCTACTTTTAACTGGGTGCCTACACTTGTTTTATCGGATGGTCGTTATGCATCATTCAACACACAAGCATCTTTAAACGTGCAATAGTATTAGCAAACGTTTCACTTTGCACGAGGTTTATAAGCTTTATGTTACCCCTGATGATGATGCCATTCAGTACAGTGTTGTTACTTACCAGTACAAACCACTTTGCCGCGCCCTCTGTAGCCTGCAGCACACTCACAGTAATATGAGCCGACAGTGTTGACGCACCTAGCAAGTGGATTACAGCTGTATTGTCCGGTACTACATTCATCTATATCTAAAAAAAGAACAACAACTGATAAAAAACACTGAATGCGGGGTGGGACAGATTTATGAGAAAAATTTCCATTACTATTTTGTAAGTAAGTGTGCTAGTTTTGTAGAATTTTCTCAGTCCACCCGTGCATCACGCCTCACACATCACAGGTGCACATTACGCCCTCAATTGGCAACACGCAACACAGATATATGTTAACGTACCCCATAACGCATTAATTGGCAACACGCAACACAGATATATGTTAACGTACCACATAACGCATTAATTGGCAACACTCAACACAGATATATGTTAACGTACCACATAACGCATTAATTGGCAACACTCAACACAGATATATGTTAACGTACCCCATAACGCACTAATTGGCAACACTCAACACAGATATATGTCAACGTACCACATAACGCATTAATTGGCAACACTCAACACAGATATATGTCAACGTACCACATAACGCACTAATTGGCAACACTCAACACAGATATATGTTAACGTACCACATAACGCACTAATTGGCAACACTCAACATTGATATATGTCAACGTACCCCATAACGCATTAATTGGCAACACTCAACACAGATATATGTCAACGTACCACATAACGCACTAATTGGCAACACTCAACACAGATATATGTTAACGTACCACATAACGCATTAATTGGCAACACTCAACACAGATATATGTCAACGTACCACATAACGCACTAATTGGCAACACTCAACACAGATATATGTCAACGTACCACATAACGCACTAATTGGCAACACTCAACACAGATATATGTTAACGTACCACATAACGCATTATTTGGCAATATGCAACGATACGTAATACAGATATACGTTAACGCCCTCCATAACGCCTCTCTGGCAAAACGCAACATCTTAACGTTTCCATAACGCATCATTTGGCAACACGCAACACAGGTATATGCTAACGCCCCCCACCCCCATAACGCATCACGACATTCATTGCATTTATATGTTAGAGACTCACATCACGCATCATGCAACACATTATACTCGCATCGCACATCACGCATCACGCAACACATCATACTCACATATTTTTTTTGGGGTTGTTCGCACATCACGCATCACGCAACACATCACACTCGCATCGCACATCACGTAACAGTCATCATACTCACATTGCACATCACGCATCACTAATCAATCAATCACTTCATGTATAAAATGAAGGGTATCCTTTGCTGTGTTCACTTACCAATGCACGTTTTCGCCGTCACATCATATTGCTTTCCATCGCCACAGTCGCACGTGAATGAACCAAACGTGTTGATACATGCCATGGATGATGGACAAATGTAATTTTTACATTCATTCACATCTGAAGCAGTTAAATTGTATTGCAAAATTTAGAGAGGAGGCGATGAGAGAAATGGAGATCACAATAATGAACTCCAATACAGAAAATGTGGAAGATCCGATACCAGGATTCACTATAAAATTGTAATAAGACGTTCTCTGGTAAAAATTTGTTTACAAATTTTAAGCTTTCGGCATTAATTTTAACACTTTTAGCATTCTTTTAACATCTTTTTACACATATTTTTAACTTTTTAATTTATATGATTCACTTGTTATATTAAAATTAAGGCCAATTTTATCATATAGGTTTTTATCCGTCGAAGATAGCAGACCGTAAGCTGAAAGCTTATAATTTATTAAAAAAAAATGTTACCGGAGAACGTCTTATTACAATTTCCAATACAGAAGTTTCTGAGTCGCGAATAGCAACAAGAAGGGAAATGTCATCTTTTTTGGAACGCATTATCGTCTTTTCGTCAAAACCTCATCTAAGTTGAAATTGCTAAAACGAGAAGTTTCCAACGTTGCAGCAGTAATTGTGCAGCAAAAACAAGAACATCAACTTCTGGTTGCGGTCCGTTGTTCAAAAAACTTCTCTGCTTAGGCTTCTTTTAAAGGACATAACAAAAAAATCCATCCAATCGCTGCCTTCCCACGACTGCAGTTACAACAAACAGTACAATTTGAGAACTAACAAAATATAGAAAAACAGTTTTAATCCCTTAAATAACCCATGTCAAAACAGAAATACATTTAAAGAAATAATTGTTTTGTTTTTGTTTTTGTCTTTCGGGTGGAATCACCCATCACATGGGAAATTAATATTTGGAAATTGGAACTGTATATCTGGCACATCCTTTTTAATAGCCTGATTTACAATATGTACATCCTCAGCTCCAATGGCAATCATGGACTAGCACTCAAAACTTCAGCTTCGCAATTTGCTGCAGCAGTTAATTTACCTCAATTATCAACTTTTAATTAATAATAAACTATTTCACTTGCTCGCCGACAAAGCGGCTTCTTTAAAAACTAAAAGATTTTTTGTTATTCAGTGCTTAGTGACAGCGACCCACCTGCACATGAAGAACCATCTTTAACAAATCCTGGGCGACAGTTACATGTGAAGGAACCCACTGTATTGGCGCAGTCTGTATGTGATGGACACGGACTGACCTCATTTGCACATTCATCAACATCTAAAATAAGGAGGATTATTGTTCAGCGTGTATAAATTTAGTATCATTAGCCATATAAACAAGTATCACACAGTGATAAAACAGCCCGGTTATTTAACAACACTAGAAAAACGTAAACTAAAAACAGCAGTTAACTTCACTACTTAATGGTATACACCTTCTCTATCCCCCCCCCCCCCCCTTGCCACCTCCCTCCCTATTGAGAGAGAGATACATGTCTTGCGCGCTTGTACAAGACTCACCACTTGAACCGTTGGACAACTTTTCTTCATACGTCTCCGATATTGCAGAGCGGGCGTTGTTTAATAAAATACCTGCCCTACCTTACCCCCTTATACTACTCTCATTTTCTTGCAATCAGATACTAAACAGGGTATGTTTTATACTACTAACAGATTGAAGTTATTTTACTTTCTGACAATGCAGTGC
Organism: Oculina patagonica; assembly: GCF_052425735.1. NCBI lineage: Eukaryota > Metazoa > Cnidaria > Anthozoa > Scleractinia > Oculinidae > Oculina > Oculina patagonica. Next base: position 23,324,281 of record NC_135767.1, read on the forward strand.
AATATTTTCGATTAGAATACTTCACCATCACAAGTTTTTCCGTCTCCACGGTAACCCTCTTTGCATACACAAGCCATGTTCTCCTTGTCAAGTGTCAGGCACACAGCATTACTACTACAGCCAGTCTTGTCTCCACAGGCAAATTGATCTAAAGGAAAGAAAATCAATTTTAACTAAAATTGGTCTTGTCAACTCTCCCCAGCAACAAACGGGTAAGATTAGCAAGAAGGCGGCAATATGGCAAGAAAATAAGTTCTCTGCTATGTCACTGCTTTCCACCGCTGAAAAAAAAAAACCGTTCAATGTTCTAATAAGCGGAAAAACAAAGACACAGTGATGTAGGATGGACACGACCAGTTGTGTTCATTGATGACGAGAAATGTTAAGGTTTACGTACAAGCAATAACTTAGTCAGTGGCGAAGCAAACGAATGAAACAAGAGAAAGTTACATTGCACCGTATTCTAAGAAACTAAATACAAGCAAACTACTAGAAAAATTATGCTTGGCAATGTGCAAGCGCGAAATCTGGTCGTGTCGAGTGACTAGCGTGAGAGGAGACAAGGGAATACCATAATGTGACGTAGAAATCCCTAGAGGAAGCCGAGGCAATAATTGCAAATGTGCAACATAAACACATTACTGTGTCTTCATTTGTGATAGAACTGTTCGTGGATGAGCAGTTGATGCTTGTGAGGGACTAAGGTTAGTTAGGATGACATACAATCAGTAGTCTTACCCATTGGACAGCCATAGAGTTCAATTCTCATACAGATTTCGTTGTTCCAGCTTTGTGGTAGAAATCGTACATACTGCGCCACAAGAGCAAGTGAAAAGAAGTACAGAACTATTGTGTCCCGGTCCTCATTGGCTATTATTACCTTTAAGGAACGATAAAAAATAAAGTATTTTTCTGATGGCATTTTTGGCAGCCCCCTTAATGTGAGTCAAGAAAGCATCTAATAAGTTATCGAAGTAAGTTTGACGTCGGATACATTAAACTACTGAACTCGTCACTCCTAAAATAAATTGTTGTTGAACTAAATTTGTCAAAAGCTACAAAACATTGGGCAGGAGCATCCACCATCAGGTGCAGAAGGCTGATGTATGAACCTAAGTTTTTCTTCCACTTCTATCAACGCCATTCTTTTAGAGTTGCGTATTTTGCCTTGCACAAAACAGCTGTGGGAAATCAAGCCTACCATTTTAAACAGATAGAAAACACACAAGGGGTAAATACATAACCTTTTCATTGTCGCTGCCAACCTGTCGCCTCCTTACCTGCTCTACATCTGCTTCAGTGTATTTAATCCACACTTCACCATTCCCACGATACAGAAGTTTGTATGAGCTGACCCAACAGTCGTAAAACTTTGAGCCTTGAGTAGCTACACCACTAACAAACATTTCTTTTAGAAGGTCAACCTGAAAGATAATGACATAATGACTAGACTAAAAGTAACTTCATACTTTACTGGATGGTCAAACAGAAAACTATTTCCACGCCTTAATTTGGTATTGCAAAAAGGTAAGCCTGCATTCGAGGTTAGTGGTCCATACAGCCGGAGCTTATCCCAGTTTCAGTAGGATAAAGTGACTAGGAGTATTTCTACACCCCCCCCCCCCTCCTGGATGGAATACTAGTCCATCGCAGGGTTACCCCAGTAGAAAATTCGCTGTTACCCATTTATACACCTGCGAGGAAAGAGGCACTATGAAAGTATAGCGACTTGCCCAAGAACATAAGATAGTGCCTTGGCCAGGGCTCGAACCCAGACCGCTCAATCCAGAGTCCGGTGCACTAACCATTTAAGTCACTGCACCTCCCCAATTTGGTATTTCAGGTAACAGATATTACTCGTTGGTTTAATTATCGTACCAAGTTATTTTAACTAACAGTTATCGTCTTTCTTGATAAATTTTAAAGACAGCCTGATCTACTGTAGCTAGATGTGTTGTACCTGTAAATACTGATTTTTGTCTTGTGTTTCTGGGGACCATGCTCCATAACCAAGGGCCATGTTCAGGCGACCATAGCGTGGTTGACTATAATCATGTGCTATGGATGAAGATGTCAACTGCTTGTAACTTATTCCTCCTCCAATCATACCCAGCCTACGGGAACACTCTGCAATAAAAGAGGTCTTGAATCACTGCCAAAGTTACTGGCACACTTAAAATTAATAAAGTGTTTTAAAAAGTTGACATATTCTTCTAAACCTTCAAAAAATTTCAGACATCTTCCGAAATATTTATTTGAGCTTCCATAGCTCTTGAACACTGAGCTCAGATTGTGTTATTCATCACTAAGTCTCCTTTTTAGAAAAATCACGGCACAACCAAAAGTTGATATATCCTATTTAACAACCCACATAACCTACAACTTTACCTACCTACGATATAATACACTCTATATTCTACACTGTTTACCTGCCTCATATCCATACAATTCTACTCTGAGTGCTATTTTCTCTACCCAGCTGACAGGGTGTATCTGTACATAGCGACAGTAAGCACTTGGCGAAAGGGTGTGAAACATGGTCTGTGCATCATTGTCAACACTCACAAATTCCTGCAGATTTCAAATAATACACTACAGATAGTGTTTAACATACAAAGGCATAAAATTCTAAACTCATTTCACGAACACCTTGTTTCATCTGTGTCTGTCTGTTTGTCTGCCTGCATGTCACTGTCCCTCCCTGTCTGTCTGTCCATCAATGTCTGTCTGTTTTCCTGTCTGTCCATCTAGCTGTCCCTCCATCTGTCTGTCTGTCTGTCTGTCTGTCTGTCCGTCCATCTATCAGTCTGTCCATCTGTGTCTGACTGACAGTTTCCAACATATATTCCATGAGAACCTTGTGCCGTGTGTCTGTCTGTAAATTGTCTGCCAGCCTGCCTGTCACTGTCCATCTGTCTGTCTGTTCATCTGTCCGTCCGTCTGTCTGTCTGTCTGTCTTTCTGTTGTGTTTTTTTTTTTTTTTGTCTGACTGACTGACTGACTGACTGTCTGTACTGGAAGCACTTTGAACTGCACTTTAACAAGAGTTAATTAAAAAAAAACCTTGCCTCTAATTCTCTCGCTTTTTTCAGTTGTACTGTTGTCAAGTAACGAAATGTCAAAAGTAAAGATTAAAACTGCTTTTTGGGTTTGACATCTTTTTAACCACCATGGACGAAATTTGAACACATACCTTTGGAGTTTTTCCTCTTGGATAAGGTTCAAACTGCTGATTAACGTTTGTTGCAAGTTTCATCTGGAAAGAAGTTGTGCGATAAGGCAGTGCAGGATGACCCTGAATAGCAATGCCTGTAAGGATTACAACCCAACCAGTGTCAATCTGCAGGAACTGTGATGCATCAGAAGTCTTAGGAATCCAGGCTCCATCATTAACATGGTGATTCAGTCGTGAACATTCTGGGCCATGCAATTCATCTTGTTTGGAAGATGCTGTGAGGTATGAATCACTGATGCTAAAACTCTCCATTCCAAGAGTCAAATGGTCAGGCATGAGTTCTGTAAAAGAGATATTGACTGGTCTACTAAGCAATATATAGAGTATACTGGAGTCAAGTCCCCTTTCCTACAGTTTAAATCTTGGATCATCTTCTGCAAATCTATTGGGGTGTTACATCGCTGCCTACTGGGCAATCATTACTTCATGGATCCAATTGTTTGATAAAATTATAAGACGAAAATGTAATTATCTATGAGGTAATAATGCATCTTACAACTTTTAGCTAGGGTTTGTTCTAGGAGCTCAGTGCTGCAGAACTGCAATATCACAACATACATGTCACGGCATAAAGAAATAGTGCTCAAACCTTCAGCCTCCACATCTCAACTTAAAATTAATATGCAAAATACAAGTAGGGACATCCATTCATGTTGACCCATATCATGTTATACCCATATCATGTATCCTGATGTATGCATGGGTGGTAGATACTAAGCCATCACGACTTTAGGTAGGAAATGTTATATCAAAATGCTGACTGATAAGCACAGAGTTACAAACAGTGATATAAAGGTTTGGAAACATGATTCTTTCTTGATAAGTAGTATAAGTAACTGTACTAAACCAGTACCTGGAGTATAACATCCATAGACGTCAACTCGCATACACATGTGCCTGGTGAAGGACGTCTTTGGATTAAACTGTACATGTTGGGCCACAAAAGGAGGATCTAACCAGTGCCGTACAGGGTTATTGCCTTTATATTCACCTTTTAGAAGCTTAAAAGAGCAAATGTATTTCTGTTAATGCCATGGTTGATTGTGTCAAGTTCAAGAAAAACATGATGACAAAAAGGCACTACTTTAGATCAAACAGGTAAATACCATCCCATAAGGTAGGAGAAGTGAAGGCAAATTATTAGTCAGCTAGTTTTTTATGTTCTTCTTCAGTTTTCTAGCTGCATCAAGAGACCAGAGAGGATCTCAGATTATGTCTGTAAGCTGATTAACACTTGAAGATTGTATGCCAGTTCTGCATGGTATGTGAATGGTGGCTTAAAAAAAGTACATTTGCAATTTTTCACACGATACATCAAACTGTTGTTGATTCAGGATTCACTAGAACTTTGCCAGAATCTTCAAAGGAGGTGGAGCCAATCTTCATATTGGCTGGTTAATTTAAAAGCATCAGTAGCACACTCCTTTTTAAAACCTACTGAGAATGAGTTTTTAAAGTAAGGCAAGTCTAGGGATAAAACCACGGACCTACCGTGTGATACTTGAGCCATTTGTCCCCCAAGAGACTGTATCTTAAGTAAAATGATGTAACTGCTTGAGCATACTGGTCAGGCGACTCCTCATATTTGCCTTGCGTCACCACTCCTGTCACAAGCGTTAAGGTGAGGAAATCAATTTGAAGATAATAATATGTCTCAGTTCCACCCACACACCAGCCTAAACTATTCAGTCGACTCCAGTCTTTCTTATTGTCCTGCGTCTCACTTGATGCCTGTATCTGTGAGTTACTTATCATGCCATACTCCATTCCAAGAGAAGTGTAGCAAGGGCCTACAACAGACAGAAACACATGGATTAAGTTTGCAGGGGGGAACAGGTGGGTAAATCTCCCTCCTCCCTACTTTTTGAGCTAAAATTTCTCCCTCCTCCCTATTTATTTAGCCAAAATTTCTCCCTCCTACCTAATTTTTTTGGCCATTTCTCCCTCCTCCCTATTCTGTACCTCCCCCTCTTTGCATTTATTCACAGTCTTGTCACTAGATCTTATTAACATTTTGAACTTACTCCAAACTGAGGTAGCTCACACACCCACAGACGTAGTTTGTGGGCAAGCTCTCTTCTTCTTTCTTTCTTTTCTTCCTGCAGAGGGCTTGCTCACAGACTCCCACAGAGTTCAGTTCATTTATTTCATATCCTCAGTCACACTTCGTTGTATAACTTTGAACGCTTTAAAATGATGCGGTATTTGTGATCTTTGTAGCCACTTTTGCCTATACTTGAGGGTCATAATCACATTGTAAGGTTGAATTGAGAATATTTGCTGATAAATGGGCGTTTCAGGTCAAAATCCCATCAACCTGCTCCATGATAAAAATTTTTCAGACATTTGCTTACTCACTTATTTAATCCTCTTTGTGCTTAAGGTAGCACAAAAGGTCGTTGTAAGCACAGGGGCAACTGTACAATTTTCTGCAGTTTCCCTGGTATACTCCACATCTAGAATTTAATCATTAGCAAAACCAAAAATACACCAAACCTGCTCATGTGAACAGTACCTGCCTTGCATCCATAAACCTCAACTCTAAAGCAGGGGAAGTTTACCCAGTTCTTGGGGTTAAAACGTAAGTAGCGAACTGTTATTGGAGACGTTAGCCAGTGTGTTGATTCTGAGTCACCATTACTATTTCCTTTAAAAAGCTGGCATAAAGAAATAAAAAATAATGATGGAATCGCATGCTGACAAGGGAAAATCTTCTGTTAACGTTTCGGTTAACTATTCTGCATGTTAATGAATATCAAACACATATTGGTATGAAAAACCAGATATGTCCAGGATTGAACACTAATGAGATGCACATTCCTTATGACAGGCATCACAAAGTGTCCTCGTTAATAAAAGTTCACCAAAACACACCAAATTCCGTCAAATATGAAGTAATATGGAAATGTCAAATAACACAGTCAAACATGAAGTACTTATTAAACAATACTTGCATTCAATCCTGGACATAAGTGTGAAAACCACTGATATGATATTTATCCACTAGTGTCCAACTTTTTGTGGGAGCAAACTATAGTTTAAAGTTTTTTCTTTTCTTTGAGACCTGTTTTAACAATGTGCATGCACATGCGTGCTAAGACTTGGGTAACTTGGGTAGAGAAAGGTGCCAAAATATAAATTAAGACTGGAAAAGCTCTCGAACATTATGGTAATACTCAAAGCCAAAACCATAAAACATGAGATACAAAACCTGATGAAAACCTCCACCTCCTGCACATAATAAGTCCATTCTGATGACTAACCTTGCATAGACCATATTCATTAACATAGCAATGAAACATGTCTATGTCTAAAGCATAGTACAGGTTGTAGAATGTCACATATTTTGATCTTAACCCTTGGGTTGTTACACCAGTGATTTTGCTTGCAAAGACAAAGTCTATCTGAAGATACTGCTCCTTTTGAGAATACTGGTCTCGAATCATATTTCCATGAGGACACCAAGCTTTAGAGGAAAATCTGAGACGGCCAAAATAGGGTTCACTGCCACTTTCAGTTGAAGATGCAGTCATCTGTTCATCTTTGACAAGGGATCTGTCATGGCGGTGTCCCCATTCAACACCAAAAGGAGTCTTACATGCTGAAAGCAAGAAAAAAGACCCAGCTTGGAGTTAAATGTAAACAAACAAGAACAAAAGAAACTAATCCATTTTGTGAAGGTGAACTTTGTTCTTGTGCCAGTTATAAAAAAGGTAAAAAGGGTAAATCTGAAAAAAAAATCTGAATTCAAGGTGAGTGGCCCATCAGGCTAGAGCTTATCCTGGTTTCATAGCGTGAACAACTAGAAGTATTTCTACTCCCCCCCCCCCCCTCCCACGGATGGGATGCTAGTTGATTGCAGGGTTACCTCAAGCATTAAATTTGCCAGTACCCTTTTATATGCCTAGGTGGAGAGAGGCACTTTGAGAGTAAATTAAGTGTTTTGCCCAAGAACAAAACATATTGCCCCGATCAGGGCTTGAACCTTGACTGCTTGATTCAGAGTCCAGTGCACTAACTAAATATTAAGCTGACAGGCCTCCTCGTATAAAGGGGTGAATCTTATGGTAAATGGCAGACTTTGGATGATGGGGGAACTGATTATTTGTTCTGAATGACTGCAAAAGAAATCAAGACGCTGAAGTCGTACCAGGCCAGTTCCAAACAGCTCTCTGAATACTGTCTCCTGATTGGGCAGAAAAGTTCTTTGTATTCCCTTTGTATTATTGGCCTGGTAAGACTCTTTCCCCAGGGGCACCTTTCAATCACTCCAACTTTTCTATGCCAATTTTTTTTTCTCGAAGTTTCACGTTTCCCTCACCGCCTCTAGCTGCCCCTGGGTCTCTGAGAATGAAGATGTGTCATGAAAAAATTCAGCAGGCAAGACCTGTGAATTCTCCAAAACATTTTTTTAAAAGGGCTGTTCATCACCCCTTTAGGAAGGTCAACTTTATTTAGATTTGTTCGACCATGGTGTTGATTGTATTTAATGTAATCTAATTACTGCATACCTAAGTCTTTTCCATAGAATTCCAGGTGTAAGCAAAAGCCATAAGTGTCTGTTGGATAAGAACATAATGGACCCTCTGTGTCTAATATTGAAACCTTGTTGCCAACAATAAAATCTTTAAAGGTTATCATCTTATGGTTGATAAAATCTGGCACCCAGAAGTACTGAAATGCAAACAAAATGTACCAAATTTAAAGCCTGACATTTCACCATTTCAAGCAGCTACAGACATTCAGATATTGTTTAAGAAGATATGTTTTGTACAATCGCAGGTTGTCTTGATTATCATCAAGGATAAGAAGAAAAGTTTGACTGCAACAACTTATACAATGTTTTTAGAGCAAAAATCACAACATACCGAACGAACGCCAACTTCACTGTTATATTTAAAATATATCCAGCTATCGGAGTTGTTCCACATTACAGCTCGGAAAACAAGTGGCAATGGGCATTGCCTTCCTGTGCAGGGTCGAAGTGATATCCCAGTTAACAGATGATGACTTTCAAGAAACAAATCCAACTGGGGAGATCCACCATTGACTGTCCAGCCTTTGTCCATATTGTCTAGACCACTGTAGACATACTCCTTGCCATATAGATAATAACTGCTGACTTTTAGAAACCGAGGGGAGAACTGGCCATGGATTAAGCCAACTGGGTTTCTTATATCTGTGAAATACCGGGTAATAGTCTCATGTTAACAACAGGACTTTCAATAAGACCTGGTACCCACTGGAGCTCTGCCAGCTATACCTGTCATGTATAGCTGCCTAAAATGTGTGATGTATGCCGTTTGATCCCTATGAAACAGAGATGTTTTCCGCTTTTTATACTGCTCTCAGATATTTGCTGCACAAGGGCAGCGACTAGCTGCTTTTCAGGGTTTTCAAAACAAGCTGGCGACCACCGGAGTTCCTAAGGCTACTTGATTGCCGGTATCTGTCACTGGTTGCTCTGGTCATAGCAATCAGCTTGTGACAAACAAGCTCAGCTTTGCCACAGCCCCCTATACCCTTCAAGTTGCTGACACCTACTTCAAGCCTATGCTTTAATCTTATTGACAGTTATGTCTGCAGTTTCATTATAGCATCAGGTATACAGTGCATTGTTTGCTAAGATGTCTTTATCAGCAAAATACAATTACTTGTCATCTGAAATTATAATCTGAGAATAAATTAAGGATCTCCATTGATCAATGGGAATTTAGAATACACACCTCCATCACATCCGAACAACTCAAATCTCAAACAGCAGATTAAATCTGGCCTGCAGGATAAACCAATAACTCTCACATGACGAGCTGTCACTCTCCTGTCAGCAGGAAACCAATGGGTCACGACAGTCTCCTTGTCAAAATTTCCAGAAAAGATCATCTGTAAAAACATGGTAACTGTTACTGGTTACTATAATGATTTAATAGCAGAGCTCTCCACCAGCCCAAAGGGCAGCAGAGGGGAGCCCCATAGGGCTCCATAGAAATAGGGGAATCATGGGTCCACAGAAATTAAGAACCATGCATTTGATTTTTCATGGACATCATGGCTAGCAGCATGGTTCATGAGTGTAGGGGCTCTACCTCAGTAAGACGTTCTGCAACATGGTGGCCATACTTTAGACATACTGTAGGTTGAAGTTATGATTAACGTCAGCTTACATCTATGATATTGGACATCCATGTTATGGTCAACTGACAGCTGTCAAAACAAGGTATCCGCTGACAAGTATCACATGACTGTATCATGTAGAGCTATTTGAGGTCATGATCATGTGTTGTTTTGAAGTTGACTGCTAACCAGGTAATAGTTTTTTAAAGGATCGCAGGCTCAAGTCCTTATTATTTTTTCTGTCTATGGTCAGTAAATTCGGATTTAAATAAAGGGTAAAGTAAACAACTGGTGAGCTCAGCTTTTATATATAACTGTCTATATGAAAATGATTTAAAAGCAATAATTACATCTTTGCCAACTCTCCTGGATTATTTTCAATTGAAAAAGATATGTCAAACATATGGGACAGTGTTTCATACCTCCATTTCCAATTGAATTTTATCAAATTAAAAAAATTACTCCACTGCCAGAACTGCAAATATTTTTTTTCACTTGAAAGGGCATATGACCTACTAGGACACCATCTTGGTTGGACAAAACAAAATTTTGGATGGACATCACCAAAAACAAAAGGTTGAATTTTACTCATTGTTGCCGTAAAATGATTTACGATCCGAAAAATGTCCGGACATCATGTCTGACCACATTTGGGATTTCGTCAGAAATGGGCAAATTTTGGTCGGCCAATGTCCGATGACCAACTGTTAATTGCAGCCCTGACTGCACATCATATTATTTTCAAGTGAGCGGTCTTCTCCTCAGTTTTTGGAAATACAAAGAAACACCGTCTTTTGTGTTTAATCTACTTCATGGTATTAGTTAATCTAAGGCAACAAAATGAAAGAAAAGCTATCAAAATTATCACTAACTATAATATTTACTAGTCTAATATCATAGGTGACAAATTACTCCTTAATTTTGGTGCGAAATTTCAACGTTAATTTATAATTTCGCATGTGAAATTCTAAAATGGCCATGGCAACGTAGTTAGCGGCAAGATGGCGTTCGGAATAAAAGATGTTTTAAAGGTTAAACTTTGTACATTTTCTCTTGAATCTCATCTTATCCAGCTAGCCTTGGCCATGTAATAAAACTTTTGATTTTATTTTATGTTTCAAAACATCAAAACGACTTCAAGACTTAAGCCAATTACATAAATGGCATTGAGCGGATTTTTGAGCGTTTTACACGGGCACTGTTTTCAGTTCATTCAGAGAAGAACAATGGCCATAATGTGAGAAATAATTGGCAATTGATTTATCTTTGAAACTTTTTGTCAACAGCAAAAAGGAATCTCCAAAAGGTTTTATTCAAAGACTAAAAAACTTGCGAACTTGAGCAAAGCGTATGCTTTCAACTTTTTAAAGCTCGAAGTTCGCGATGCAATATACCAGTCAAAAACACCTACGATTGCAAGCGTAATTTGTCACCTATGATATTAAAATGTAATCAAATGGTATACTCGTAAAATTGGAAAATAATTTCACTTGCATTTTGTCAAAATTCTTATAATTTCCCTCGCCTAAAGGCTCAGGAAATTTTATTTCCTAATTTCACTTGTCACCATTTGATTACCCATACTAATCCATGAATGCAATAGTTCTAGTACTAACTTTATAAAATAATTACCCGTCTATGTTCGTCACTAGGAGCATTTTTTGGGTCCTGAGGTGGAGTGTCTGCAAAATAGTTCTTTCCATCTCTACTGAAATTTAAGGTGTATCTTTCTGTGTAGTATTTCGTGAGATAACCATCTCCCTGTGTAGCAATTCCAGTTATGTCCACTTCCATGCCCAGATCAACCTGTAAAAAAATAAATTGTTATATATATAGCTAGAAATTTTTCTCCAAAAGCCCACACCCACGGCAACATTGCAATGTTGCCCACGAATGTTGACCAACAAGCGCCATTTTTCTAAGTCTTTGTCATGCTATATAGCAAAACACTTAATGACTGATCCCTCGGGAAACCAGTTAATTTTGTTTCACTCAAATCTAAATGTTTCCCTCAGCTTTGCCTTGGGAAACATTGAGATTCTCAGGAAACAAAATTAACTGTTTCCCTCAGGAACAGTCATTAAGTGTATAATATCATTCAAACCTTAAGACTAACTAAAATTATTTTTTTAGTGCTTTTACAAAATGTATATAGCAAATAGTGCCTACACATAACCAAATAAACCAAATTACAAATAAACTTGGAGGGTTGTATAAAGCTGCTAATTTACCTCCAGATATACATCGCCAGTGATTTCATCAAAAGCTGGACACCAGCCAGACCATTTTACTGTTGGGTCCTTTTGAAGATAAGGATAAGGCCATGTGCGTGGGTCATAAACATGTTCAGAGTCTGGTTTACTTGACGAGGCATTAAACATGGATATAGTGGGATCATAACGGTCCAAGAAAAGCGGCTTTCTGCAATCTTATCAATAAAATCATATATGTGTTAATTGTTTGGTTGTTATCATTAACAAAAGAACTTTAACTTTGTGTTGGACGATTGTATGACCCTAAGGGATTGACCATTATATTTTTGAAAGGTGGGATGGGGTTGGTTAATTTTTCTAAGCAAGGACTTTTTTCCCAGCTTCCATAAAGTAGGGCATTTCCAAGTAATGTAGTTGTGTAGTGGATATCTGTTTGGACGGCCTGTTATCCCCTCGGATTTTCTTTATTGAAACATTACCTTGAACCTTTGTGATAAAGTAAATAACACCTAATGTTTCAAGGAGGGGAGAAATGTTGTTTTGGGTACAGGAAAATGCCAGCTACGATTTTTGGAAAGATAACAAGAGCTCACAAGTCCGGGTTATTAAAACTTTTTTTTGTTTGTTCCCTAAAAAAAGGAATTTCGAAAAGATTTGCTGTGATAGTTTACACAAATATCCCTCAAAAAGGCACTTAAGGATGCGGGAAAACAGTACAACGACATTCCAAGACTTTTGACTAAATTTGCTCGGTGGACGGTGTGTGCTCCTATTTTGAAGTCTTTTATATAAAATGCACACTGCAGATCAACACTTATTTTTTTGTTACTGCCGATCTGGATAATTTATTGGGCTATGCACTCGTGCACCGGTGCACAAGGGAATATCTATTGTGTTTTCTTTGTTTAGGACTCTTAATTCAGCTGTGAGGCATTGTTTTATCTTTTGTATCGGAACTTGTGTACCGGCACACAAAGACAGAACAATTCATTGTGTTACTCTAAAAAGACAATGGATTAGCGAACGACAACACTACAATGCACACGTTCTAAATATGTATATCATAAAAAAAGCCATATGTTTACCTCGCCACGGAATAGCTGGCACCAAACAAGGAAAGCAGACAGCAAACAAAGCAGCAAAATAACACTCCCTTCGCATGTTGAAAACTACATGAAGTCCGCCATATTGATTTGTAATTCAGAAAACGTTGTTCACGTGAGACTAACTGGCCAATCATATGAAGGAAAGCGGTCGTCTTTAAACTTGGCGGGAAAACGATGACAGGTACTGAAGGATGTGGTCCTGTCATGTGATCGTGCTAAACAGAATTTTAAAATTGTTCACAAAAGCTGTTTGTTTGCGTGTCAGAAAAAATGTCAGAAGATTGTTAGCTTGACCTTTTAATACTTCAGGAAAACAAAGCTGAAATAACTACCAATGAAAGAGCCAATAGGCATTCTTTAATGTGACACGCTACGAAGTCTCGTGACATTTGAATTTATTTCAGTACTCGGCTGCATAATCTGCAAGATCAAGAAGATGCTGCGGACGAGTCTTGTAGCACTGTTGGTTGTTATTGCCGTCACTTTTCATCACTGCGATGGAAAAACAGCTAAGGAATGGAAAGGAAGAGTAATATATCAGGTAAATGTCGTGTTGATTTTATTGACTTTTACGTAGAACCTAGATAGCTAGGAAGGTCTCGGAAGTGACTGACTAAGGTATTCGTCAAGGAAATTTTCGACAATTCTTCATAACTAAACCGTTTTGAAGCCCGAATGAGATATCAATTAAGATCGTTTTAACGATAGAAAGAACCAAAGCAAAGCCCCCAGCGCCTCTACAGGAAAACAGATGCTTGCTTGATTCTGCTGATCGACAGGATCGATGCCGATGGTATCTCAATTCACTTGTCCTTCTTAGAAGAGACATGCCAGCTTTCACGATTTTGCCGTGAATGTCACACTTTTTGACCTTTTATCACGATCTGACAACAAAGACCCTGATCTTCATCTCAATTTTCGAAATGACACTTTTCTTAATTTTGATAGGTAATCAACTTTCGAAATGAAATGTAATTTCTTGGTGCTTGGTCGGTAGGTATATGGTTTGTTTCCCTGTGTGACAATTGCGAGTCGAAGGCGTTTGTGACGGTTTTTTCTACCGCCCATCTTATATATATTTCCTTTATTGTAGTTTTTCGGCAACAAAGGAATTTTGTAGTCATGCAATAATTACTTGTCACGCAAGAAAGAGACCCCTGTGTTGATTTTCATTTACACTCCGCAGTCGAGTCATGCAGGGCTGTTTGACGCGACGAGCAAAAAAATAGTAGGACTGTAAACAACAGGCTGTTAACATAGGCAACGGTTTCATTACACAGTCATTTCCAAAAAGGAAAAAACTGCTTCGCATCTGGGCATCTGGGCTTCAACTGATACTCAAAGTCTGCTAGTTTCACCTTGACGCCATATCTTTACACCACGTCACCCCCACCCTCTCCCTCCCAAAATCACTTTTTCCCTCCCGTCTTCCTTTGCTTTTCTCTTTTGAGTGCTATTGGATTCGTGAATATAAGATACATGAATATTTTTTTTTTTTCAGCTCTTGACGGATCGCTTTGCTCCGTCGGGAGCATTACCGTCCAAAAAGTGCGATAGTCTAAGGAAGTATTGCGGTGGAACGTTTAAAGGTATCGAACAGCACCTCGACTACATCACGGGCCTGGGCGCCAATGCTATCTGGATCTCCCCTATAGTTTCCAACACCGTCAATGGTTACCATGGATACTGGGCGCAGAACATATTTGAAATCAACCCGAATTTTGGAACCAGGGAGGATCTGAAGTCTCTGGTGAAAGCTTGTCATGACCGAGGCGTGTGGGTAATGGCAGACGTTGTTGCCAATCACATGGGATATCCAACCAACACTAGCTGGAATACAGACACTTCACCAAATGTCTCCATGAGCTTCGACAACTTTGTTCCTTTCAACGATTCAAAGTACTTCCATCCTCGTCATCCTTACATAAAATGGCCTGAAGAGTGCAAAGATCAGTGGAAAATCGAAAATTACTGGCTGGCAAACTTGCCCGATCTTAACCAAAGCCTTCCATTTGTACGCAAAACGTTACTAAAATGGATCAAAGATTTGACGGATGAGTTCGGATTTGATGGCTATCGACTCGACACAACCATACAAGTTCCCAAGCCATTCTGGGCGGAGTTTCGTAAGGCTGGAGGGGTGTTTATGGTCGGCGAGGCCAGCAACGGTCCCCTACCCTGCGGGTCGATGGAGTATGTGGGTCAGTACCAGGAGTATATTGATGCTTTGTTGGCTTACCCGATGTATTGGGCGCTGAGATGGGTCTTCCAAGACAAGTCGAAGGACTTTACTTCACTTAGTGTAGCTGTCAATAAAACTTATGAGATTTACAAGGACAGGTAAATTCTATGGCAACCCAACATGTTTCCCTTTCTCACCTGTCCTGCTCTTTTATTTTTTTTTGTACTGCCATGTAAATAACGCAATACTATAGTAAATAGGACTGTTAAATTATTTTCTATTTATAGTTATAGCTTGTTTAAGTAGTGTATTCTTGTGTTTACTTACGTATAAAGCAAACGTCGAAAAAAATTACAAAAAAAAACCAACATGTTGCTGACAAAATGAAAAAAATACCAGAAACCATAAATAATAGAAGCGAAATAGATGTTTGCGAATGAAACGTAGATTATTCAACTAATAAAAAAATTTTTTTTATAGTGGTCTCCTTTCTTCTTCTTCGATATAGCTTTTTACAGGCACCCACTAAAAGAGGAAACAAATATTCTAAATGAACATTACAACTGACAAGTTGCATGCACGAGGGCATTACAGTGTTACGCGGCGCACAAACTCGTGAGAGCTTGTGCAGTGTGTGACAGATCGACCTTTGAATATCAGCGGACGTGAATTCGTCTCGTAACAGTAATTTTGTTTTAATTTTATGGTGTGTACAACTTGTCTTACAAAGCAGTTGTTGGGTTGGCTTTGCGAAGGCAGCCCTCGGCCCTGTTTTTTCAATTAACCAGCTGAAACCTGGCGTAGTGGGTATCGCTTAATCCGTTGGCTTACCTTTCAGTTAACTTATCTCAAAGATGTAGCCAGCTACAGAAAAGTAGATAGAGTACTTCGCTACTGGTTTTGCATAAAGTCGGAAACGGTACTGCACGAAAGGCTCACTTTTCTCTATTTTCAATTAGATCTGTCTTTGGAGGTTTTGTGGACAACCACGACACACCACGATTCCTGAACTTTAACCCAAGCCACACCGCACTCAAGAATGAGCTGGCATTCGTGATAATGGGGGACTGGATTCCAATAGTGTACTACGGAACAGAGCAAGGGTTTGACGGCGGTGAAGACCCTAATAACCGTGAATCTCTTTGGCCTTTTATGTCCACCGAGAGTCCGCTGTACAAATTTATTCAGACACTCACTAAATTCAGAAGAGCTCTTGGAAATGAATGGCTGCAGGAGAAACAGGTGATATAAATTAGAAATTAAAAATTTACTACAGTCGTGCCAGAAAAAACCTGATTTTTCAAACCCTCGACTTCTTGAACCTCCTTATAACAGAGAGGAAAGCGTAACAATGCGTTTACAGCAAATACCTTGCATTCTTTTTTTAAATTTAATGCCATCCAGACCCCTTATCGAGAAGAGAATGAAAGGAGTCATCACCCCTTTTTCGGAAGCTTCAGATATATGAACGGGATAAGTCAGCTCAAGAATACTTACTCCCTTCCCATCCTGAGCAGCCCTTTTAAGATACTCTTGTTTAGATTGTGCCAATATTTTAGTAGGGGGTCATGATTTTTCCATCAAAACTTTGCAGTGCTCTCAAAATTAGACTTCTATTCGGAATGCTCGCAAAATTTTTGTGGGGTACTCAGTTTTCAGTGCTCGCATATTTTAGAAGTGCTCGTATGCTCCGGTTTATAGTGGATTTAGTAGCTTTTAGAAAAGTGCTCGTTGCCCGCAAGACTTACTTAGTTGAAAAATGTTTCGTGTCTCCCTTGTAGAATAAAGCTCTGCTTGATTGCTCGCAAATGTTCAGCAAAGTCCATTTTATATATGTCCCCCCCCCCCCCCCCTTTTCCAGTTATGGCCTCGCTAATTAAAATTATTAAAATAAGTGTTCCCCTCCTCCCTCCCCACACGCACGATATCGCAATACCTTCAACTATACCAAGTTCGCATAACAGACCCTGGCTGCTAATGTCTACAATTTCTTTTTTGTCCCATTAGGTGGAGAGACACGTTCAATCAGATGCTTACGCTTTTTCAAGAGGGAAGATACTGGTTGTAATAACAACGCGGATTACAACTGTCAAGATAAAAATCAGCAATTCCCCGTACGAACCGGGAAAAACCCTCAGGAATGTGTTGAATCCCACGGAAAAATTCAAAGTATCTTCAGATGGCTCTCTGCTTGTTACATTAAACTCAGGGCAACCCCTTGTCCTCGAGATGGCAACAAATCAGATAAATGGTTGTTTGTTGATTTCTTCTGGATATGCAGTGGGTGTATTTTTTCTTCTTTTGGTATTAGTTTGGTTTTATTAGTTGGCTTGGTTTTAATTTTTCGACAGTGATTACGAAATATTGATGTAGGCAGGGGTATATATTTTTTCCAAACTGTGGTATACTGTATAAACAAAATGAGAAGTAATAACCCAAATCCCCAAATTTTGATGAAGGTTAATAATTTCTTTCTTTTTTGATGTATAGCAAGCTAAAGGGACCATGGATGAAACCCTTGGCCGACCCTGTGATAAAACCAGGGTACGTTTGTCAAGCCACGACACTGTATTTTACCGCAACGGAAAAGTGTTCCTCTGGACTTTAATTTTGACTGTCATATTTCGTGTAGCAGGTCTCCACATAGTATGTAAAAAATTCTGGTAACCTGGAAAAGATTATCTATCAAGTATATGGTTTTCTGTAGTTTTAGTACGGTGTTGTTTGCAGATTAAAACTGTGGCTTTAACTCTACAACTGGTAAAATATATAAAAAAAGATGTGCAATCTATTTACCTTCTTAACAAGGAAGAGCTATTAGGAGCTTGTTAAAAAAGAGCCCCTACGTGCATGGAGATATTTTTGTGGAGGGAGGATAACTGAAGAACTCTGAGAGGAAACCCTCGGAAGAATGACAAAGACAAATAACAAAGTCGATCTACTTTTGCCGTCGGTTTCAAGATTTGTACTCGGACTGAAAAGAGAGGGGGGTATGGCATATTCGCCCCTCCCCCCCCCCCCCCCCCCCCGAGGAATTTTCGCAATTTTATGGGGATTTACTTTGTAACTCTAAACCTTTTAGTAGCTCGCTCATTGATCCCTCGCGCGCGGAAGTTTTGATGACTCGACTGAGTGCATCTACTTTGTCTTATTATTCTTGATTTTTGTCAAACACCTTGTGCTCTGGATAATGACAAATTTTTGCATTCTTTTCGTGCCGTGTTGCATCCTTTTGGAAGTGACTGGAATAAGAACACGTATCCATGACAACCCTTTTCGCGGCCGCGACCGGCCGTGACAGGTTTGGGTCGAGTGGAAAAAGAATAGAATGGACAGCGGCTACTACAAAACCGCTTCACAAAACTGGTTAACTATATTAAGAAGACTCAGAAGACTTTGAAAAGCCACAGCATTTTTTGGCAAGAAGGACCTAATCATAATTTTAAAGTCTTCAGCTTCTCATCCAAGAATGCTAGCACTGCCCCCTTAAGTTTATGTGTATTTTATACCGTCGGGATTTTTAGGCAAATTATTATTGATAATTGCTAAGTAAAGCATAGCCTGTGAACGCAGACGTATTTCCGGCTGTCGTAAATACGTCTGTGTTCGCAGGTTAAGTAAAGCACTTATCTCTGAAAACATATTTTACAGTTTATTTAAACTGACGCCTCGCTAAAGTGGTCCTTTAAGTTCCAAACGAAAAGGAGTTGAACCGATTATTAAAGTCATTAGATAATTTGAATCATGCGACAGAGAGCAGTCATAGAATAACTCACCAGGAGGCCCTGCACAAAACAATGGATAATATTTCCGCCTTTTTATTCTCTTTATTATCCAAGAGATGGCCTCGTGGTTATGTTAATCCAAACTTGAGAAAATTCATTACATTTTGTTTCAATCGTTTTGTTGTGAGTTTAAGCATCTGTATCTGGAAGAATGCAACTGCAAATTAGCCCCCGCCATCGTCAACACAGGAGCAGAAATTTGCCGCTTAAAGGCTTCGATAATAACCCCTTCTTACAGACGGAAGAAGCTAGATGTTCTAGCTGACCAGAAATCATTCATTCAATCAAAATGAGTTCGGTATGAGAATACAACGACAAGAAGTTTATTAAGTGTTAATTTTTTTATGGGATATCAGTTATTTGAGATGCAAATGGGACTAGCCGCAGAGCACTCAAGCAAGTACATAAACTCTATCGTATTTTATGAGTATTTAAAGAATTTCCCGATCTCTTTGTTAAATTGTACCGTATGCAAATGATTAATAAACATTTTGTGTTGTATTTAATTTAGCGAGTAAACGTTAAATTGCTGGGACAATATATATTTGGCTGAAGTTTGGTAGTAAGTTTATTATGATTGACATGTCCTGAAAATATGAGCTTTCGGTGTCTTTTAGGCGCCTGTTTAGGGCAGACTTAGTTTTGTCTGTAGATGACACCTATTCGGCAATAAAAAGGTTTTGTAAATACAACAGGTGTCATTTAATTAAATGTCAGAGTAAGAATACTCACTTTGTTTGTACTCGCTTGTCTGAGCTAATTAGTCAGAATAACTTTAGGCCAAAGAAAATTTATTTCTTAAAACGGTGAAAATTACGCGCGCGCGTTGTAATTGTTTCACGACATTTCAGGGCCAAATTAAATTATTAAGCTTTTTGTAAGGAGAGTTTGGTCTTGTTAGGAAACCTGATATCTCAGTGGAAAGTTTGGGGGTCCATATATAAAGCCTAACCTCTAGCCTCTAGTCTCTAGTCGTAGTAACTTTTTCTTTATCAGAAGATCTGTCCAACAATAGACTAAACCAAATGGCTCGCTGCGTGCACTTATTTAGCGATTTAAGAGTACCATAACTTGGGGAATTTTTATTTGCGTTTTCACTGAACATTCTTGAATTTAATTATTATTATTATTACTATTATTATTATTATTATTATTATTATTACTATTATTTTATTCTTTTATTTTTTTCATTTTTCATTATTATTATTATTATTATTATTATTATTATTATTATTATTATTATTATTATTCTTTCAGTTTCTTTCATTTCATGATTGTAGACCACAACCATAAATATCTTTCAACATACGATAATAACAGGATTTCGAGAACCTAATTTCCTTGTTTTATTATCCCTTGAAAATGGTTAAAAATGTATGGCCGAAAATGATTATACCTTAAGCTCGTGTTTAGAGGAAAGTGAAATGCTAATATTGAGGGCGGGCTAACAACTTCCGCTCTATAAGAAACACCAGGTTTAAAAACTATGTCATATACAACGCGCTTTTCTAACAGGTTTCAATGTCCTGAAATAGGTTATACAACAGGTGAAGATGACGGCTTCCAATCAGTTTAATGCCCAAACAAAACCAGGTCGGGCTTAAACAAGGAAAGAGTTCACTTAAGATTTGAAAGCTGCGTCAAACAAGGGGGTCTTAAAAGAAATGCTATTAACTTTGTAGTCTGTTTTTGAAACTCAATTTGGTATGCACCATTTTCAATTTACGTTTTAAACGTCCTAGTTTTTGTTATACTAACTTTCATACTCGTTATACTCGGTAAAATACGTATTTTACATTTTAAGCGCATTTCAATTCTCGAACATCTAACTGAGTGATGCTGAGTGATCCTTGAACAATCAACTCTTGAGTTAAAACAGCATTCATTAATTCACAATTCCTGTTTTGAAAAGCCATAATTAGTATGAGTTTATTTCTTTTGAGGATGACTACAGTTTGAAGAATAACACAATTCAATGCTTGCTGTTTAAGAAACTAGGGAAGAACATCGCTGCTCCTTCGGTTACCGACTGTGGTTTTAAAACCGACATTTGCAGAAGGCCTAACGAGTGCCCACTTATAAATTCTGAACATCATGTTTTGGCGTCTGACATAAAATGAAAGTTAATAAAAACACAGCATGAAAATGCTTGATAATAACGATGTCCAATTGAGACTTCGACAAATCAGCTCAGTTGGAGTAACGCTCAGTTGTAGTCTTAGCAATAAGTTCCTTGGAGACAATTGAGAAGTCGGTTGCGAAAAAAAGAACCTCGTTAGTTGACGAAACTGTTGGCCGAGGTGGAAGCAATTTTGCAAGTTTTAGGCATGAGCGAAAACTGTCTACTTTTGGAGCAGTGAAAGAACTTTAAAGTAAACAGTTTAAAATTTACTACCCAACGACGTTCTGAAATTAGATTTAACTGGTAAAAGCGGGCGAAAAACAAAACCTCAAAATGAGATCTATGACAGTTAAGCGTGCCGTGAAAGAAATTCACGGCGTGCGACAACTAGAGTAAAGAATACATGCGATAAACGGTGGCGTGCACCAGAAGCAACGAAACAAAAACAAACACACGTTTTACATTGGTGACTGTTTGAGACCCGTGGCTTGAGCGTTGTTTCTGAACACGGATGATAAATGGCCCCTCACGGTGACAAAATCGGTGACAAATTACGGTTATTTTGCAGCACCAAAGAAGTATAAAGTTTTTAAATGACTTGTACATTCAGTTTTTGTAATGCAGAACTATGTTTTCATTATTTGAATCGGGAACGGAAGTCTTAACTCTCTTCTCATCAATTTGTCAGTTATTTACTGGGCATGCAGTGAATTATATCGGCCTAATTAGGCGACTAATGTGACGTAGAAGTAAATAACCAAAAAGGCAAATGTCTTGAGTTAATCATGACCGTTAATAATGAATTAAAACACGTCTCTATTCAGCCAGTGGGTTCACTATAAACGGACAGGAAAAACAAAAACCTGTTATGACACTATTAATAACACTTCGTATTAGATGTAGACCTGAAGTTTGCCTGAAGCTTAATAAATTTTGGCCGTCGCGCCCAGCTCAGTTTATGCGCGATGCCAGTTTAATAGGAATCTGTCAATTATTTCTTATTATGGCAATACAGGTGCAATCAACAATAGGTTTTGTTTCATGTGCGGGCTTTCTATTGGCGAACAATGCACTTAACACTTGTTGTTTGGTTTAGTTCAATCGCCCCGTCGCTGGACCTACTCCAGTAATTCAAAGAACACACAATAAAAGGAGCGCGTGCGTTGAGTGTTAACAACTCACTGGACCGGCACCGCACGTGTCACATCCGAGACCATTTACTTCGCTTTACAATAAAACAGCGAAAGCACAATCACGTAAAGAAAGAGTCACAACATTGTATTCACAAGCCGCCGATTACTACTAAACGCATCGCAAGGTCGTTTTCACTTCAGTCTCGTTTAGCCCGTTCTGCACTCAGAATTCATCCTGAGCACTGAGCCAACTGAGGGTAGCAAAAACCGCTACTAACGGTTAGCGAAATTGAACAAGGGAAGTCAACGAATTTGTCCTAAAATGCCGAAGTCATTCCTTTTGAAGAGACGATCCTTGCCAAGCTCACTGAGCAGAAATAACAAGATCACCAAGATCCAAGAAGGAGGTTTGTTAAAAGTCAAAGTTTGTTTTATCATCAGTAAAAAAAGCTCTATCAGTTAGTTTTGCTTTTTGAACTGTCTGGTTTCTTGTTTATATTTAGCCTAGGTATTTAAATAAAGGCGTGTATGTGTTTCAGAAGTCAAACCGTCTTGAGGTTATCACTTCGCTTTTCACTAAGTTATCTTCATCTGATTAAATCGGTTTGTACATTGTAGGTCCGTTTTCTGTACATGTCCAAGAGAGAAAATTACAGGAGCTTAAACATACAACTGGCAAACCTTTGAATAATATAAGAGCAACTTTGAAAACAAAGAATTTGTAATTCTTGTAAAATAACACAGTGGCTTTGTCTTGGTTTACACAGAAGCGGATGAAAAGAACAGACCGTTAGGACAAGTCCAAGAAGAAGAACAAGAATACAAGCCTTTGCTGACCGAAATCAGAAAACAGCCTTGGGTTGTTCCGCGAAGTCAAGAAGCTAATTTCAATGCTGCAAGAGCTCTAGCCATAAATAACCAGTTTATGGCCTTTACAGCCAGCAGTGAGTTCTCCATTTTCAGCCCTTTTTACCAGATTGGAGTACGGCCTGATGAAGTGACGAGCAGCTTTCACGATCTAAAGAACCGTGCAGATTTCAGTAATATGCACACTGAGAGAGCTGAGGACCATTTCGGATGGGGTCAAGACTTACATGTAAGCCTTCCTCGGGAAGCACCTTATAATTTTTTTAAGCGTGAAATATCCTTTATAAACCCACCAAAGCCTGTAATTCCCGGGGAGGTTAAACAGCCGTACCAATGCGATCAATGCGGTAAGATTTTCAAGACAAAATACACCCTGGCTATTCACCTTAAAATGCCTAATCATACATTCGCTCGGCCGTTTGTTTGTAACACTTGCGGGAAAGGCTTTCGTTTGTCTTCTACGCTGTGCAGGCATAAGATAATTCACACGAAGGAAAAACCCTACAAATGCCATGTTTGCGAGAAAGCATTCAACCGTTCGTCGACTCTGAAAACACATGTCCGCACGCATAGCGACAAAAAAGAGTTTATTTGTGACCGGTGCGGGAAGGGTTTTCATCAGAAGGGAAACTTGCGAAATCATATTCTCATTCACACAGGCGAAAAACCGTACAAGTGTACTTTGTGCCAAAAGGCTTTCAATAAATTGTCCAATTTAAAGTTTCATATGCACGTTCATACGGATAATTCCCCTTACAGGTGTAAGTTTTGCAAGGTTTCATTCACTCGAAGATGCGATTTAAAAAGCCACATTCAAAGCGCTCATGCTGAAAACGAAGACAAATAAATTCATCCCGGTTTTAAAGCGAGAAAGGCCAAGAAAAGTTAGTTTGTTTATTGTGGTAAGTGATTTCCACAAGACAGCTTCAGCTCTAACACATGCTGCAAATGCTTCATTAGTAAGGAAAAAATAATAATTAACAAATCGCTTTGTTTTTCTAAGTATCTCTGAGACTCTTAAGGCGGAAAGAGTACGAAGCTCACGGGATAACACCTGATTTTCATGATGTTATGGGTTGGGTTTTAAAGTACAAAGACAATAACAAAAAAAAATAGTAGAATTCACGAAAGTCGTTCAACTTCTATTTGGATTTTCTGTAGAAAAGCGAGGTAAAATACATAAATGTACTTGACGTTTATAGTTTTGAAACAGTTTTGTAGATCTGATAATGAAATATTTGGTGAAATGTTGAAGAATTTGTTTAGATCCCAATGTAAAAAGAAAATTCTTTGTAACTCTAAATCGCTCAGTTAGGAAAGCTTAACATTAGCAAAGCAATTATTCTTAGCCCATGTACTTAATTATCTTCGATGCTATTAAGACGAAAAATAAATAGCTGAAGCAACTAGTGGAAAAGAAGTTTTGAGTGTAAAAAATGTATATTCTAGATTGTAAATAGAATAAAAATAAAGGTGTTTAGAGATATTCGTTATTTATTAAAAAATGTACTTTTTTCTTGGAATTTGTCAAAATAAAATAATAATAAATGTTGCTTAATGTTGAAATGTCTGAGTTTGTCTCGATATTATACACAATGTCCTATTAATTAGCATTTCTTTTTAGATCTTAGAGAAGTCACAAAATTCGATTAAATTTACGCCTACATGTTCATGCATAATATGAGGAGAAAACGTTTTGTGCGGTTTTGCGGAACAATTTGAAATGAATTAGTCGTAGTCAGGCGTTATTTTGACGAGTTTATTTCTCGCATACAAACTTAGCTTTAACACGATACCAAATTTCTGAGACAAATGTACTGTGTTTTTCGAATTAGCTGGCCAAAGATGGCTAACAGAACAGTGAAACTAAAATACCGCTAAATAAGTGAGGAATGTTTGTACAATAGGTGATTAATAAAGGCGTAAAACCTTACTCCCACGGAGCAAACGTGTTTTCAGAAGTACACAATACTTTATATATAATGTACTCAGTTTTAGAAAGGAAATTTAACATGGGTACAGGCTAGCAACGGATTTCTACACCTCGTGGGTTTGCACTTAACCAAGCTAGGCGTGTCGTCTGCATTATGTTTCCAACCCATGCATGCACTAATAACCCCTGTTCAAAAAATAGTCACAAGTTTTGATACACGCAGACGCTTTTCTAAACATCTAAGGCTTGTCTTGTAGAGTCACTATGGGAGGCAACTGTTTTAGCTTTTCCCTGATAAGCTTAACATGTAAGATCAGTTGGCGACTCTTCACTTATATTTTGTTTATTTAACAAATTGAAAGCTTTGGTGTATCTTGTGCAATCTTTATGGCGCCGAAAAAAATTGGTTTTCATTGTGAAAAACTTTAAAAAAGCCAAATTATGAGTGAATATTAAAGTGGATTTGTGATAAAACTTTCATATAAAAAAGCTTCTAATTAACACGATGACAGCAAGTGGCGCGAGGTATAATATTTTCTTTCAAAGAACAAATAAAAATAAAAAGCCCTTTTAGAATTTTTTATTTAGACCGACAGGTGAAAAAAATGTAACAAGCTCAGTAGATGACAAGCTAAATATTGCCAGCTTTCATTCTTACTACTCTGAAGGTTCTTCGGCATAACACAGGTTTACAACTCGCTAAGGTCAAGGGAGTTTTAAGGGAACGAAACTGAAAGATAGGCATTTGCGTGTACTAACATCTACTACGCACAAAATTGAATTAAACACGCACGCTTTCAACTGAAGCTCCAACTCATATATCTTACATATTCCAAGCAGTTAGAAATTACCTCATTAAAAATTAAAGCTCATTGCATATTTTCCAAGCCAGTTCTTTTCTAAACAATGTTCGTTTTCAGTAAAAGGACGAGTAAATTTCTAAATGTTTAATCTTTGTTTAAAACTGCTTTCAGTGTTGTTTTTGAAGAATTCCGAGGCATAATTCACGCGATGGGATCTAAACGCTTAAATAATTTCGCCTAATTTTGTCCTAGCTTTAGCCAAATTAAATTTTCAAGAACTACTTCCCTTGCGCGTAATATGTCTTTTAATTAAGCTCGTCTTTCGTTTTCGTGACTGGTTTCATCTAAAGTGTTATTAACTGTTTACACCTTCAAAACCCTCAGCTGGCCGTTACATCAAAGTACTTAGCGAAATTAAGAGAATGTTCAAAAAAACAGGTGACTAAATGTTGTCCGTTACGATCGTACTTCGCACCTGAAAGTTAGTGCAAAATTGATTTGAATTGAGGTACGCCCAACTTTGAAGTAACTAAATGGATGGTTCACATTTGGGTGTGTTTTCCCCGCAGGCAAAGTCACCCAACGAGGTGTTACGAATAATTACAACTTTCCTTTACTTTTCGCCGGGGGGTTAATTTTTTTCGCTGTTTGAATGTGAAGGTTAAACCTGTCGAAACTAAGTATATCTGTACTTTAGCTAAAGGTTATTCATTCGGATAGACTATGTGTTTTACTTTGAGGCAAGGTCACCCAGCGAGGTGTTACGGATAATTATAACTTCCCTGTGCCTTTCGCCGGGGGGTTAATTTTTTCGCTCAGTTTGCATGTGAGGTTTAAACCTTTAATCTAAACATTACCTGTTTGAATCATCGTAAGTTTATTTCGGTGAATTAGGTTAATAATCAACACGCGATTTTCTGAACGTTGTCAATCAATCGGTTTGATGATACGCTAGCTAAGGGTCGAAAATAAAAACAAAATACCGTATTTTCTCGATTAAACGCCGGACCCCGATTAAACGCCGGCCTTCGTATAAACGCCGGGTCAAAATTGCTAGTTTTTAAATAAACGCCGGGGGCGTATTGTTCGTAGGTCCCGGCGTTTATTTGAGGATCAAATCTTACAAGTAAATAGATTCTGTTTGTCACAAATCTCGATTGCAACATAAACTATCCAATCCGTAATAGTGCACCTTTGGGAAATAGTCAACTTTGGATACCCAGGGACACTTTTTCGGGGCAGAACGAAGAGAAAAATCGTCCCGCCTTGACAAACTGCCCCTTGGTCTCGAAGTTCGGTAGCAATAAATCAATCTGAAAAATTGGCAGAAAATTGCAGTCCCTTAATAAACGACCGGGCCCCGATTAGGAACGCCGGCTTAGGCAAATAAACGCCGGGTACGTCGAATTTGCTGAGGTTTGTAAATAAACGCCGGGGCGTTTATTTGAGAAAATAAAAACGGTAACTGCTTTGAACTTGCACGAAATCCGTTTTAGAGGAACTTTATTTTTTTCGCGTGATTAGATGCGTGATATCGCGAGAACATTTAGCCACAGACCGCAACACCTGAGAAACTTTATCCATATTTAGCGTGAGGTTTGCGTCTAGAAACACGTCTAGAAACATGACTGTACCACGTGATCTTGATGCATGTTCAAGTCCCTTTTATTTTCCTACCTCTCTTAGCTACTTTTACCGGGCCCTATGTTTTTTCTGTGGGGGTTGGGGGAGAAGGGGGGGGGGGGGGGGGGGTGAAGAGTCTTCATTACAACCATACCCCACCTTCTATCCCTTTTGAGGCGGAGAAGAGTTCTCTATTTGGAACTGTTGGGATGTTTGTCGTACCTCTTATGAGTTGAAATCGTGCTAATAAACGTTAAGCGGCAGATTATTCTTTCGGTAAGGAGAAGAACAACAGAAACGTGATGATAAAAGAGACGCAAATAACCGTGACAAATTAAAACATGCAAATTTGCCGAGCAGTTGTAAATCAAACCTACAGGGGCTATAAAAAAAAAAAAAATGAATAAAATCATAAACGGACCGTTCTACCTACAAAAGTTTAAAATATAGTTTTTAAATACAATTCATGGCAGGGATATGTTTTTCTTCTTTGGAATTGAATAATTGTGTTTATTTTGGTATCTTATAAAAAATTAGGCAGGTGTAGAAACGAGGGTGATTACATTCATAAATGCCGGCGGGTGGTTTGATGCCAGGTTTGACGGTCACGCAATATAGACTTAGCGCCAAAGTTATTAGTTAGTCTCAAAAAACTGTTCTACTGCGTTGGCAGAGCCCCCACGAGTGCAGAGGCGAGTGACCCCTCCCCAGAAGGAGGAACAGTGACGGGGGGCGGGAGCGGAACACCCCGAACAGACCCAGCGGAACGACCCAGTGGACCCCACCCAGGAGACCCCCAGACCAGCGATGAACCCACCTGCCCGGAGGGGTGACGCGAAAACAAAAAACGAGCCCAAGCCGACCCAGGAGAAGGCCAACCAGTGACTGACTGGGCTGACAGAGGGGGTGTAAAACGTTTAGTAAGTTATCAACTGGAAGTTGAAAAAGGTAAATAAACCGCCGTACGTTGCGAATTTGGAAAAGCCAACGTTTCCAGAACGCTCGAAACGTCACCTTTTCTAAAATTCGCTACGACGTTTTAATCTACCTTTATCAACCTCCAGCTGATAACTTACTAAGTGTACAACTAACTAAGGATGCTCCATTTGAAATTTTCACATTTGTTTGGCTTTACAACACTTAAACTTCTTAAATGCTTTCGGCTCTGTGCCGTATTGAGGTCCACTAGAAGAACTTGGTAATAACCGGCCAGGAGAATGGGACTGAGCTGTTGTTACTATCGAAGCGGGTGGGGGGGGGGAAAATTTTTTTTTTTTCTTTTTTTTTATTTTAAATTTGGGGCTTTGGGAGAGGGGAATGGGATGTCGATACGTACGGAGCTTGGTTATCTTTTACATCTACGCTATTTCTGGATGTTTATACAGCTTATATAACTGCACATAAATCGACACTAGTTGTTGTTTCAAAAGATCTATTTGGATTTTACATTTACCTGCTATCTCTTAAGGTTAATGTGAACACAAAGAAAAGAACAAAGGGGAGTGGGCGCGAATGATTGACAAGTGAACGCACGCGGGCGTGATAATTTTCGCATCGCTTGTGATTACTTGCTCTATATTTTGAATTTTAATAAAATAAATGACTTTATTTAAAAGCCAACGTATTGAGCACTGAATTGTTAAGGTTAGACACTTTTAATATACAAAATAATGTAAATAGAACAGCAAGGTGTCAAGAATCCCAACTGGCAGAGGGCTGACAGGTTGTCTATTTACAATGGGCGGTCTTGCTTCCAGGCGTGAAGTAAGTTGCACAGATGAGCATGTTTTATTCACACATACTGTATTTGCGAGAGTAAAAGACTGATTACTGTTCTCAGTTCTTCCTTAAATAGTTCGTAAACAAGAGTACGGAGATACATTATGAGAATTTGCCTGTTGACACCAGGTCTTGCAGGGTTACCTTGCTGTTTGAAGTAACACCGTGTAGATATAACGGTTTAATGTTATTTAGGCATCTATCTAAGAACTGTTATCACCTCTCAATCAATGCCGGCTATTTACAGTGCAGAATTCTCGACGTTGGTTAGCACCACTGAGTCTCTCTTTATCCAAATTATGCATACAGTAGATGTCTTGATATTTGAATAAGTTCTCCTAACATTAACTTTAAGTAATATGAACATCACTTGGGAGAATTCATGTGTTGATACTGGGGAGAGCGACAGAACTTTTTTTATGCACTATCTCTTTGATTTCATAAAGTTTCCCAAATCAACAGGTCTTCTTAGTACTTTAAATTTACCCAGTGGAATCTGAAATCTCTTGACACTATTCTTACTGTATAAATCCATTATTTCCTCTGGTAAAAGGTCACATTTAAAGATGCGAAATTCGTCCATTATGCCCTTTAAAGGCTTTTCTTTCTTCGAACTACCCAAATTTGCGCACTTCCACTGCGCCTGCGTGCTGTTATTTGGCATTGGTACCGCTGACCGCTTTGGAATGGTCGGTAGTTTCAGTTCATTTGAGAGGACTCCGTTAATATAAAGACGAGCCCTTCCAGTGGACACTCGATAGGTCCCTGCAATATGGTACCATTTATTTCTTTCAATAGTAGCGTCTGAAAAACAAATAAGAATAATTTATTTAACGACTAAGGTTGTTAGAGGGCCAATGACTAAAATAAACCAATCAGATTGTTGAGGTGGTAGGAGCCATAATTATTATGGCTCCAGTGCCCGTCCAATATTTTCTGAGTGTTAGACCGGGTAATGTCCCAAATGATCCCCGCGAGCCTGCACAAGGTTTGTTTGGCTTACAAAAGTAAAATTTAAAAAAATCTACTTACATGATTGACATGAAAACCCTGTGAAAACAACGTTTGGGAATTCCTTTCCGACGGTAACACCAGGTGGGACCAGGTTCAGAATCCCGTTCTTTTTTACCCTTTCCGCTTTCAGTTTTTACGTATAAAAATCTTGTATAGTTGTGTAATAAATCTCTTATTAACCAAGCTTCCTCGCGGACCGCAATGAGAGGATAGCGGCCCCTGGCCTTTTCTGTACGGACCTCGGGCTGATATACTCCCAGTAAAGCCAACTAGCTCTAGCCATAATTAGAATTAAAACTGCTTAAAAAAATTAATTAATAATTAATAAAAAAAATAAAAAAAAATTTATTTTTTATTGGTTTTTTTTTTTTTTATTAAAAAAACGGGTAAATTTTTTTTCTATTTTTTTAAAAAAAAAAACCCCCAATATATATATTTTTATAAAAATGTTTTTTTTTTATTTATAATATTTTTTTTCCCTTTTATAAATTTTTTTTTTTTTTTTTTTTATTTTATAAAACCCCCCGGCCCCCCCCCTTTTTTTATTAATAAAAAACAACTACTCCTTTTTAAACATAAAACTATTCAAGACAAATGACGGTCGCTTACTTGAAGAAACGTTGAACCGCGTACGACCTCCCGGGAGTTCCTCAAGCCAGCGAACTTTTCCACTGTCGATCGCAAAGTGATAATCTCCCATGTTGTAGAGTTCGGGAGTGCCGCAAGTGAAGAAGAGCTCGTGCGTTCCATTGACTTGTGTTAAATTTAGCCACAGTGCTATAGTAATGGCGTCCGTGGGTCGATTGTGAAATTTTTCTACATCAAATGTTACGTTACCATCTTCACTCAGTTCCAGACCCTTACCGAATTTACCGTTGTCTACGATGCGCGCGCAACCGTGCATAGTTCCGGCGTTCCCATTGTGTGATTCGTCGTAAACAATGTGATTGTAAACGTGTTCGAAGCTGAGGTAGGCGGACAAACATCCTGCATCTCCTAAAAAGGGCGAAAGGCATAGTAAAGTGGAGAGAGTAAGAGATAGTAGGACACAGAAAGAGACCTTAGAAACGAAGTCAAAAGTTACAGTGAGACGCACGAGACATTTTCGGAAAATATTTGGTGCAGTTACAGTTTTCAGTAACTCCTTTGGTGACTTCATCCTTCATCTTTTCCCATCGAAATTAAAGAAATAACAAGAATAATTAAAGCTTGACCAAAAGAAAGTAATATTATTATAAACTAACAAAAATTCGAATAGTTAACCGTTTGACGGGAGAAAAGCAAGTAAAGTTCAGCTATAATCACATTCAGGGAATACAACTGATAAGAATTATTTACCGGGACATGCCATCGTATTGCACGTACGTATAATACTGCTGTTATCAACGTTCTTCTGCATTCCACCTCCACATGTTAACGTGCACTTTGTCCACTCAGGATCTCCTGGAAATAAAACAAAGTAGATGCACTACTGGGTCAAGTGAAAAATAAAAAAAAAATATTTAAAAAGAGAAAGGGACACTGTAGGATTACATGCTGCTGCAATATCATACTAAAGTAATTGGCCATTTTGTTAACTCGAGCACTCTTCTTTCTAGGTCTGTTGTTCTCTATTTTAGACCATAATTTAGGAAACGATTAGTTATATCTGATCTCTACAAGAAAATGATAAACTATCAACGAAGATTGACCTTAAAATTTAATTAACAAGAAAAATTCAGCCCATTCTCTTTACCGAGTTAAAGTTTTTGTTACTTCAACTTGTATTATCGAACTGGAAAAGACAGACAAACCGTTTACCTGGACAGCGGATTGTATTGCAGGCTCTTGTTACTGCCGTGTTATTTACGCACGTGACTTGCGTTCCACCGCCGCATGTTTTCGTACACTTGGTCCAACAGGTTTTACCTGAAATCCAAGAGATGGTTATGATCTGTTATACAGTGGAACCCCGATATAACGATATTCCCGATATAACGATGAGAATTTGGGGGGCGGAAGTAAATTTTTCCCCGTTATAACGTCCTCGTATAACGATGAAATTTTGGGCCGAGTATATTTCCCCATATTATAATTTTATTATTACAACATTATAATTTAAAAAAAATTTTTATTTTTTTTTTATTATAATTTTTTTTTTTTTTTTTTTTTATTTATATAAAAAAATTTTTTTTTTTTTAAAAAAAATATTTTTTTTTTTTTTTTTTTTTTTTTTTTTTTTTTTTTTTTTTTTTTTTTTTTTGCTTGCAATCGACTTGCAAGTTGAAGTTTCGAGTAACTGACTCTCACATTTTTTATACCATGTAAGCTTTGCAAAAATTGCCTAAGAATTGTTGGAAATGTGATCTAAACTGAAAACATGTAATGAAAAAAACAGCAACATATATTTTAATGTTTGAAACAATTTCTAGCATTATCATCCATTTGGGGTTTTCAATTTCCGCGCGCCGCCATTTTGATCTAATGACGTCACATGGATGTTCTTTTGGTTGATTGCACAACAGCTACTATCTTTATAACAGTAGCGATATCATTCATTTTCCGTGATTTGGTGTAGGAAATGTTATATCGGATATTGACTTTATGTTTACACTTTTTAATTTCACTCACACTACGAATCAAAGGGTAAATGATATCAGACTGGCAGAGAGGTTTTGAATTCTTAGAGTGTAGAATCAAAAGCAACACAGTATAGCACGGTTTTATACCATTCAATCAGTGTTAGTTTTGGTGTCAAGGGTGCTTATGCTACAGCTTTGCTTTATGTTACAAACTGTACTCATTAGTAGTTGAAGAAAAGTGATAAAGTAGTTTTCCTATCCTAGAGATCAACGTAGCATTATAGCCTATGAATGCCTGCGCAATGCATGTATGGAATGGTATCCTTTACATAAAGCAACTTGAGGCATTGCTGCTTCTCTTAGATGCGAATCCAATCTATTAGCGAACTCCACATTTATCAGGTCAGGTGTCCCTACAATTGACTTGTATCGATTTATATTCTTGGGTGGTAAAGAGCAAAGCACGTGATGAGCGACGGCTGTGTTTGTGACGTCACATACCAGTTAACGCTGTGGAGTTCTCAGCTGCGCGGCATCCTTGTAGCATGAACACAAATAGAAAAGTTAAAGTGATCATGGCTACGAACTTCAGGGGGAGCATTCTGTGAAGGAAACGCATTAGAAATTAGTATTGGCGTAAATAAGGGAGTTTTGAGTGGATAGTGAATCAATACTACTTCTTGATACCCCTTGGCCATAATTGCAGATAAAAACACTAGATGACCCGTAACAGATTTCTCTCGAAATGTTTTTTTCAACTTTTCATGCCACACACGAGTAATAGACGTGTAATTTTCGCTCATGCAAGATACACGATTCCTTTTCAAAAAGCCAGCCTCGTGATTGCCTTTGTATTGTATTATTGTGCGAATATGTCGGTTTCCCGGATGAGGGCTCTGTGATTTTAGCGGTTCAAATGAGTAGGAAAACGAACAACTGTTGCATGTTACTTTACCAGACTTTACCATAACTGCATCTGTAGAGCAAAATGGCTTAGGACCTAGTACTGGTAGATTTTGTCACCAGCTACTCACATGCCATGCTTCGGTATTGGATTTGGATTTAGCTAACCCTTCAGCTACATTCCAATCCGAAAATTAAGGGGTATGTCTTAACAAGTCTTAGTGTGTTTTCTTAGGTCACCTTTGACACGAATAAGAAATAGCGGCAAAGATTTGCTGTTTCCTAGCAAATTAAGGCTGATCACGCCAAAAATAAAGGAGAATGATCAATGTAACCTAGCAACGGAATACAGTTTAAGGTTATCTGGTTCATTTAGTTTGTAAGTAAATTCGACGACATTATCAATCAAAGAAGTATTCTTGGCATTTTGTGTTTAAGGAGCGCAAATCAACTAGAATTGACTCTTGTCTCCTCAAGCAGATAGACTGCTGTATTATAAGCTTCTTCAGTAAGTACGCACAAAACTGTAGCTTTACGCTAGTTAATATAGCACTGAACGGCTAGGTGTGTTACTATACCGCTTGAGTGGTTTCTCATTTGAGAGGTTGTCCAACAGTTGGACGGTACCCAATTATATTCCACGTTTGAAAGGTTCACTGGTGTCTTGCCCAGGGAGACAACATAGCGGGATTGATATTAGTTATTCACAGTCATGACCACTGTCAGTAGTGGATAGTAGCTCTTGTAAGCTTGTTATATAACTGGTCCTAAGGCTGCTACCCGACCCCCTAAGGTGCAGCAGTTGCTATTGTTCTGGGGGCTGGGGACAGTGTTCCTGTTGTTTGTTCTGTTGTTCTCTCTAAGGGTAGCGAGCCATTTATGTGACACCTTGTGAGATCTGCTACCCGACCCATCTCTGTCCTTGTCACTGTTCGGGTCCGACCGAACACTCGAACACGACAGTACGCTCATTACATAACCACTGACCCACCGCGCCTGCTGGCCTCCTACCGGACAGTACTACAGTCTGATAGTTTACCGTCACGTTAATTAATTTGGTTTGGCGAATTTTGTCGCTAGAATCTCCAAAATAACTTCATACCGTTAATAACTTTTTGAAGTAGACGTATGACATTATAAAACTAAAATAGACCAAATTTAAACAATTTGTGATCAATTGAACCGCGCAAACGTAAAATTTGATCTTTTACTTACCAGATTAAATTCAGTAATACATGTCAATGGTTTCCTTGAATTTTTGAGCTCAACGCTTCAATTCCATGTTGGATAAACAATACTAAAATCTAGCGGAGTTTTTACATTTAACCAAAAGTTCCTTCAAAACAAAGATTTGTAGAAGTGAAATACCTGCCACACCCGCAAAACAACCTGCTAAAGAGCGGGTTGATCTGTCATAAAACAATCCACTGAGACCATAACGCGCGCCGCTTGAGTGCCTTGGCGCTAGAATTTGTGAAAAGAGATAGCTTCACCTTAAGTTTGTAAAACTCAAATCGATATATTATATCGAGCCAAAGAGCATAATGATGGACAAAAAGTTAAGGAAACATTCTTTCGGCGAAAAATCTGACGGTTTTCAACCCAAACTCAGCTTTGCCAAAGTTAAATGGAAGGAAAATTCGGAAAGAATGAGTTAGTGGTCACTAGTCACTTTGGGATCTTGCGAATATTCAATGGTTGGACGACAGATATTGGAGGCAACGTTAAAGGTACGGTTATTTTTCTTTTTGGCTTAAATCCCTCATTTTATGTTATGATTCAATATAAGAGGCTTAGACTCTCAAAAACCATTTGTGTGGTTTGGGGAGCGCCATGTCGTTCGATTTACACGATTGATATTTTGTGACGTCTTTAAGGGTTTTAAAAACCCTGTGAACAATCCCCCTTAAAGGTTATTGTAAAACGGTGATTCCACTTAACAGTTTTCTTTTCAGTTAGCGTAGGCACTCATTTAAATTGAGTGTTTAACTCCTCGATCGCATAGAATAGATCGTTTGTTACACCAGTGTCTCAGTTAATTTCGTAATTTCAACTCATGATCAACAGCTTGTTCGCATGGTCAGCTTAAAACTTGCACGTTCCATAACTTGTGTTGAAAAAACGTACAGTGTAAATGTTCAATCAAGACTGTTGCTTTGAGATGATCAAGTGTTCTTTAATTCAAATTCTCATTACCTGCCAATTGAATTCATCATATAAAAGGTAGAGAGAAGATTTAGATTGATCAATGTTCTCGCTATATGAAGGTTTCACTGGTTCATTCGTCGAGCGTCATATGTATGCCTAAATTTCAGAAATTTCAAGCATCAA
Organism: Oculina patagonica; assembly: GCF_052425735.1. Lineage (NCBI taxonomy): Eukaryota > Metazoa > Cnidaria > Anthozoa > Scleractinia > Oculinidae > Oculina > Oculina patagonica. The sequence continues at coordinate 23,359,985 of NC_135767.1, forward strand.
GGATATCAAATAAGGAAATTCGTTTTTCTCTTTTTTATATCAGCAATCTACAGACTAAAGTGGGTCTCTTTTCGGCTTGGCTCTCAACTCGAGCAATCCACTGATATTTAGAACATGATGTCTTTCTCCAGCAGAAGATAAAGTTTGTTTCAGTTACTCCTAGTAACTGATCATACTGTTGGAGTGCTCTCCTATGCACCTCCATTTCAAATGTCGGCTTTTCTCCCAATTCGTTTCCAACTTCCAGCGTGCAACCTACATTTAACTCGATATAACACGCTAAGCATGGACCAATTGTTGAAATGTCTCATCACTTGCCTGCTTGACAATGTATTAATGTTGTAAGGAGATTTTAGAATCTGATCACCCCAAGAGAAAAAAGTGGGATTTGATCCTCTTAAGGATTTCGTAAATAAAAATGTGGCTTTACACAATTGAATTCCAGACCAAACTACTAAGGGCGACACTAAGGGCGTAAATGTTGTAATGATATTAGTAGTGAGTGGAAAATTGTACATATTTAACAGTATTACTTTGCAATAATTTAGTTTTAATAATATGGCCTTTTTTCCACTTGAGAATCATGATCCGTCTAGGATCACCTTGTGCAAAAACGGGACACACTAGGCCCTTTAAATAGTTCGTTGGTCAAGACACCGTAAAACCAGATAGTTCGTAATATCGCATTATCCGTCTTGTGCCCATCTTTATACAGAGATACATATCCACGCAGACACTTAGTTCGTCAAGTGTTCAACTTTTTACAAAGTAAGGATTATTCTCTCAGATAAGTTTTCCTCTTACATCTTCTTTCAAGAAGCACTAAAGGAGACAGGTCATTTCGACGGATAGTACGTTTTGTGCCTGTCTTATATGACGCATAACCAGACGCGATAACAGGGGCGTAGCCAGCTTTCTGAAGAGTTGTAGGCCTGGCCGCCGGGGAGGGGAGGGGGGGGGGGGGGCGGGGAGCTCCAGATAAAGGCCCCAAAAGTGCAATCCGGCAGCACTAAATTTTGGCATTTCATTCCGATATGGTCTAGACTGCAAAACAGTCTTTTTCTCTAAAGTCGTTGGAAAAAGCGCTACAGGCGCGAAGCGCCAAACGTTGAGGCGCGTCCACCCAAGTTTTGACATTGGCTCCAGACCTCTCGCTCTCGTCGACCGAGCGCGCGGACGACGTGCGTCTGAATTCACTCAATAACGCACCTTCGACACATATCATCACTTGAAATAGCTCGAGTGAAGTGCACATATCCTTCCAGACGTTTCGAGCAGCCCCAGTGGAAGTCAAATTGCTGTTTCGTTGAGAAAAGGCACGAAAAAAGAAGTTCACGGGCGGCGACACACGTCAGCGCGGCGACTTCAGAGAAGATGAGTCCGACGACTTCCCACGCAGAAAGATGCTACGGACGACACGAATAGTGTGGATGAAGGCTGCGACAGGAGCGAGGCCGATGCGCGCCCGAACGGCAGCGTGCGGCAGGCGAGAGACAGAACACGGCGGAGAAGCCAACACTAGCCGGCGGGGCTCTAGAGGGACCGCAAGGCGGGGCAGAGAATGACACAGGGCGGAACGAGCGTGCATGGAAGTTCCCACTTGACCAGACTGGCTACTGTCGGTGGTGTGAACTAAGACGGGCATAAAAAAAAGCCCGAAACGTTTGGAACTATTTTGTTAAATTGGCACTTTATACTCGAAACGATAACTGTATTTTTTCCTTTGTAGTACAACTGTCACGCAGCCAGAACCTGCGAGACTGAACGAGAAAGGGTAGCTGCGAATAAATGCATATGCTCTCATTTCACGAAAGTGCTTCAGCCACAATTACTCCGACAGCACTTAAAAACGAGTGGGCAAAAAATTGTAGGCCCGGGCCACGGGCCTATAGGGAACGCGCCCTGGATAAAATAGCTTGCCCAACTTCGCCCAGAAATATCTTGCATCTCACTATGAGAGCGGCCATTGATTTGTCTCGAGCATGGTTAAAGCAATAATAAAACTATTTTCCTGGGAAGGTGGAATAGCGAACGGCAGGCGAAATACTTCTGTTCCTTTAGAGATAACCTGTTAATGCAAACTGCTGACCAATTTGAGCGATGGTTTAACTTGAATGTTTTGGAATTCACTTTTACTTTTAATTGTTTTCATTTGTTGTGAATTCCTGAGTAATTTTTATTGCTTTGGAAATATTTAGCGATAAAATATGAGATATTGATAAGATTTAAGACTGTGTTTAATTTAAATAAAATAAAACTTAAGAACTTGTTTTCCATTCAACACGGTTAGGAAAAGTGACATTATTAGCTATCCAGATTTAATCTTCAGTTTGAAATAAAGTGAATTTTATTCTAAGGAGCGAAAGATAACACGGAAAAAATAACATAAAGGAAAAGAAAAAATGGAATACGTCCAAGTGAGAGAGTTAAGTAAAAATGTAGATATCCAAAATTTGGTTTGAACATAAACCGGATTTCAAACTAGGAACTCTTTGTTTAAGAAAAAACGCGCGCAAAAATCTAAGTTGAAATGTTTTGTTTTGGCAGAACGTCCAGAGGTTGAAACTCCGTGAGGTGAAAGTATGGTTAATACGAGATAAATTGCCACTTTGTTTTGCATTTTTCGAGTTTTGATTTTTATTAACTTAGGAACCCCGCCGTGACTACCTTGGCCGTAATAGACGAGTGTAAATAAAGGTCAATAACATTTAGCCATGTGGAACACTTTTTTCTAATTGATTTTTCGCAACGGGGAATTTTTAACTTTGCCATAGTACAATCACCTGAAAGCAATATCAAAGAAACTGTCGGGCGTAAAGAACGGTAACTATGATCTAGTTTACATATGTCAAGTACATCGATTTCCATAAGACTAAAAAGAACAAAAACTCTATCGAGCTACATTGTTTAATGCTAGATAAACCCGGTGCTAAATATTCTATTTGAGTTTTATCATTATTTCATAGCTTTCCATAAACTGTTTCCTATGTTTAGATTGGAAAGATCTCAATTACAGACAGCTAACAAGCGAGACAACCCTTATGAAAAATTAAACAAGTCTTTGTGAACCTGCCTAAAAGGTTTTCGCACTTTTTTGCTAAACAATGGTCTCCAAAAGCAACCCGTAATAACACTTTTCCTAAAGATGCGCGAATTTAAATTTTATCGCAATTTTTACCCTTATTTCCTACTCAAGATAATTCTCAAAAGCGTGAGTGACAAATTACGATGTATTGCTTTTAGGCTCAAAAATAAATATTTATTTCGCATGTTTCTTAGCCAAATAAGGGAACAAAACCTATCGGATAAGGTCTTGCTAAATAATGAACTTATCGTTTTCTTGACATGTAGCTTGCGTGTTGTTTTCAATAGATTCATCTCTAGGGGATTTTTTTTTCTCGAAACATGTCTGCGAAGAACGAGTGAAGGGTTTTTTTCTTTCAATTAGTAGTTTTGTTTTTCAACTCCGCCTGAGTTTTTACAATTTTTCCACTGTTCCGGAATCGATTAAAGTTTGTATAGGAGACAATCTAGTAGAGTATATCGTAGCCAGAATGCGCGGTAAATTTTCACTGCCATAAAATGCCAGGGCTATCAATAATAAAAAAGCTACTTGACAGGTCATGCATATTTAAACATTTTCTCTAGCAAACAATTGAAGCTATTTTCAAAACACAAAATTAATTATTGAAATTTCGTATTGATTGAATCTGTTGTCACTTAACCCAGGCTTGTGATGAATAATTTACAAGTGAAGCTTTTCACAAGTTTCTCTTTCGCTATTTCTCACGCCAGGTTATGTTACAACGAAATACATATTTGACTTTATAACAACGTAAGTTGTTCGAGAAGATCCGCGCGGGAGATTCTTAAAATTTACGATCGGCTACATTTAAAGTCAGAATTTCGATTGGCTTAAAAACTTTGCGAATTTGTAAGAGACACAAAAATTTGGTGACCGAGTCCCATTTCAGGTACTCGTACGGCGAACCATTCCAAAATAATTTCTGTTGAGTAGAAGACTGACACGTGCTCGTCAAATCAAAGGAAACGCACGTGTTTCTTAAGCCTTGTTGGTTTTCCGGGAAGGTTTGTTGGAGGCCTGCTTTTAACGACGGATTTGAGAGAGTTTATAAGTCATTGTGTGAATTCAAACCATCGCTGACCCAGCGGCAAAGGGACCCTATTTCATATCTCTTCGAGGTAAGGACTTTTGTAGAGAAATTGTTAATTTTCTTGGTATACAAGGTATGACTTTAGTTTTTTTTTTTTCGGTTTTTTAGCGGTAAACATGTTAGATATTAGAATTGAAGTTGTGTGAATTTTTCAGGAAAACTTTTAGTAGGGACGTAATTAGATATTGCCGATAAAGCATAAGACGTCTATTGCAGTTCGTGTTCACAGGTGCAGAGGAATTCTGTAATTTTACCAAAAAATCCGGCTAAAGAAAAGGAAACAGAAATTATGATCAAAACGAAGCTTTGAAAGCTATGACTACGGAGCCCAGAGTGGGACATTTGTCGATTTTATCAAAGATCACGGTAGAATCGTCTAGCTTGGATTATTTATTTTATTCGCGGCCGATAACCGCTAGAAATCCAGCGCTGTTTCCCTTAAATATAAACACGCGTTTAATTATTTTTAAACTACAAAAAATTTGCCAGCCTCTCGCATGGGTTTTATTTACTTGTAAATAGATTTTATTTTGCTCTATTGGGTCAAAATGCTACCTAGAGAAGTCGCTGTTAGATAGACCTGGCGATAATTTCTTTTCACCGAAAATCGGAACAGTGCCTATTAAAGTTTTGTGTTTACTTGTTAAATTACCCATGACACATTGTGTCGCTCACCCGAAGAAAACATTTTGACAATTTCATCTAAGCTGCCCATCAAATGTTATCGAGAAAAAAAAAGTACGACATATATATAATGGGCTGTAAATTAAAACGCGAGCAAAGCTTATTTGCTTATACTCGGTTCTTTCGTTTAATATCGGATGAGTAAGCTCAGCCGCTATTGATTCGATTCGTTAAAGTTCTGCCAGTTCACCTTGGATCGGGCACGTGCCGCCAATATTCCGTAAAAATAATACAAGGGCTACCTGCGCTCGCAAAGAAAGGATGCTTGTTTTACCGCCAAGAAGTTATTTAGCCTTCATCAATTTTTCAAAACGTGAAGCAGGTGCCGGAGTACGCTTCATTTGACAGTGCATGAATAATTTCCTTTCCAAGTTATGTCATTTGTATAAAGCTAAGAATGAAGGCACCTGGCAAGCCGGCTCAGAGCGGATAGAGCGTTGTGCAATAATTTATTGATACGCTCTTTCATTTTTCATAGGTTCCTGCTTGTTAAACTTCCTCGACTAACGCGAAACCTAGCGAGGTATCATCTCGGCGTCAATATCTTGGTCTTCTTGTGTACTGTGTAGGACTTGGGATTTAAGGAATGGCAACGTTCGGAACGTTGGACATAGCGAGACCGCAAGGGGGAAAAACTTCTCCCGCTCAAATTCAAAACTCCCCTACTCCCGCCTCCTCGCAACGGAATAAGCTTACCGCCGAAGATTTGTTCAACTATTTGTATGGCTATACTCCTATTCGACTTGTGGACCCTGTTCAACTACAGCAACGGCGGCGACAAGCGACTCAATTGGAAAATGGGTCGAGTAATAAACCCTTTTCATGTGAGTACTTACATGTAAGATTTTAATTCCTTTTCACGGGAAGAAATTCCAGATGTGTTCATAAAAATTATAATATCACGGCTATAGCACTATACGGGGAGAAAACAAGCGTTTTTGACCATAATAATTAAAACCTGGCAGATACAAAGTGAAATATAGCTTTAATAAGGCTTCTAGAGTTCGTACTTGGAGTCTTCATTTACACTTTCCATAAACTATTATTGACTTTCCTCGGAGCGGAGTATTTATATGTATATATCAGTCTATGGCGGTGTTTTAAGTAACATTGATTATTCTCGCGTGAAGACAGGAAAGGCCACAGTAATTGCTAGATAAAACATTGTCGAGAAAGCGCATTAAGAAGCGAGTGATTTTAAACAAACATATCAAGCCGCTTTTCAAGCTTTTGTGATTTTAATCTTGAAAGTTCCCTCCCCCGAATAAACATCAACTAAATGGAAAAAACGCAGTTATATGCATGAGCATAGGGGAAAATGTCTCAAATTGATCCATTACCAAATATTTGCAAGAAGGTAAATAACAAGGGTAGATATCAAGTAGTAGAACATGGCGCATGGTGATTTCCACGTGCTATGTTCATGCATGCAAGTGCTTTGTGTATGTAACTGTTGTTGATTGGATATCAGTGCCATTCGACATCGTCAGTCTCCTCTGAATCTAAATTAATAGAGAAAGCGGCTTATTTCGGATAATAGCGAAAGAAAAAGTATATCTTGTTATTACATATTTCTAACACAACGCTAGCTGTCGTTGGCCATTTTGTAGTCCGTATTCCAGACAAGCCAAACTGATTGTTTTTCTGCTGGCTGGTCACATGTTTTAAAACCAGTTTATCGTATTTTTCTGAAATTCTGTATTATTTGTATCTAGGACGCAATTTGGTTCTATAAAATTTTAACGTAATTTAAGCTTAAGTGACAGAAAATGATAAATTATCTTTGAAATTAAGTGTTTTTTCCATCAAGACTGGCATTTACGTTTCCCAGCACATCGGAGGTTTAATTTGTATCGTCCCGTAATTTGTAACATGTTATATTAAAATTTTCCTTGAAAATGCAACAAAACAAATAACACTGAGAATAGAATTCAGCAAGAAGATGTTCAAATGCAACTACATTAGTAAATTGATAGAAAATTGTTCCAAATGCTCATTTATTATTTATTTTTTACAAGCTCAAGTCAAATAGAGGATTGCTTTCCAAAGTAAATCTACCCATGGGGTAGGATTAGGGAAAAATGCAAAGCTAACAGTACGATTGGCTATTGAAACACATTTACTTCTTTAATTGCTAGGGGCTAAAGGAAATGGAAATTGTTAAAGTAAAATTTAAAGTGTATAGTGAAAAAAAAACAACTTCCTTGGTTAAACATTGGCAAGTTATTATTGTTTGAAAGCTGTGGGGAGGAGCGAAGCATGACAATGATTAATGTTCTGAATCCATTGTTTCCAGTCAATTAAAAGAAAAACAACCAGCTAGGATCCGTCAAAACTGTCTTAAAATAGAAAACCACAAGCAAAAGTCTTCGATGTGCGATGGGTGTTAGAACAAACAACTTCGATTGTTGTTGAAAAACTTGGCTTGGTATCAACATAAAGGTCGACACACACGAAGGGAGGAAGCAGGGACATATTGGGACATGTAGCAGGGAAAATATGACTACACGAGGAGACAAGGGACACAAGCAGCGACAACGGCACAAGCGAAAAGTGTCAGCATATACACGAGGAGAAGTGATGCTGCAACGTTTCCCTGTTACAATGTCCGCCGTGTGAACAGTACACGGTTTTCTTGTTTCGACATGTCTCTTTATTCTCGTAGAACCGACCTTGAAGTTGATAAGGTGGTTTAGTTAGGCGCGCGACCTTGCATTGCCTTCAAGCTTTCCTTGCTTAGCTGTAAGCTCCAAACTTTAACTGGAAATATACTCATTTTAAAAACGATGGATATAGATAAGACTTGGGGCCTATATAGACTTCAATTCGAGGTTGTATCGAGTCATACAAAATGGGCTACATTTGATTCCTGTGGGCAGGGCCCAAAGGAATCATCCAAATTACAACATTTGCAATTCGTCTCATCCAGTTCAGTTTTGACCATCCGCATTCCTACACGGCTTTCTAGTATTTATTTAGTGTCTTTTGTAACGTTTAAAATTATTCTTGCCAGGTGCGAGTTGATAGATTTTAAGATTTCTTTACATGTCAGGACAGAGTGATCTAACCTAGTTTTATACGTTGTACGCTGTATAATACTTCTCTACTTTGCCGGTTTTTCTTTTCCGTGTTCTAACCAAAACAACAAAAACAAGCAAGGAATCAGTCATCTTGTTTAGTGATCCACATCTATTTTCTCTTTTCGATTTCAATACATTCAGGCAGACAGGTGACGAGAATAAAGCAAATCGTCAACGAAAACTTCCTTTCTTGATCAGTTCACCAAATTCTCAAAACTGGGTAAAACACCTGGTAACAGAACATCAATAAAGCGATCCAAGTTGCCTACAGGAAAAGTGGGCTACAGGCCATCACTTCTTTTGTTACCGCGAGGCGATTTTCGGCGATATCGAATGTATCTACTGCAGGTTGCCCTCCAGCATTGTGCCAGGTTGTCCATACTAATTACACGGTGCATATTTTGATTTTTATACATCCGGCCCAGTCCTCAAAGCAGATTTAAGCTAATCTAGGATAAACGTTAATTTCGGGTTAAAAAAGTTGAGTTTAAGTCTGAATAGCACTGTGTGGTAGAATTTTTATCCATGTTAATTTAGCGTTAATCGATCGACTGGCACTGCAAGAGTAAAGTGTCTTACCTTAGAGAAACACGCAGACTACGATCACCTACTACATAGTTTCGTTCGATCTTAGTTTGTTGAGCGTGAAGCACAAAAAGCAAGAAGAAAAATGAGGGACTTTCAGGCGCGTTTTCCAGGACTTCTGGGACCATTTTTCCTTTTATTTTTTTCTTCACAATTAAGTGAAAAGCGGGACGTATTGCAGCTCGAAATCTAAACAATACACAAGTACAGTAGGTGAATTTGAACTTACTGCGTACCTCCACCACTGACAGTAACAACAGAAGTGTAAAAGCGATGGACCCCTGTTACAACTAAACTATTTTGATTGTGTTTGTTTTTAGGGTGTGACATCTGCAACGAGAAACATGACGGGGAATGCCCAATGCACGGACCTTTACATTCACTCAGAAAACTTGTCAGCGCTGGCCAGTCCCATAGTCCTTTAGAGAACGGTTCCATTCTTAAATTCCCGGATGAGGTCTGCCTGTGTACATCCAGCATTCCTTGCGTCGGTTACGGCGTATGCGCCAGGAAGAGGATTCCTGCGGGGACCTGGATCGGGCCATACGAAGGAAAGCTTGTGCGACCAGAGGACATCAAAGTTGAAACAGAGACGGAGTATATGTGGGAGGTAGGGACAAATGTCTTTAAGAGCTACTTTATAACTTAGGAAGGCGCGACGGCCTCATAGTTAGTGCACTGGACTCCAGACCGAGCGATCTGGGCTCGAGTCCGGGCCTTGGTCATTGTGTTATATTCTTGGGCAAGACACTGTAAATAGTTACTGAAAAGCCCTGTAGGGGAGTTTTCTATTAAATTTCTTATTCTTATTCTCAGTGCCTCTCTCCATCTAGGTGTATGAATGGGTACCGGCAACTGTTTAATCCTGGGAGTAATCCTGCGTTGGACTAGCATCCCATCCGCAGGGGGGGGGGGGAGAAGAAATACTCCTAGTCGCTTTATGCTATAGAAGCTGGGATAAGCTCCGGCGGTATGGGCCACTTGGCTCTACGCAGACTTGAGTAAACATCTGCTGAAATGAAATGCTAATCTTATGTATCCCTAAAATATAAGATATGATAATTATTCTCACCTTTAGACAGCTCAAAAGAATCAAGAAAGTCTTTAGGTAGAAGATAACACCAAATTATCAAAATTAAACGTTATAAGGAACGTATAGTAATTAACGATTGAATTAACAGACAGTATCTTTTTTTACCGAACTCAGGTCTTCCATGATGGTCAAGTCAGCCATTATCTTGATGGCAGAGATGAAGCTAATTCCAGCTGGATGCGGTTTGTTCGCTGCGCTCGACACAAGAAAGAACAAAACATGGTGGTGTTTCAGTATCATGGATGTGTCTACTACAGGACCATCCGGGAAATTCTTCCTGGACAGGAGTTGCTTGTGTGGTACGATACCAGGTATTCACAATTCATGGGCGTACCAGTGGCACTTAGCGACTCAGGGAGTAGAGGTAAGTTTCTGTTGTTGTGGTTGGAACCAAAAAGGACATGGCATTTTAATATAGGTTTACCCCCCCCCCCCCCCTCCCGCACCACACGCTGAACTTGTGCTGTCGTTTCAAAAACGTGATTGCCTCGTGCAATATTTAACAGCATTTAAAAGCTTTCGTTAGTTTTACGCAATAACAAAGACATCGTAAAATTATTATACAGTAAAATCAAGTTATACCACGAGGCAACCATGAGGCAGAATTAACCGGTCGGATTGGCATAGTTTTGGGGCGAAAATCCTGGCTACTATTGGGTTGGACTGTTTATTAAATTTAGCCTTTACCGAAAAACACAAGCAAAGAGCTTCAACTTTTGTAATATTTAAGTTGAGTAGGCGAAACAGGAAGAGGTACCTTTCTATCAGCAGCCAAAAGCTACAGATGTTACGTCACATGTTACAAAAAGGGTCAACTTAATTGAATCTTGATATATACACAGTACAACAAAGAAACTATTTCCTGACTTCCATCAACAGGTGTACACCCCCCTCGGGATCTCGTTGCCCAAGAAAGATCTCGTGCTAGAGCCGACAGAAATGACACAACTGAATCAGCGGCTAGGAGACTTACAGACCATGCGCCAGCTCAAAGGGGCCGGCCTCCTTTGCGGAGAAACGAGCCGACTGAAACAAGCAAATCCGAGCAAGACCACGTGATGTTGACGGAAGATAGAAGAACGACCTCGTATCGAGGGCGAGGCTTCGGATACAAACAGCAAACGCGAGCGTCTGCGCGCTTTGATCCAGCGGATGATTTCACTTGGAGATGTAACCAGTGCTTTAAAGCTTTTACAAACCGAGAGCAACTTGAAGTACATCACTGCAATGGAATGACCGGCGGAAAGAACTTGACTTGTTCTCACTGTAGCCAATCATTTTCACATCCAGTGGAGTACCGCACTCACATGGAAACACACGTCAATGAAAGGCCCTTTAGATGCGGTTACTGCGCAAGCGCATTCGCGAGCGCCGCTTTGTTGAACCAGCACGTGCGAGTGCATATGACTGAAGGGAGTCTGGGGCCAATGAAGCCAACACCCAGACACGAAAGAGCAAGCCAAGAGTTCCATTTTTGAGAAACTTGTTGGATTTATAATGTAGAGTGGTAGATGCCTTTATCATATGCGTAGGAAAGCCTTTCGCTCGGACGTTCCTATCACTCGCTATTCTTCGCGCTAATCCCATTTTTCGTGCTATTCCCCAACAAGGTTGCCCCACACACGCATTAAATAATTTTTTCTTTTGTTATTAGACCTAATAACTTATTAAGCAAATATCACCACCAATTTGTTAAATTATCTTCGCCAGAATATAAGAGATGCAAGACACAAAGTGTCTAAAAGTCGGAATTCAACAGCAACAATTTTATTCTTCCTCAGTGTCTTTTCAGGCGATTAGATCAAATATGGCGGCCACTTCTGTGTGACTCTGTGGTAGATCGTATTGGTATTGACCGCGATCTTGAATAGACACAAGCCGCAAATATAAAATACGTGAACGTATTGTAAATGATAGCAAGACAATAGCTACAATACAGACCTTTATAGTCTATTTAAAATACTTTATTTTCTAGAAAAATACATCATTTCAAAAATTACATGCTTCTGACAAACATTAGAAGATAAAATATTCCACAATTCAACACGATAAATAACTTGGGCATTGCTGCATTAGCTGCTGAGGTTTTCAAATCAAGTTATTACCAATAATTCTAGAGTCATTTGCTCTAACACTCACACTAACACTCGCATTGCCTACTCATAATTTAGTGTTTCGTTGTTGGTGTAACATACTTTTTAAATAAAATTACCAAATACATATTTCTAATTAACATAGATTTATTCTACAATAGAGACCATTACGGACAATGTATCTGCCATAGGGGCTAAATATCCGTCCAAAAAAATCTACAACATTTAAATGAATTTTGTCTTTTAAGACAGTTACTTTTATTTTAAATGGCATTTTATCGAATACTAGTGATCTGCTACTGTTTACTAACAAATAAACCGTTTATCCATTGAATTGTTTCAGTTCTTATGATAAACATAAAGAAACTGAAAGATTATGCAGGCAAACTGGAGAGCTGATGGGAAGTTCTCAATTAATTTTGTCCCTGCCCCACCCCCTTAGTAGCCCGTTAGTTGGACCAAGAATCATTAAAATCGGTTACTATTTTCTTTTTAATTAATTGGGATCCATCAGCTTTCCAAAAAAATTGTCAAAAATTATTTACTCGGATTAATTTTCGTAACAATAAACTGTTGGCTTGTTGCCCGGTGCTTGGAGGATTTCTTCGAGATCTTGATCTTGAAGGGCTTTGAGCTGGTCGTTCTTCATACACCTGAGGGGAAGAATGAAAATAAACACTATTTAGTGCATATGAAATATAAAATTGATAGCTTTCCAGCAACGTCGCTACCACATGAGAACACTGCTCAATAGCTTTCATTTGAACGGTCATACACTAGGATTTCATCCATAGACTTAAAAAGTTAGAACCACTTGTACAGCACAATAAACAGTACCCTAAACCTCTCTTTTTTTGTTCCTGGGTTTATCCATGGTAAAATATATAAACAGCATTAATTTACTGGAGATTTACTTTTGGCCAAAATTATTTCTTACAAAAATATAATAATTAAAAAAATAATTCACAAGTATCATCTCACCATAATGCAAATGAATCCTCAGATAGTTTAAACGTATCAGCCGCAGCACGCAAAAGGTCCTGGGTCGAGGCCGCTTCATCCACTTTAATAGATCGCGTAAGGACCAACTGAACCGTGACACTGACGTCACGAGTTTTACCGAACTGTGCTGGCGACGATATCCTCCGTGGGGGGAGGGGACTTTTTGATCTTGGAGCAGGAGGGAGGGGCTTTGAGGGGGGTTTGGAAGACATCGGCATTACGGGAGCGCTAACTTTCTTACGAGGCAGTGGGGATCGATCTGCCCCAGATCTCGGCGAAGGGGGAATCCTTAATGGAGACTGGGACCGTGGCGAAGGTGGAGGTCTAAGTGGACTGCTTGGCCGTTCGGGGAGGCCTGGTAGCGGCTTTTTCGGCGGCTCTATCGGTTTAGAGACTTTCTTTAATGAACGCCGTGTCTCGTTCTTCCGCAATTCTGTTAACAGTGCATGTCTTCCTGACGCCTGAAAAAAGACAAAGCAACCTTGAACCAAGATGTGTGAAAAGCCATTAGGTTTAAAAAGCGGAATTCAGCGTCGAAAACTGTGTTAGATATATCCCAACTGGATTACATCTTATTATAGCCTGCGTAGCTGGCGGTATTGCTTGTGCGCGCATTAAAACCCAACAATACTGCCAGTTACGCAGGCTATGTTATTACAACAAAATTCACTAACTAACGAATGAAAACTTATATCTGTTTGCAGGAAAAATAAAAAAATCGAATTTCGACGGCAATAAAGAGTATGGGTAAAGAAATTACACAGGAAACAACTGGAAGCTGTCTGTAAAGAACGCTGGGAAAATACATTGAATATACTCGTGGGGTATCAAAAGGTATTCGGCTTTGCAATTGGCCGGCAGTTTTTTTTCGATGATGATGATGATAATGATGATGACTGCTTTAGACTAGGGAGAATCCTCTACTTATCAACGTTTACATGTACTTACCGCTTTTTCAGCTTGTGGAAGATGCTGTTCGGAAAGCTGTTCCTCTTCCACAGCTTTGGGGGAAGTCGGGGAAGGAGGCTGTTGCTGAAAAAAGAGGGATAAAAATGGCGTATTACATACAATTAGTGTACTTCTTTATAACATCGGACTAAAAGTGGAAATTAAAGCAACAAGAAAAAATCTTCTTAGTAAAATATACATTGTACATTACCATAGAACTAAAGTGAAGTTTGTGATGAACTTACTGTAGAACGTTTACGTCCATCAGGAAACTTGGTTAGTTCATTTGCAGCTACAACCTGAAAAGAAAACAAAAAAATGTAATACCTATCAAGAATTCGAATGTGCAGTTAAGAATTCAAGTAGGCTGTGCGCCTTAGTAAGCTGTACGCGTTATACCACACTGAGGAGAAGGGAGGGGGAGGGTGCAACAGGCTAATCCAATGAAAACAGATCGGCAGACTCAGAGAAGAGTATAGTCAACCTCTCGCTCAGGTTAATAAGGGTTGAAGTGGTGTTAAGTCATTTATTATCTTGCTTAGAGGGAAAAGCTTAAGTAGAATGCGTTATTAATAAAGGTTATAATATAAACAATAACCATGTAATAATTTCCCATCATTAGTATTAATATCCAGTTTTTGGCTAGCTGAAAGCGTAAAACCACAGGGATTAAGTATTAAAATTTATCGAAAATTATCTCTAAAATCCTTGTATTGTGAGGTTCGTTTTCTTTTTCCTTTTTTTTAGGGGGGGGGGGGGTAGCCTGGGAAGGGACATTTTGTTTGTTAATTTAAATAATATCTGTGAGATTTTGAGTGCTGTTTACAAAATGAGCGTTCGTTTTTCTCTAATGAAACAAGCGTCTCATAAGTGAATCTTTTGTCTTACCTGGGATTGTCCTAAGAAATCACGTTTTTCATTGATTGCATCAAAAAGACGTTTCTGTGGTTGAAACACAGCATGCGATGGAAGATTCATTGGCTCTACATTTTGTCCAGACTGAAAGGATAAAAAGCACTTACAGTCAGTCAGACAAACGGACAGACAATGAGTCAAACAGTCAGTCAGTCGGTCAGTCAGTCAACCAGTCAGTCAATCGGTTGGTCAGTAAGTCAGTCAGTCAGACAGACAGGCAGGCAGACTGACAGACATCTGTAGCAAGAGAGAATCTGAGTCAGTTAGTAGGTTAGTCAGAATGACTGTCTCTCTATCTTTCTATCAAACAGTCAGTAACACAGATAGACAAACTGTCAGACAGACTGTCTGTCAATCATTCAGTCAAAATTGTCAGTCAGCCAAGAATGACTGTCCATCTGACTATCAGTCAAACATTTATTCAATCTGTCAGACAGGTAAACAGTCAGAGTAGACCGTCAGCCAATTAGCTAGCCAGACAGTCAATCAATCAAAAGACTGTCTGTCTGTCGGTCTGTCTGTCATTTAGTCAAACAGAGTCAGTCAATCATTTAGCCATTCAGTCAATCAAAATGACCGTCCCTCTGACTATCAATCAATCACTCTGTCAGACACACACACAGACAGACAATATTATAAGACGGTCAGCCAGTCAGTCATTCAATCAATCACAAATGACTGTCTGTCTGTCTGTCTGTCTGTCGGTCTGTATGACTGACTGACTCTCAGTCAGAGAGTCAGTTAGTCAGTCAGTTGAAGTCATTCAGGCAGTTGTAGTTCACTGTTTACCTCAGCAGTCTAACACAGTCAGGTACATGATCTCTGACAGTTGTTTGAGAAGAAATTGAATGTTTAATATACAATAGAACCATAAAGCTTGTGGATTACAATCATTCCCAAGATTCCTCTTTTAAATCAAAATTAAAA